>NW_025963834.1:0-373659 GCF_023055435.1 Haliotis rufescens | reverse complement strand
AACTGGCGTATGTGGACACTGACGAGATACTGGTGTATGTCGACACTGACGGGAACTGGTGTAGGTCGACACTGAGGAGATACTGGTGTATGTGGACACTGACGAGAACTGATGTATGTGGACTCTGATTGGAACTGGTGTATCTGAGTACATCACTGATGTTGAATGTGTGTTTACACTTGGGTCGGGTGTAACATACAATCCGATCTGACTACATCATTGATGTGGAATGTATACACATGGGTCGGGCGTAACATAGGACCATGTCTGACTACATCACTCACGTTGAATGTATACACATGGGTCGGGTGTAACATAACTTCACGTCTGACTACATCACTCACGTTGAATGTATACACATAGGTCGGGCGTAACATAGGACCATGTCTGACTACATCACTCACGTTGAATGTATACACATGGGTCGGGCGTAACATAGGACCATGTCTGACTACATCACTCACGTTGAATGTATACACATGGGTCGGGCGTAACATAGGACCATGTCTGACTACATCACTCACGTTGAATGTATACATATGGGTCGGGTGTAACATAAAACCATGTCTGACTACATCACTCGCGTTGAATGTATACACATGGTTCCGGTGTAACATAGGACCATGTCTGACTACATCACTCACGTTGAATGTATACACATGGGTCGGGTGTAACATAGGACCATGTCTGACTACATCACTCACGTTGAATGTATACACATGAGTCGGGTGTAATATAGGACCATGTCTGACTACATCATTCACGTTGAATGTATACACATGGGTCGGGTGTAACATAGGACCATGTCTAACTACATCACTCACGTGGAATGTATACACATGGGTCGGGTGTAACATAGGACCATGTCTGACTACATCACTCACGTGGAATGTATACACATGGGTCGGATGTAACATAGGACCATGTCTGACTACATCACTCACGTTGAATGTATACACATGGGTCGGGTGTTACATAGGACCATGTCTGACTACATCACTCACGTTGAATGTATACACATGGGTCGGGTGTAACATAGGGCCATGTCTGACTAAATCACTCACGTGGAATGTATACACATGGGTCGGCTGTAACATAGGACTATGTCTGACTACATCACTCACGTGGAATGTATACACATGGGTCGGGTGTAACATAGGGCCATGTCTGACTACATCACTCACGTGGAATGTATACACATGGGTCGGGTGTAACATAGGACTATGTCTGACTACATCACTCACGTGGAATGTATACACATGGGTCGGCTGTAACATAGGACTATGTCTGACTACATCACTCACGTTGAATGTATACACATGGGTCGGCTGTAACATAGGACCATGTCTGACTACATCACTCACGTGGAATGTATACACATGGGTCGGGTGTAACATAGGGCCATGTCTGACTACATCACTCACGTTGAATGTATACACATGGGTCGGGTGTTACATAGGACCATGTCTGACTACATCACTCACGTTGAATGTATACACATGGGTCGGCTGTAACATAGGACTATGTCTGACTACATCACTCACGTTGAATGTATACACATGGGTCGGCTGTAACATAGGACTATGTCTGACTACATCACTCACGTTGAATGTATACACATGGGTCGGGTGTTACATAGGACCAAGCCTGACTACATCACTCACGTTGAATGTATACACATGGGTCGGGTGTAACATAGGACCAAGTCTGACTACATCACTCACGTTGAATGTATACACATGGGTCGGGTGTCACATAGGACCATGTCTGACTAGATCACTCACGTGGAATGTATACACATGGGTCGGGTGTAACATAGGACCAAGTCTGACTACATCACTCACGTTGAATGTATACACATGGGTCGGGTGTAACATAAGACCATGTCTGACTACATCACTCACGTGGAATGTATACACATGGGTCGGCTGTAACATAAAACCATGTCTGACTTTATCACTCAAGTTGAATGTATACACATGGGTCGGCTGTAACATAGGACCAATTCTGACTACATCACTCACGTTGAATGTATACACATGGGTCGGCTGTAACATAGGACCATGTCTGACTACATCACTCACGTGGAATGTATACACATGGGTCGGCTGTTACATAGGACAATGCCTGACTACATCACTCACGTGGAATGTATACACATGGGTCGGCTGTAACATAGGACCATGTCTGACTACATCACTCACGTTGAATGTATACACATGGGTCGGCTGTAACATAGGACCATGTCTGACTACATCACTCACGTGGAATGTATACACATGGGTCGGCTGTAACATAGGACCATGTCTGACTACATCACTCACGTTGAATGTATACACATAGGTCGGGTGTAACATAGGACCATGTCTGACTACATTACTCACGTTGAATGTATACACATGGGTCGGGTGTTACATAGGACCAAGCCTGACTACATCACTCACGTGGAATGTATACACATGGGTCGGGTGTAACATAGGACCATGTCTGACTAGATCACTCACGTTGAATGTATACACATGGGTCGGCTGTAACATAGGACCATGTCTGACTACATCACTCACGTGGAATGTATACACATGGGTCGGCTGTAACATAGGACCATGTCTGACTACATCACTCACGTTGAATGTATACACATAGGTCGGGTGTAACATAGGACCATGTCTGACTACATTACTCACGTTGAATGTATACACATGGGTCGGCTGTAACATAGGACCATGTCTGACTACATCACTCACGTTGAATGTATACACATGGGTCGGGTGTTACATAGGACCATGCCTGACTACATCACTCACGTGGAATGTATACACATGGGTCGGCTGTAACATAGGACCATGTCTGACTACATCACTCACGTTGAATGTATACACATGGGTCGGCTGTAACATAGGACCATGTCTGACTACATCACTCACGTGGAATGTATACACATGGGTCGGCTGTAACATAGGACCATGTCTGACTACATCACTCACGTTGAATGTATACACATAGGTCGGGTGTAACATAGGACCATGTCTGACTACATTACTCACGTTGAATGTATACACATGGGTCGGGTGTTACATAGGACCAAGCCTGACTACATCACTCACGTGGAATGTATACACATGGGTCGGGTGTAACATAGGACCATGTCTGACTAGATCACTCACGTTGAATGTATACACTTGGGTCGGGTGTGACATAGGACCATGTCTGACTACATCAGTCACGTTGAATGTATACACATGGGTCGGGTGTAACATAGGACCATGTCTGACTACATCACTCACGTTGAATGTATACACATTGGTCGGTTGTAACATAGGACCATGTCTGACTAGATCACTCACGTTCAATGTATACACATGGGTCGGGTGTAACATAGGACCATGTCTGACCACATCACTCACATTGAATGTATACACATGGGTCGGGTGTAACATAAAACCACGTCTGACTTTATCACTCAAGTTGAATGTATACACATTGGTCGGTTGTAACATAGGACCATGTCTGACTACATCACTCACGTTGAATGTATACACATGGGTCGGGTGTAACATAGGACCATGTCTGACTACATTACTCACGTTGAATGTATACACATGGGTCGGGTGTAACATAAGACCATGTCTGACTACATCACTCACGTTGAATGTATACACATGGGTCGGGTGTAACATAGGACCATGTCTGACTACATCACTCACGTTGAATGTATACACATGGGTCGGCTGTAACATAGGACCATGTCTGACTACATCACTCACGTTGAATGTATAAACATGGGTCGGCTGTAACATAAAACCACGCCTGACTTCATCACTTATGTTGAATGTATACACATGGGTCGGGTGTGACATAGGACCATGTTTGACTACATCACTCTCGTTGAATGTATACACATGGGTCGGGTGTAACATAGGACCATGTCTGACTACATCACTCACGTTGAATGTATACACATGGGTCGGGTGTAACATAGGACCATGTCTGACTACATCACTCACGTTGAATGTATACACATGGGTCGGGTGTAACATAGAACCATGTCTGACTACATCACTCACGTTGAATGTATACACATGGGTCGGGTGTAACATAGGACCATGTCTGACTACATCACTCACGTTGAATGTATACACATGGGTCGGGTGTAACATAGAACCATGTCTGACTACATCACTCAAGTTGAATGTATACACATGGGTCGGGTGTAACATAGGACCATGTCTGACTACATCACTCACGTTGAATGTATACACATGGGTCGGGTGTAACATAGAACCATGTCTGACTACATCACTCATGTTGAATGTATACACATGGGTCGGGTGTAACATAGGACCATGTCAGACTACATCACTCACGTTGAATGTTCACACAGTCATGAGTCATCACTCATGTTGAATGTGTGTTTACACATGGGTCGGCTTTGACATAAAACCACGCCTGACTACATCACTCATGTACCTGTCATGCTGTGATATAACTTGACTACTGCTGATAACCGAGTTAAACACTGCTGGCAGCAACAGCTGGTTGTGTTGTGAGATATGTTTAAAGGGGAATAACTCCTCATACCATATCAACTTCACTCAGCTCACAGCTCATATCCAGGGAATGATATACGTCAGGTTCATTTATTTCATGGATTTGTTTACTATTTCATTTTATGACGAGAGTGGTCAACTACAACGCATAAAGATGAAGGTTATATAACCAATCGAATCCTTCTATTTAAATCAAACACATAACATATATAAAAGCGACAACACAATTTCCATAATCTAAAGTGAGTGAGTATGGTTTTACATCAGGGTCCACGTGATCTGATACCACGTTCGCGATATCTCCTGTACACTGTCTGTCGGATGACCCTGTGTCCCAATGCCGTCGAGGCCGTTGCCGTCGCTGTAATGAAGTGGTTTCGGAGATGAATGGTCCAGATGTAGCTGTCTACAATGGGCGTGGCCACCCGTGGTCCCTCGGTTCTAGGCCTCTCTGATATCTCTCCTGTCTGTTACAAACGTTGCATCATCTAGTAATGGTGACACGGGTGCATGGAAATGTTATTGCAATGGCGGCATGCGTTGCTCTCTGTTGCGCCATACCAACGGCTCTCTCCCTCTGTATAGCGATCAAACATGGAATATGTTCTTGGTGCTTTATGTGTTTATTACCTGCCGTGTCACGTGTTTTATACAATACACTATTGTCACAAACATTGTCAAATTGTCCTGCTTTTTTGACCGAATACACTTGGTTGAATTGTGGGACATTTTAAAGTAAAAATATATATTGGTTTGTTTTAAGTTATCAAAATAGTGGAACACATTTAGTTACTATACTTTCTTTTTGACAAACGTTTTGGGAAATGATATGGCACACGTTGCCCCAAAACAGGTGCATAGCAAACGTTGAACATTGTCTTTGAGCATTAAGTTAAACTACAGTCATAACACGGAGGAAGGAAAGGCAACCGGGTCGACGGATGCTGTTCGTCTGGAGCTGCTGATGGGACAACAGGTATAAGAACGACACTGGTCTTGAAGAATGTGTCTTAACACTGAGGATTTCTGTGACATCACTACTGACCCCACATCAGGCCCCGCGAGCACGGTTGCTATAAATCTGTCCATACAGGTGGAACAACGTCCGACACTTTGCGATCTACACACTGTCACACACTTGGTTGTGGTTGTTAGTCACACACCGTCAGTAGTTTCAATGTCCTTGACAACGGAAAGAACGCAGTGTGTCAGTGTAAATGTAGAATGTAAAGCGTCAATTCCCTCATTTGTGTTAACACGTTTCATTAATATAATCAGGCGAGACGGATGTCATTGTGTGTGCGTATATATATATATATATATATATATATATATATATATATAGTAATAATTAAATAAGTGGAGTAAGATTGAACACATGTTATATATATATTACGTGAGGATGAAATGTTGTACGAAGACACATAAGATAATAAAAATCCTGACAAACCGACAAACCCTTTCCATATTCATGAGACAT
This sequence comes from Haliotis rufescens, assembly GCF_023055435.1. Lineage (NCBI taxonomy): Eukaryota > Metazoa > Mollusca > Gastropoda > Lepetellida > Haliotidae > Haliotis > Haliotis rufescens. Next base: position 367,632 of record NW_025963834.1, on the reverse strand, counting down.
ACCTGCTACAAGCAGAGTCTATTGTACGATTCCAACCACATCACAAGCATAGTGATGATACCAGATGTCACCAATGGATGCAACTTAAAACATTAAACCTGAATGTGGACATTTGTAATAGCTCAAAGCTTATTCGTTCACTGACCCATGAATCTCTCTCAGCAAATGTAAATAGTCTTTTTTGAAACGCCTTGTTGTACTCTGCATTGTTAAGTGTTGTCTTGTAACATTTACATGATATGATCGCCCACACCCAAAACCAGACTACACGAAATCGAGCTCAAACGGCCAATCATTATTTGCTGCAAAAGTTCATCAGGCTAATTGAGTACGAGGGTCTGAGTACGAAACGTTGATTCCAAAACAGTGGCCAATATCCTAAACGGCACATACCAAAACCGAGAAATGGAAACTTGGTGAAAATTCTGGCACAAACCCAAACCGGTAATTCAAACTTGTTAAAACAGCCTTGAAAAAACAAAAAAATATTTCAATTCCCAACACATAGTATTTTCATCGAGTAAATGAATGTTTGATCAATCATGGCTACATTGCGCACTACTGATCTAAAAAAATCAACTTTGAAATTGTCAATCTCATGCTTATCGTCAGTCAAGATCATTGATTGTCATAACATCTACTGCCATAGTTGTAATGTGTTCCTAATTCAACTACAACTATTACTGGACACTCATATATCTTAAACTTTTGGAATTGTTTAGTTATTTCAGAGTTTCCCCTTCTACACATACCAGGGTAGCCTGACTCTAATTGGGACTGAAAGCATGAGTAACGTCCCATGAAATCAGTCACTGTCTCAACACCAGATCCGATGTACCCCGTGGTATGTTACACACATGACGTGCTGAACACCAAAAGACCACAAATAGGTTGATGTGTGTAACCCAATAAAACTGAAACTGTTCATACAGACGGACAGTTAGTTATTACCCTAAAATACAATGGACACCTGATGCCAAAAAAGACAAACCTAAAATATATGATAAAATACTGGACATATTTCCAAATTAATGCAATTGATGCATCGCAGCTTATCTCGGTGACAGTGTTCAGCATCCATAATACAACAGATGGGAAGGACTGACTGCTGCACTGCCCACAGCTTATCTCGGTGACAGTGTTCAGCATCCATCATACAACAGATGGGAAGGACTGACTGCTGCACTGCCCACAGCTTAATTCAGTGACCGTGTTCAGCATCCATCATACAACAGATGGGAAGGACTGACTGCTGCACTGCCCATGGCCAGTCAGGGACCAGAGGACACTACAAAGAGGACAGTTGTTTGAACTTAACACCAATCAACTTCAATGTCGACATGGAAACTATATTCTATTGTGGAGATGAAATGATGAGGGGCGAAGGTTGGGGGATATGTTTCTGCCATTGTCCAGCAGTGTGCCAGGTTAGATGTCGTGTTACAAAGTCAGCAAACAGTTTATACCAATACTCTCAATGTACTAGCTGGGTGGTCGACTAAAGCTAAATGTATTAAGGAACTATTGCTACATTTACTCAGTTTTACTGATGCATACACATATGACCCGGGAAACATAGCACACACACATACTACTCGTGAGACGTGGCTTACACACATGACCCGGGAAACATAGCACACACACAGATAATACTCGTGAGACGTGGCTTACACACATGACCCTGGAAACATACCACACACACATAATGCTCGTGAGACGTGGCTTACACACATGACCCGGGAAACAGCACACACACACATAATATTCGTGAGACGTGGCATACACACATGACCCGGGAAACAGCACACACACACATAATACTCGTGAGACGTGGCTTACACACATATCCGGGAAACATAGCACACACACACATAATACTCCAGAGACGTGGCTTACAAACATGACCCGGGAAACATAGAACACACACACATAATACTCGTAAGACGTGGCTTACACACATGACCATGGAAACATAGCACAAACACATATTACTCGTGAGACGTGGCTTACACACATGACCCTGGGAAATATAGTAAACACACACAAACATATTACTCATGAGACGTGGCTTACACACATGACCCGGGAAACATAGCACGCACACATAATGCTCGTGAGACGTGGCTTACACACATGACCCGGGAAACATAGCACACACACAACAAATACTCTAAACGTGGCTTACAAACATGACCCGGGAAACATAGCACACACACATGATACTCGTGAGACGTGTACACACATGACCCTGGGAAACATAGCACACACACACATAATACTCGTGAGACGTGGCTTACACACATGACCCGGGAAACATAGCACACACACATAATACTCGAGAGACGTGGCTTACACTCATGACCCGGGAAACGTAGCACACACACACATAATACTCGTGAGACGTGGCTTACACACATGACACGGGAAACATAGCATACACACACATAATGCTCGTAAACGTGGCTTACACACATGGCCCGGGAAACATAGCACACACACATAATATTCGTGAGACGTGGCTTACACACATGACCCTGGGAAACATAGCACACACACACATAATGCTCGTGAGACGTGGCTTACACACATAACCCGGGAAACATAGCACACACACACATAATACTCCTGAGACGTGGCTTACAAACATGACCCGGGAAACATAGAACACACACACAAAATACTCGTAAGACGTGGCTTACACACATGACCATGGAAACATAGCACAAACACATATTACTCGTGAGACGTGGCTTACACACATGACCCTGGGAAATATAGTAAACACACACACACATATTACTCATGAGACGTGGCTTACACACATGACCCGGGAAACATAGCACGCACACATAATGCTCGTGAGACGTGGCTTAAACACATGACCCTGGGAAACATAGCACACACACAACAAATACTCGTGAGACGTGGCTTACACACATGACCCGGGAAACATAGCACACACACATAATATTCGTGAGACGTGGCTTACACACATGACCCGGGAAACATAGCACACACACACATAATGCTCGTGAGACGTGGCTTACACACATAACCCGGGAAACATAGCACACACACACATAATACTCCAGAGACGTGGCTTACAAACATGACCCGGGAAACATAGAACACACACACATAATACTCGTAAGACGTGGCTTACACACATGACCATGGAAACATAGCACAAACACATATTACTCGTGAGACGTGGCTTACACACATGACCCTGGGAAATATAGTAAACACACACAAACATATTACTCATGAGACGTGGCTTACACACATGACCCGGGAAACATAGCACGCACACATAATGCTCGTGAGACGTGGCTTACACACATGACCCGGGAAACATAGCACACACACAACAAATACTCGTGAGACGTGGCTTACAAACATGACCCGGGAAACATAGCACACACACACATGATACTCGTGAGACGTGTACACACATGACCCTGGGAAACATAGCACACACACACATAATACTCGTGAGACGTGGCTTACACACATGACCCGAGAAACATAGCACACACACATAATACTCGAGAGACGTGGCTTACACACATGACCCGGGAAACATAGCACACACACACATAATACTCGTGAGACGTGGCTTACACACATGACACGGGAAACATAGCATACACACATAATGCTCGTAAACGTGGCTTACACACATGGCCCGGGAAACATAGCACACACACATAATATTCGTGAGACGTGGCTTACACACATGACCCGGGAAACATAGCACACACACACATAATGCTCGTGAGACGTGGCTTACACACATAACCCGGGAAACATAGCACACACACACATAATACTCCAGAGACGTGGCTTACAAACATGACCCGGGAAACATAGAACACACACACAAAATACTCGTAAGACGTGGCTTACACACATGACCATGGAAACATAGCACAAACATATATTACTCGTGAGACGTGGCTTACACACATGACCCTGGGAAATATAGTAAACACACACACACATATTACTCATGAGACGTGGCTTACACACATGACCCGGGAAACATAGCACGCACACATAATGCTCGTGAGACGTGGCTTAAACACATGACCCTGGGAAACATAGCACACACACAACAAATACTCGTGAGACGTGGCTTACACACATGACCGGGGAAACATAGCACACACACACATAATACTCGTGAGACTTGGCTTACACACATGACCCGGGAAACATAGCACACACACATAATATTCGTGAGACGTGGCTTACACACATCACCCGGGAAACATAGCACACACACACATAATGCTCGTGAGACGTGGCTTACACACATAACCCGGGAAACATAGCACACACACACATAATACTCCAGAGACGTGGCTTACAAACATGACCCGGGAAACATAGAACACACACAACAAATACTCGTGAGACGTGGCTTACAAACATGACCCGGGAAACATAGCACACACACACATGATACTCGTGAGACGTGTACACACATGACCCTGGGAAACACAGCACACACACACATAATACTCGTGAGACGTGGCTTACACACATGACCCGAGAAACATAGCACACACACATAATACTCGAGAGACGTGGCTTACACACATGACCCGGGAAACATAGCACACACACACATAATACTCGTGAGACGTGGCTTACACACATGACACGGGAAACATAGCATACACACATAATCCTCGTAAAGGTGGCTTACACACATGGCCCGGGAAACATAGCACACACACATAATATTCGTGAGACGTGGCTTACACACATGACCCGGGAAACATAGCACACACACACATAATGCTCGTGAGACGTGGCTTACACACATAACCCGGGAAACATAGCACACACACACATAATACTCGTGAGACTTGGCTTACACACATGACCCGGGAAACATAGCACACACACATAATATTCGTGAGACGTGGCTTACACACATGACCCGGGAAACATAGCACACACACACATAATGCTCGTGAGACGTGGCTTACACACATAACCCGGGAAACATAGCACACACACACATAATACTCCAGAGACGTGGCTTACAAACATGAACCGGGAAACATAGAACACACACACATAATACTCGTAAGACGTGGCTTACACACATGACCATGGAAACATAGCACAAACTCATATTACTCGTGAGACGTGGCTTACACACATGACCCTGGGAAATATAGTAAACACACACAAACATATTACTCATAAGACGTGGCTTACACACATGACCCGGGAAACATAGCACGCACACATAATGCTCGTGAGACGTGGCTTACACACATGACCCGGGAAACATAGCACACACACAACAAATACTCGTGAGACGTGGCTTACAAACATGACCCGGGAAACATAGCACACACACACATGATACTCGTGAGACGTGTACACACATGACCCTGGGAAACATAGCACACACACACATAATACTCGTGAGACGTGGCTTACACACATGACCCGGGAAACATAGCACACACACATAATACTCGAGAGACGTGGCTTACACACATGACCCGGGAAACATAGCACACACACACATAATGCTCGTGAGACGTGGCTTACACACATGACCCGGGAAACATAGCACACACACACATAATACTCGTGATACGTGGCTTACAAACATGACCCGGGAAATATAGAACACACATACATAATACTCGTGAGACGTGGCGTACACACATCTCCCGGAAAACATAGCACACACACACACATAATGCTCGTGAGACGTGGCTTACACACATGACCCTGGGAAACATAGCACATGCACATAATACTCGTGAGACGTGGCTTACTCACATGACCCGGGAAACATAGCACACACACACATAATACTCGTAAGACGTGGCTTACACACATCACCCGGGTAACATAGCACACACACACAAAATATTCGTAAGACGTGGCTTACACAGATGACCCGGGAAACAGCACACACACACACATAATACTATTGAGACGTGGCTTACACACATGACCCGGGAAACATAGCACACACACACATAATACTCGTGAGACGTGGCTTAAACACATGACCCTGGGAAACATATCACACACACACATAATACTCGTGAGACGTGGCTTACACACATGATCCGGGAAACATAGCACACACACACATGATACTCGTCAGAAGTGTACACACATGACCCTAAGAAACATAGCACACACACACATAATGCTCGTGAGACGTGGCTTACAAACATGACCCGGGAAACATAGAACACACACACAAAATACTCGTGAGACGTGACTTACACACATGACCATGGAAACATAGCACAAACACATATTACTCGTGAGACGTGGCTTTCACACATGACCCTGGGAAACATAGCACACACACACATAATGCTCGTGAGACGTGGCTTACACACATAACCCGGGAAACATAGCACATGCACATAATACTCGTGAGACGTGGCTTACTCACATGACCCGGGAAACATAGCACACACACACATAATACTCGTGAGACGTGGCTTACACACATGACCCGGGAAACATAGCACACACACACATAATGCTCGTGAGACGTGGCTTACACACATAACCCGGGAAACATAGCACACACACACATAATACTCCAGAGACGTGGCTTACAAACATGACCCGGGAAACATAGAACACACACACATAATACTCGTAAGACGTGGCTTACACACATGACCATGGAAACATAGCACAAACACATATTACTCGTGAGACGTGGCTTACACACATGACCCTTGGAAATATAGTAAACACACACAAACATATTACTCATGAGACGTGGCTTACACACATGACCCGGGAAACATAGCACGCACACATAATGCTCGTGAGACGTGGCTTACACACATGACCCGGGAAACATAGCACACACACAACAAATACTCGTGAGACGTGGCTTACAAACATCACCCGGGTAACATAGCACACACACACAAAATATTCGTAAGACGTGGCTTACACAGATGACCCGGGAAACAGCACACACACACACATAATACTATTGAGACGTGGCTTACACACATGACCCGGGAAACATAGCACACACACACATAATACTCGTGAGACGTGGCTTAAACACATGACCCTGGGAAACATATCACACACACACATAATACTCGTGAGACGTGGCTTACACACATGATCCGGGAAACATAGCACACACACACATGATACTCGTCAGAAGTGTACACACATGACCCTAAGAAACATAACACACACACACATAATAATCGTGAGACGTGGCTTACACACATGACCCGGGAAACAAAGCACACACACATAATGCTCGTGAGACGTGGCTTACAAACATGACCCGGGAAACATAGAACACACACACAAAATACTCGTGAGACGTGACTTACACACATGACCATGGAAACATAGCACAAACACATATTACTCGTGAGACGTGGCTTTCACACATGACCCTGGGAAACATAGCACACACACACATAATGCTCGTGAGACGTGGCTTACACACATAACCCGGGAAACATAACACATGCACATAATACTCGTGAGACGTGGCTTACACACATCACCCGGGAAACATAGCACACACACACATAATGTTCGTGAGACGTGGCTTACACACATGTCCCGGGAAACATAGCACACACACACACATAATACTCGTGAGGCGTGGCTTACACACATGACCCTGGGAAACATAGCACATGCACATAATACTCGTGAGACGTGGCTTACTCACATGACCCGGGAAACATAGCACACACACACATAATACTCGTAAGACGTGGCTTACACACATGATCCGGGAAACATAGCACACACACAAATAATACTCGTGACACGTGGCTTACACACATCACCCGGGTAACATAGCACACACACACATAATACTCGTAAGACGTGGCTTACACAGATGACCCGGGAAACATAGCACACACACACATAATACTATTGAGACGTGGCTTACACACATGACCCGGGAAACAAAGCACACACACATAATACTCGTGAGACGTGGCTTAAACACATGACCCTGGGAAACATAGCACACACACAACAAATACTCGTGAGACGTGGCTTACACACATGACCCGGGAAACATAGCACACACACACATAATACTCGTGAGACTTGGCTTACACACATGACCCGGGAAGCATAGCACACACACATAATATTCGTGAGACGTGGCTTACACACATGACCCGGTAAACATAACACACACACACACATAATGCTCGTGAGACGTGGCTTACACACATAACCCGGGAAACATAGCACACACACTTATAATACTCCAGAGACGTGGCTTACAAACATGACCCGGGAAACATAGAACACACACACATAATACTCGTAAGACGTGGCTTACACACATGACCATGGAAACATAGCACAAACACATATTACTCGTGAGACGTGGCTTACACACATGACCCTGGGAAATATAGTAAACACACACAAACATATTACTCATGAGACGTGGCTTACACACATGACCCGGGAAACATAGCACGCACACATAATGCTCGTGAGACGTGGCTTACACACATGACCCGGGAAACATAGCACACACACAACAAATACTCGTGAGACGTGGCTTACAAACATGACCCGGGAAACATAGCACACACACACATGATACTCGTGAGACGTGTACACACATGACCCTGGGAAACATAGCACACACACACATAATACTCGTGAGACGTGGCTTACACACATGACCCGGGAAACATAGCACACACACATAATACTCGAGAGACGTGGCTTACACACATGACCCGGGAAACATAGCACACACACACATAATACTCGTGAGACGTGGCTTACACACATGACCCGGGAAACATAGCATACACACATAATGCTCGTAAACGTGGCTTACACACATGGCCCGGGAAACATAGCACACACACATAATATTCGTGAGACGTGGCTTACACACATGACGCGGGAAACATAGCACACACACACATAATGCTCGTGAGACGTGGCTTACACACATAACCGGGAAACATAGCACACACACACATAATACTCCTGAGACGTGGCTTACCAACATGACCCGGGAAACATAGAACACACACACAAAATACTCGTAAGACGTGGTTTACACACATGACCATGGAAACATAGCACAAACACATATTACTCGTGAGACGTGGCTTACACACATGACCCTGGGAAATATAGTAAACACACACACATATATTACTCATGAGACGTGGCTTACACACATGACCCGGGAAACAGCACACACACAACAAATACTCGTGAGACGTGGCTTACAAACATGACCCGGGAAACATAGCACACACACACATGATACTCGTGAGACGTGTACACACATGACCCTGGGAAACATAGCACACACACACATAATACTCGTGAGACGTGGCTTACACACATGACCCGGGAAACATAGGACACACACATAATACTCGAGAAACGTGGCTTACACACATGACCCGGGAAACATAGCACACACACACATAATGCTCGTGAGACGTGGCTTACACACATAACCCGGGAAACATAGCACACACACACATAATACTCGTGATACGTGGCTTACAAACATGACCCGGGAAATATAGAACACACACACATAATACTCGTGAGACGTGGCTTACACACATCTCCCGGAAAACATAGCACACACACACACATATTACTCGTGAGACGTGGCTTACACACATGACCCTGGGAAACATAGCACATGCACATAATACTCGTGAGACGTGGCTTACTCACATGACCCGGGAAACATAGCACACACACACATAATACTCGTAAGACGTGGCTTACACACATGACCCGGGTAACATAGCACACACACACAAAATATTCGTAAGACGTGGCTTACACAGATGACCCGGGAAACAGCACACACACACACATAATACTATTGAGACGTGGCTTACACACATGACCCGGGAAACATAGCACACACACACACATAATACTATTGAGACGTGGCTTAAACACATGACCCTGGGAAACATATCACACACACACATAATACTCGTGAGACGTGGCTTACACACATGATCCGGGAAACATAGCACACACACACATGATACTCGTCAGAAGTGTACACACATGACCCTAAGAAACATAGCACACACACACATAATAATCGTGAGACGTGGCTTACACACATGACCCGGGAAACAAAGCACACACACATAATGCTCGTGAGACGTGGCTTACAAACATGACCCGGGAAACATAGAACACACACACAAAATACTCGTGAGACGTGACTTACACACATGACCATGGAAACATAGCACAAACACATATTACTCGTGAGACGTGGCTTTCACACATGACCCTGGGAAACATAGCACACACACACATAATGCTTGTGAGACGTGGCTTACACACATAACCCGGGAAACATAGCACATGCACATAATACTCGTGAGACGTGGCTTACACACATCACCCGGGAAACATAGCACACACACACATAATGCTCGTGAGACGTGGCTTACACACATGTCCCGGGAAACATAGCACACACACACACATAATACTCGTGAGGCGTGGCTTACACACATGACCCTGGGAAACATAGCACATGCACATAATACTCGTGAGACGTGGCTTACTCACATGACCCGGGAAACATAGCACACACACACATAATACTCGTAAGACGTGGCTTACACACATGATCCGGGAAACATAGCACACACACAAATAATACTCGTGACACGTGGCTTACACACATCACCCGGGTAACATAGCACACACACACATAATACTCGTGAGACGTGGCTTACACACATGACCCGGGAAACATAGCACACACACACAAAATACTCGTGAGACGTGGCTTACACACATGACCTGGGAAACATAGCACACACACATACTACTCGTGAGACGTGGCTTACACACATGACCCTGGGAAACATAGCACACACACACACATAATACTCGTGAGACGTGGCTTACACACATGACCCGGGAAACATAGCACACACACACATCATACTCGTGAGACGTGGCTGAAACACATGACCCTGGGAAACATAGCACACACACAACAAATACTCGTGAGACGTGGCTTACAAACATGACACGGGAAACATATCACACACACACATAATACTCGTGAGACGTGGCTTACACACATGACCCGGGAAACATAGCACACACACACATAATAATCGTGAGACGTGGCTTACACACATGACCCGGGAAACAAAGCACACACACATAATGCTCGTGAGACGTGGCTTACAAACATGACCCGGGAAACATAGAACACACACACAAAATACTCGTGAGACGTGACTTACACACATGACCATGGAAACATAGCACAAACACATATTACTCGTGAGACGTGGCTTTCACACATGACCCTGGGAAACATAGCACACACACACATAATGCTCGTGAGACGTGGCTTACACACATAACCCGGGAAACATAACACATGCACATAATACTCGTGAGACGTGGCTTACACACATCACCCGGGAAACATAGCACACACACACATAATGTTCGTGAGACGTGGCTTACACACATGTCCCGGGAAACATAGCACACACACACACATAATACTCGTGAGGCGTGGCTTACACACATGACCCTGGGAAACATAGCACATGCACATAATACTCGTGAGACGTGGCTTACTCACATGACCCGGGAAACATAGCACACACACACATAATACTCGTAAGACGTGGCTTACACACATGATCCGGGAAACATAGCACACACACAAATAATACTCGTGACACGTGGCTTACACACATCACCCGGGTAACATAGCACACACACACATAATACTCGTAAGACGTGGCTTACACAGATGACCCGGGAAACATAGCACACACACACATAATACTATTGAGACGTGGCTTACACACATGACCCGGGAAACAAAGCACACACACATAATACTCGTGAGACGTGGCTTAAACACATGACCCTGGGAAACATAGCACACACACAACAAATACTCGTGAGACGTGGCTTACACACATGACCCGGGAAACATAGCACACACACACATAATACTCGTGAGACTTGGCTTACACACATGACCCGGGAAGCATAGCACACACACATAATATTCGTGAGACGTGGCTTACACACATGACCCGGTAAACATAACACACACACACACATAATGCTCGTGAGACGTGGCTTACACACATAACCCGGGAAACATAGCACACACACTTATAATACTCCAGAGACGTGGCTTACAAACATGACCCGGGAAACATAGAACACACACACATAATACTCGTAAGACGTGGCTTACACACATGACCATGGAAACATAGCACAAACACATATTACTCGTGAGACGTGGCTTACACACATGACCCTGGGAAATATAGTAAACACACACAAACATATTACTCATGAGACGTGGCTTACACACATGACCCGGGAAACATAGCACGCACACATAATGCTCGTGAGACGTGGCTTACACACATGACCCGGGAAACATAGCACACACGCAACAAATACTCGTGAGACGTGGCTTACAAACATGACCCGGGAAACATAGCACACACACACATGATACTCGTGAGACGTGTACACACATGACCCTGGGAAACATAGCACACACACACATAATACTCGTGAGACGTGGCTTACACACATGACCCGGGAAACATAGCACACACACATAATACTCGAGAGACGTGGCTTACACACATGACCCGGGAAACATAGCACACACACACATAATACTCGTGAGACGTGGCTTACACACATGACCCGGGAAACATAGCATACACACATAATGCTCGTAAACGTGGCTTACACACATGGCCCGGGAAACATAGCACACACACATAATATTCGTGAGACGTGGCTTACACACATGACGCGGGAAACATAGCACACACACACATAATGCTCGTGAGACGTGGCTTACACACATAACCGGGAAACATAGCACACACACACATAATACTCCTGAGACGTGGCTTACCAACATGACCCGGGAAACATAGAACACACACACAAAATACTCGTAAGACGTGGTTTACACACATGACCATGGAAACATAGCACAAACACATATTACTCGTGAGACGTGGCTTACACACATGACCCTGGGAAATATAGTAAACACACACACATATATTACTCATGAGACGTGGCTTACACACATGACCCGGGAAACAGCACACACACAACAAATACTCGTGAGACGTGGCTTACAAACATGACCCGGGAAACATAGCACACACACACATGATACTCGTGAGACGTGTACACACATGACCCTGGGAAACATAGCACACACACACATAATACTCGTGAGACGTGGCTTACACACATGACCCGGGAAACATAGGACACACACATAATACTCGAGAAACGTGGCTTACACACATGACCCGGGAAACATAGCACACACACACATAATGCTCGTGAGACGTGGCTTACACACATAACCCGGGAAACATAGCACACACACACATAATACTCGTGATACGTGGCTTACAAACATGACCCGGGAAATATAGAACACACACACATAATACTCGTGAGACGTGGCTTACACACATCTCCCGGAAAACATAGCACACACACACACATATTACTCGTGAGACGTGGCTTACACACATGACCCTGGGAAACATAGCACATGCACATAATACTCGTGAGACGTGGCTTACTCACATGACCCGGGAAACATAGCACACACACACATAATACTCGTAAGACGTGGCTTACACACATGACCCGGGTAACATAGCACACACACACAAAATATTCGTAAGACGTGGCTTACACAGATGACCCGGGAAACAGCACACACACACACATAATACTATTGAGACGTGGCTTACACACATGACCCGGGAAACATAGCACACACACACACATAATACTCGTGAGACGTGGCTTAAACACATGACCCTGGGAAACATATCACACACACACATAATACTCGTGAGACGTGGCTTACACACATGATCCGGGAAACATAGCACACACACACATGATACTCGTCAGAAGTGTACACACATGACCCTAAGAAACATAGCACACACACACATAATAATCGTGAGACGTGGCTTACACACATGACCCGGGAAACAAAGCACACACACATAATGCTCGTGAGACGTGGCTTACAAACATGACCCGGGAAACATAGAACACACACACAAAATACTCGTGAGACGTGACTTACACACATGACCATGGAAACATAGCACAAACACATATTACTCGTGAGACGTGGCTTTCACACATGACCCTGGGAAACATAGCACACACACACATAATGCTTGTGAGACGTGGCTTACACACATAACCCGGGAAACATAGCACATGCACATAATACTCGTGAGACGTGGCTTACACACATCACCCGGGAAACATAGCACACACACACATAATGCTCGTGAGACGTGGCTTACACACATGTCCCGGGAAACATAGCACACACACACACATAATACTCGTGAGGCGTGGCTTACACACATGACCCTGGGAAACATAGCACATGCACATAATACTCGTGAGACGTGGCTTACTCACATGACCCGGGAAACATAGCACACACACACATAATACTCGTAAGACGTGGCTTACACACATGATCCGGGAAACATAGCACACACACAAATAATACTCGTGACACGTGGCTTACACACATCACCCGGGTAACATAGCACACACACACATAATACTCGTAAGACGTGGCTTACACAGATGACCCGGGAAACATAGCACACACACACATAATACTATTGAGACGTGGCTTACACACATGACCCGGGAAACAAAGCACACACACATAATACTCGTGAGACGTGGCTTACACACATGACCCGGGAAACATAGCACACACACACAAAATACTCGTGAGACGTGGCTTACACACATGACCTGGGAAACATAGCACACACACATACTACTCGTGAGACGTGGCTTACACACATGACCCTGGGAAACATAGCACACACACACACATAATACTCGTGAGACGTGGCTTACACACATGACCCGGGAAACATAGCACACACACACATCATACTCGTGAGACGTGGCTGAAACACATGACCCTGGGAAACATAGCACACACACAACAAATACTCGTGAGACGTGGCTTACAAACATGACACGGGAAACATATCACACACACACATAATACTCGTGAGACGTGGCTTACACACATGACCCGGGAAAAATAGCACACACACACACATGATACTCGTGAGACGTGGCTTACACACATCACCCGGGAAACATAGCACACACACACATAATAATCGTGAGACGTGGCTTACACACATGACCCGGGAAACAAAGCACACACACATAATGCTCGTGAGACGTGGCTTACAAACATGACCCGGGAAAAATAGAACACACACACAAAATACTCGTGAGACGTGGCTTACACACATGACCATGGAAACATAGTACAAACACATATTACTCGTGAGACGTGGCTTTCACACATCACCCTGGGAAACATAGCACACACACACATAATACTCGTGAGAGGTGGCTTACACACATGACCCGGGAAACATAGCACACACACACATAATACTCGTGAGACGTGGCTTAAACACATGACCCTGGGAAACATAGCACACACACAACAAATACTCGTGAGACGTGGCTTACAAACATGACCCGGGAAACATATCACACACACACATAATACTCTTGAGACGTGGCTTACACACATGACCCGGGAAACATAGCACACACACACACATAATACTCGTAAGACGTGGCTTACACACATGACCCTGGGAAACATAGCACACACACACATAATAATCGTGATACGTGGCTTACACACATGACCCGGGAAACATAGCACAAACACATATTACTCGTGAGACGTGGCTTACACACATGACCCGGGAAACATAGCACACACACACATAATGCTCGTGAGACGTGGCTTACAAACATGACCCGGGAAACATAGAACACACACACAAAATACTCTTGAGACGTGGCTTACACACATGACCATGGAAACATAGTACAAACACATATTACTCGTGAGACGTGGCTTACACACATGACCCTGGGAAATATAGCAAACACAAACACAAAATACTCGTGTGACGTGGCTTACACACATGACCCGGGAAACATAGCACACACACACACAATACTCGTGAGACGTGGCTTACACACATGACCCGGGAAACATAGCACACACACACGCATAATGCTCGTGAGACGTGGCTTACACACATGACCCGGGGAACATAGCACACACACACATAATACTCGTAAGACGTAGCTTACACACATGACCCGGGAAACATAGCACACACACACATAATACTCGTGAGACGTGGCTTACACACATGACCCGGGAAACATAGCATACACACATAATGCTCGTAAACGTGGCTTACACACATGACCCGGGAAACATAGCACACACACACAAAATACTCGTGAGAGGTGGCTTACACGCATGACCCGGAAAACATAGCACACACACACACATAATACTCGTGAGACGTGGCATACACACATGACCCGGGAAACATAGCACACACACATAAAATACTCGTGAGACGTGGCTTAAACACATGACCCTGGGAAGCATAGCACACACACAACAAATACTCGTGAGACGTGGCTTACAAACATGACCCGGGAAACATAGCACACACACACATAATACTCGTGAGACGTGGCTTACACACATGACCCGGGAAATAGAGCACACACAAATAATACTCTTGAGACGTGGCTTACACACATGACCCGGGAAACATAGCACACACACACATGATACTCGTGAGACGTGTACACACATGACTCTGGGAAACATAGCACACACACACACATCATACTCGTGAGACGTGGCTTACACACATGACCCGGGAAACATAGCACACACACGTAATGCCCGTAAACGTGGCTTACACACATGACCCGGGAAACATAGCACACACACACATAATGCTCGTGAGACGTGGCTTACACACATGACCCTAAGAAACATAGCACACACACACATAATGCTCGTAAGACGTGGCTTACACACATAACCCGGGAAACATAGCACACACACACACATAATACTCGTAAGACGTGGCTTACACACATGACCCGGGAAACATAGCACACACACACACACATAATACTCGTGACACGTGGCTTACACACATGACCCGGGAAACATAGCACACATACACATAATACTCGTGAGACGTGGCTTAAACACATGACCCTGGGAAACATAGCACACACACAACAAATACTCGTGAGACGTGGCTTACAAACATGACCCGGGAAACATAGCACACACACACATAATACTCGTGAGACGTGGCTTACAAACATCACCCGGGAAACATAGCACACACACACGTGATACTCGTGAGAAGTGTACACACATGACCCTGAGAAACATAGCACACACACACATAATAATCGTGAGACGTGGCTTACACACATGACCCGGGAAACAAAGCACACACACATAATGCTCGTGAGACGTGGCTTACAAACATGACCCGGGAAACATAGAACACACACACAAAATGCTCGTGAGACGTGGCTTACACACATGACCCGGGAAACATAGCACACACACACATAATGCTCGTGAGGCGTGGCTTACACACATAACCCCGGAAACATAGCACATGCACATAATACTCGTGAGACGTGGCTTACACACATCACCCGGGAAACATAGCACACACACACATAATGCTCGTGAGACGTGGCTTACACACATGTCCCGGGAAACATAGCACACACACACACATAATACTCGTGAGACGTGGCTTACACACATGACCCGGGAAACATAGCACATGCACATAATACTCGTGAGACGTGGCTTACTCACGTGACCCGGGAAACATAGCACACACACACATAATACTCGTAAGACGTGGCTTACACACATGACCCGGGAAATATAGCAAACACACACACAAAATACTCGTGTGACGTGGCTTACACACATGACCCGGGAAACATAGCACACACACACACACAATACTCGTGAGACGTGGCTTACACACATGACCCGGGAAACATAGCACACACACACACATAATGCTCGTGAGACGTGGCTTACACACATGACCCTGAGAAACATAGCACACACACACATAATACTCGTGAGACGTGGCTTACACACATGACCCGGGAAACATAGCACAAACACATAATGCTCGTTAGACGTGGCTTACACACATGACCCGGGAAACATAGCACACACACACATAATAATCGTGAGACGTGGCTTACACAGATGACCAGGGAAACATAGCACACACACACAAAATCCTCGTGAGACGTGGCTTACACGCATGACCCGGGAAACATAGCACGCACACATAATGCTCGTGAGACGGGGCCTACACACATGACCCTGGGAAATAGAGCACACACACACAAAATACTCGTGAGACGTGGCTTACACACATGACCCGGGAAACATAGCACCCACACACACACAATACTCGTGAGACGTGGCTTACACACATGACCAGGGAAACATAGCACACACACACACATAATGCTCGTGAGACGTGGCTTACACACATGACCCTGAGAAACATAGCACACACACACATAATACTCGTGAGACGTGGCTTACACACATGACCCGGGAAACATAGCACGCACACATAATACTCGTTAGACGTGGCTTACACACATGACCCGGGAAACATAGCACACACACACATAATAATCGTGAGACGTGGCTTACACAGATGACCAGGGAAACATAGCACACACACACAAAATCCTCGTGAGACGTGGCTTACACACATGACCCGGGAAACATAGCACCCACACACACACAATACTCGTGAGACGTGGCTTACACACATGACCAGGGAAACATAGCACACACACACATATAATACTCGTGAGACGTGGCTTACACACATGACCCGGGAAACATAGCACGTGCACATAATACTCGTGAGACGTGGCTTACACACATGACCATGGAAACATACCACAAACACGTATTACTCGTGAGACGTGGCTTACACACATGACCCTGGGAAAGATAGCAAACACACACACAAAATACTCGTGTGACGTGGCTTACACACATGACCCGGGAAACATAGCACACACACACACAAAATACTCGTGTGACGTGGCTTACACACATGACCCGGGAAACATAGCACACACACACACACAATACTATTGAGACGTGGCTTACACACATGACCCGGGAAACATAGCACACACACACATAATACTCGTGAGACGTGGCTTACACACATGACCCGGGAAACATAGCACGCACACATAATACTCGTGAGACGTGGCTTACACACATGACCCTGGGAAATATAGCAAACACACACACAAAATACTCGTGTGACGTGGCTTACACACATGACCCGGGAAACATAGCACACACACACACAATACTCGTGAGACGTGGCTTACACACATGACCCGGGAAACATAGCACACACACACACATAATGCTCGTGAGACGTGGCTTACACACATGACCCGGGAAACATAGCACACACACACATAATACTCGTGAGACGTGGCTTACACACATGACCCGGGAAACATAGCACACACACACATAATAATCGTGAGACGTGGCTTACACAGATGACCAGGGAAACATAGCACACACACACAAAATCCTCGTGAGACGTGGCTTACACGCATGACCCGGGAAACATAGCACACACACATAATGCTCGTGAGACGTGGCCTACACACATGACCCTGGGAAATAGAGCACACACACACAAAATACTCGTGAGACGTGGCTTACACACATGACCCGGGAAACATAGCACACACACACACACAATACTCGTGAGACGTGGCTTACACACATGACCCGGGAAACATAGCACACACACACATATAATACTCGTGAAACGTGGCTTACACACATGACCCGGAAACATAGCACACACACATAATACTCGTGAAACGTGGCTTACACACATGACCCGGGAAACATAGCACACACACACACATAATACTCGTAAGACGTGGCTTACACACATGACCCGGGAAACATACCACACACACATAATGCTCGTAAACGTGGCTTACTCACATGACCCGGGAAACATAGCACACACACACAAAATACTCGTGAGACGTGGCTTACACACATGACCCGGGAAACATAGCACACACACATACTACTCGTGAGACGTGGCTTACACACATGGCCCGGAAAACATTGCACACACACACATAATACACGTGAGACGTGGTTTACACGCATGACCATCGAAACATAGCACACACACACACATAATACTCGTGAGACGTGGCTTAAACACATGACCCTGTGAAACATAGCACACACACAACAAATACTCGTGAGACGTGGCTTACAAACATGACCCGGGAAACATAGCACACACACACATAATACTCGTGAGACGTGGCTTACACACATGACCCGGGAAACATAGCATACACACACATATAATACTCGTGAGACGTGGCTTACACACATGACCCGGAAACATAGCACACACACATAATACTCGTGAAACGTGGCTTACACACATGACCCGGGAAACATAGCACACACACACATAATACTCGTAAGACGTGGCTTACACACATGACCCGGGAAACATAGCACACACACATAATGCTCGTAAACGTGGCTTACTCACATGACCCGGGAAACATAGCACACACACACACAAAATACTCATGAGACGTGGCTGACACACATGACCCGGGAAACATTGCACACACACATACTACTCGTGAGACGTGGCTTACACACATGGCCCGGAAAACATTGCACACACACACATAATACTCGTGAGACGTGGTTTACACGCATGACCATCGAAACATAGCACACACACACACATAATACTCGTGAGACGTGGCTTAAACACATGACCCTGTGAAACATAGCACACACACAACAAATACTCGTGAGACGTGGCTTACAAACATGACCCGGGAAACGTAGCACACACACACATAATACTCGTGAGACGTGGCTTACACACATGACCCGGGAAACATATCACACACACATAATACTCGTGAGACGTGGCTTACACACATGACCCGGGAAACATAGCACACACACACAATACTCCTTAGACGTAGCTTACACACATGTCCCGGGAAACATAGCACACACACACACACAAAATACTCGTGAGACGTGGCTTACACACATGACCCGGGAAACATAGCACACACACAGATAATACTCGAGAGACGTGGCTTACACACATGACCCGGGAAAGATAGTACGCACACATAATGCTCGTGAGACGTGGCCTACACACATGACCCGGGAAATAGAGCACACACACACATGATACTCGTGAGACGTGGCTTACACACATGACCCGGGAAACATAGCACACACACACAAAATCCTCGTGAGACGTGGCTTACACGCATGACCCGGGAAACATAGCACACACACACACAAAATACTCGTGAGACGTGGCTTACACACATGACCCTGAGAAACATAGCACACACACACATAATACTCGTGAGACGTGGCTTACACACATGACCCGGGAAACATAGCACGCACACATAATACTCGTGAGACGTGGCTTACACACATGACCCGGGAAACATAGCACACACACACATAATAATCGTGAGACGTGGCTTACACAGATGACCAGGGAAACATAGCACACACACACAAAATCCTCGTGAGACGTGGCTTACACGCATGACCCGGGAAACATAGCACGCACACATAATGCTCGTGAGACGTGGGCTACACACATGACCCTGGGAAATAGAGCACACACACACAAAATACTCGTGAGACGTGGCTTACACACATGACCCGGGAAACATAGCACCCACACACACACAATACTCGTGAGACGTGGCTTACACACATGACCAGGGAAACATAGCATACACACACATATAATACTCGTGAGACGTGGCTTACACACATGACCCGGGAAACATAGCACGTGCACATAATACTCGTGAGACGTGGCTTACACACATGACCATGGAAACATAGCACAAACACGTATTACTCGTGAGACGTGGCTTACACACATGACCCGGGAAACATAGCACACACACAGATAATACTCGTGAGACGTGGCTTACACACATAACCCGGGAAAGATAGTACGCACACATAATGCTCGTGAGACGTGGCCTACACACATGACCCGGGAAATAGAGCACACACACACATGATACTCGTGAGACGTGGCTTTCACTAATGACCCGGGAAACATAGCACACACACAGAAAATCCTCGTGAGACGTGGCTTACACGCATGACCCGGGAAACATAGCACACACACACACAAAATACTCGTGAGACGTGGCTTACACACATGACCCGGGAAACATATCACACACACACATAATACTCGTGAGACGTGGCTTACACACATGACCCGGGAAACATAGCACGCATACATAATGCTCGTGAGACGTGGCTTACACACATGACCTGGGAAACATAGCACACACACATAATAATCGTGAGACGTGGCTTACACACATGACTCGGGAAAGATAGCACACACACACATGATACTCGTGAGACGTGTACACACATGACCATGGGCAACATAGCACACACACACATAATACTCGTGAGACGTGGCTTACACACATGACCCGGGAAACATATCACACACATATAATACTCGTGAGACGTGGCTTACACACATGACCCGGGAAACATAGCACACACACAGATAATGCTCGTGAGACGTGGCTTACACACATAACCCGGGAAGCATAGCACACACACACATAATACTCGTGAGACGTGGCTTACACACATGACCCTGGAAACATAGCACAAACACATATTACTCGTTAGACGTGGCTTACACACATGACCCTGGGAAATATAGCACACACACACATACTACTCTTGAGACGTGGCTTAAACACATGACCCGGGAAACATAGCACACACACAACAAATACTCGTGAGACGTGGCTTACAAACATGACCCGGGAAACATAGCACACACACACATAATACTCGTGAGACGTGGCTTACACACATGACCCGGGAAACATATCACACACACATAATACTCGTGAGACGTGGCTTACACACATGACCCGGGAAACATAGCACACACACACATAATGCTCGTGAGACGTGGCTTACACACATAACCCGGGAAGCATAGCACACACACACACATAATACTCGTGAGACGTGGCTTACACACATGACCCTGGAAACATAGCACACACACACATAATAATCGTGAGACGTGGCTTACTCACATGACCCGGGAAACATAGCACACACGCACAAAATACTCGTAAGACGTGGCTTACACACATGTCCCGGGAAACATAGCACACACACAGATAATACTCGTGAGACGTGGCTTACACACATGACCCGGGAAACATAGCACACACATACATAATACTCGTGAGACGTGGCTTACACACATGACCCGGGAAACATAGCACACACACACATAATACTCGTGAGACGTGGCTTACACACATGACCCGGGAAACATAGCACACACACACATAATACTCGTGAGACGTGGCTTACACACATGACCCGGGAAACATAGCACACACACATAATGCTCGTAAACGTGGCTTTCACACATGACCCGGGAAACATAGCACATACACACAAAACACTCGTGAGACGTGGCTTACACACATGACCCGGGAAACATATTACACACACATACTACTCGTGAGTCGTGGCTTACACACATGACCCGGGAAACATAGCACACACACACATAATACTCGTGAGACGTGGCTTACACACATGACCCGGGAAACATAGCACACACACATAATACTCCTGAGACGTGGCTTACACACATGACCCTGGGAAACATAGCACACACACACATAATACTCTTGAGACGTGGCCTACACACATGACCCGGGAAGCATAGGAAACACGCACAAAATACTCGTGAGACGTGGCTTACACACATGTCCCGGGAAACATAGCACACACACAGATAATACTCGTGAGACGTGGCTTACACACATGACCCGGGAAACATAGCACACACACACATAATACTCGTGAGACGTGGCTTACAAACATGACCCGGGAAACATAGCACACACACACATAATAATCGTGAGACGTGGCTTACACACATGACCCTGGAAACATAGCACAAACACATATTACTCGTGAGACGTGGCTTACACACATTACCCTGGGAAATATAGCACAAACACACATAATACTCTTGAGACGTGGCTTACTCACATGACCCGGGAAACATAGCACACACGCACAAAATACTCGTAAGACGTGGCTTACACACATGTCCCGGGAAACATAGCACACACAGAGATAATACTCGTGAGACGTGGCTTACACACATGACCCGGGAAACATAGCACACACATACATAATACTCGTGAGACGTGGCTTACACACATGACCCGGGAAACATAGCAAAGACACACATAATACTCGTGAGACGTGGCTTACACACATGACCCGGAAAACATAGCGCGCACACATAATGCTCGTGAGACGTGGCTTACACACATGACCCGGGAAACATAGCACACACACACAAAATACTGCTGAGAAGTGGCTTACACACATGACCCGGTAAACATAGCACACACACACACACAATACTCGTGAGACGTGGCTTACACACATGACCCGGTAAACATAGCACACACACACACACAATACTCGTGAGACGTGGCTTACACACATGACCCTGGGAAACATAGCACACACACATAATGCTCGTAAACGTGGCTTACACACATGACCCGGGAAACATAGCACACACACACACATAATACTCGTGAGACGTGGCTTACACAGATGACCCGGGAAACATAGCACACACACACATAATACTCGTGAGACGTGGCTTACACACATGACCCGGGAAACATAGCACACACACATAATGCTCGTAAACGTGGCTTTCACACATGACCCGGGAAACATAGCACATACACACAAAACACTCGTGAGACGTGGCTTACACACATGACCCTGGAAACATAGCACAAACACATATTACTCGTGAGACGTGGCTTACACACATTACCCTGGGAAATATAGCACAAACACACATAATACTCTTGAGACGTGGCTTACTCACATGACCCGGGAAACATAGCACACACGCACAAAATACTCGTAAGACGTGGCTTACACACATGTCCCGGGAAACATAGCACACACACAGATAATACTCGTGAGACGTGGCTTACACACATGACCCGGGAAACATAGCACACACATACATAATACTCGTGAGACGTGGCTTACACACATGACCCGGGAAACATAGCAAAGACACACATAATACTCGTGAGACGTGGCTTACACACATGACCCGGGAAACATAGCGCGCACACATAATGCTCGTGAGACGTGGCTTACACACATGACCCGGGAAACATAGCACACACACACAAAATACTGCTGAGAAGTGGCTTACACACATGACCCGGTAAACATAGCACACACACACACACAATACTCGTGAGACGTGGCTTACACACATGACCCGGTAAACATAGCACACACACACACACAATACTCGTGAGACGTGGCTTACACACATGACCCTGGGAAACATAGCACACACACATAATGCTCGTAAACGTGGCTTACACACATGACCCGGGAAACATAGCACACACACACACATAATACTCGTGAGACGTGGCTTACACAGATGACCCGGGAAACATAGCACACACACACATAATACTCGTGAGACGTGGCTTACACACATGACCCGGGAAACATAGCACACACACATAATGCTCGTAAACGTGGCTTTCACACATGACCCGGGAAACATAGCACATACACACAAAACACTCGTGAGACGTGGCTTACACACATGACCCGGGAAACATATTACACACACATACTACTCGTGAGTCGTGGCTTACACACATGACCCGGGAAACATAGCACACACACACATAATACTCGTGAGACGTGGCTTACACACATGACCCGGGAAACATAGCACAAACACATAATACTCCTGAGACGTGGCTTACACACATGACCCTGGGAAACATAGCACACACACACATAATACTCTTGAGACGTGGCCTACACACATGACCCGGGAAGCATAGGAAACACGCACAAAATACTCGTGAGACGTGGCTTACACACATGTCCCGGGAAACATAGCACACACACAGATAATACTCGTGAGACGTGGCTTACACACATGACCCGGGAAACATAGCACACACACACATAATACTCGTGAGACGTGGCTTACAAACATGACCCGGGAAACATAGCAAACACACACATAATACTCGTGAGACGTGGCTTACACACATGACCCGGGAAACATAGCACGCACACATAATGCTCGTGAGACATGGCCTACACACATGACCCGGTTAACATAGCACACACACACAAAATACTCGTGAGACGTGGCTTACACACATGACCCGGGAAACATAGCACAAACGCACAAAATACTTGTGAGACGTGGCTTACACACATGACCCGGGAAACATAGCACACGCACATAATACTCGTGAGACGTGGCTTACACACATCACCCGGGAAACATAGCACACACACACAAAATACTCGTGAGACGTGGCTTACACAGATGACCCGGGAAACATAGCACACACACACATAATACTCGTGAGACGTGGCTTACACACATGACCCGGAAACATAGCACACACACATAATACTCGTGAAACGTGGCTTACACAGATGACCCGGGAAACATAGCACACACACACATAATACTCGTGAGACGTGGCTTACACACATGACCCGGAAACATAGCACACACACATAATACTCGTAAGACGTGGCTTACACACATGACCCGGGAAACATAGCACACACACACACATAATATTCGTGACACGTGGCTTACACACATCACCCGGGAAACATTGCACACACACACAAAGTACTCGTGAGACGAGGATTACACACATGACCCGGGAAACATAGCACAAACACATAATACTCGTTAGACGTGGCTTACACACATGACCCTGGGAAACATAGCACACACACACATAATACTCTTGAGACGTGGCTTACACACATGACCCGGGAAGCATAGGAAACACGCACAAAATACTCGTGAGACGTGGCTTACACACATGTCCCGGGAAACATAGCACACACACAGATAATACTCGTGAGACGTGGCTTACACACATGACCCGGGAAACATAGCACACACACACATAATGCTCGTGAGACGTGGATTACAAACATGACCCGGGAAACATAGCAAACACACACATAATACTCGTGAGACGTGGCTTACACACATGACCCGGGAAACATAGCACGCACACATAATGCTCGTGAGACATGGCCTACACACATGACCCGGTTAACATAGCACACACACACAAAATACTCGTGAGAAGTGGCTTACACACATGACCCGGGAAACATAGCACAAACGCACAAAATACTTGTGACACGTGGCTTACACACATGACCCGGGAAACATAGCACACGCACATAATACTCGTGAGACGTGGCTTACACACATCACCCGGGAAACATAGCACACACACACAAAATACTCGTGAGACGTGGCTTACACAGATGACCCGGGAAACAGAGCACACACACACATAATACTCGTGAGACGTGGCTTACACACATGACCAGGGAAACATAGCACACACACATAATGGTCGTAAACGTGGCTTTCACTAATGACCCGGGAAACATAGCACACACACACAAAATACTCGTGAGACGTGGCTTACACACATGACCATGGAAACATAGCACACACACACATAATACTCGTGAGACGTGGCTTAAACACATGACACTGGGAAACGTAGCACACACACAACAAATACTCGTGAGACGTGGCTTACAAACATGACCCCAGAAACATAGCACACACACACATAATACTCGTGAGACGTGGCTTACACACATGACCTGGGAAACATAGCACACACACATAATAATCGTGAGACGTGGCTTACACACATGACTCGGGAAACATAGCACACACACACATGATACTCGTGAGACGTGTACACACATGACCATGGGCAACATAGCACACACACACATAATACTCGTGAGACGTGGCTTACACACATGACCCGGGAAACATATCACACACACATAATACTCGTGAGACGTGGCTTACACACATGACCCGGGAAACATAGCACACACACACATATAATGCTCGTGAGACGTGGCTTACACACATAACCCGGGAAGCATAGCACACCCACACATAATACTCGTGAGACGTGGCTTACACACATGACCCTGGAAACATAGGACAAACACATATTACTCGTGAGACGTGGCTTACACACATGACCCTGGGAAATATAGCACACACACACATAATACTCTTGAGACGTGGCTTAAACACATAAACCCTGGGAAACATAGCACACACACAACAAATACTCGTGAGACGTGGCTTACAAACATGACCCGGGAAACATGGCACACACACACATAATACTCGTGAGACGTGGCTTACACACATGACCCGGGAAACATAGCACACACACATAATACTCGTGAGACGTGGCTTACACACATGACCCGGGAAACATAGCACACACACAGATAATGCTCGTGAGACGTGGCTTAAACACATGACCCGGGAAACATAGCACACACACATAATACTCGTGAGACGTGGCTTACACACATGACCCGGGAAACATAGCACACACACAGATAATGCTCGTGAGACGTGGCTTACACACATAACCCGGGAAGCATAGCACACACACACACATAATACTCGTGAGACGTGGCTTACACACATGACCCTGGAAACATAGCACACACACACATAATAATCGTGAGACGTGGCTTACACACATGACCTTGGAAACATAGCACACACACACACATAATACTCGTGAGACGTGGCTTACACACATGACCCTGGGAAATATAGCACAAACACACATAATACTCTTGAGACGTGGCTTACTCACATGACCCGGGAAACATAGCACACACGCACAAAATACTCGTAAGACGTGGCTTACACACATGTCCCGGGAAACATAGCACACACACAGATAATACTCGTGAGACGTGGCTTACACACATGACCCGGGAAACATAGCACACACATACATAATACTCGTGAGACGTGGCTTACACACATGACCCGGGAAACATAGCAAAGACACACATAATACTCGTGAGACGGGGCTTCCACACATGACCCTGGGAAACATAGCGCGCACACATAATGCCCTTGAGACGTGGCTTACACACATGACCCGGGAAACATAGCACACACACACAAAATACTCCTGAGAAGTGGCTTACACAAATGTCCCTGGGAAACATAGCACACACACACACACAATACTCGTGAGACGTGGCTTACACACATGACCCGGTAAACATAGCACACACACACACACAATACTCGTGAGACGTGGCTTACACACATGACCCTGGGAAACATAGCACACACACATAATGCACGTAAACGTGGCTTACACACATGACCCGGGAAACATAGCACACACACACACATAATACTCGTGAGACGTGGCTTACACAGATGACCCGGGAAACATAGCACACACACATAATACTCGTGAGACGTGGCTTACACACATGACCCGGGAAACATAGCACACACATATAATGCTCGTAAACGTGGCTTTCACACATGACCCGGGAAACATAGCACACACACACAAAACACTCGTGAGACGTGGCTTACACACATGACCCGGGAAACATATTACACACACATACTACTCGTGAGTCGTGGCTTACACACATGACCCGGGAAACATAGCACACACACACATAATACTCGTGAGACTTGGCTTACACACATGACCCGGGAAACATAGCACACACACACATACTACTCGTGAGACGTGGCTTAAACACATGACCCTGGGAAACATAGCACACACACAACAAATACTCGTGAGACGTGGCTTACAAACATGACCCCAGAAACATAGCACAGACACACATAATACTCGTGAGACGTGGCTTACACACATGACCCGGGAAACATATGACACACACATAATAATCGTGAGACGTGGCTTACACACATGACCCGGGAAACATAGCACACACACACATGATACTCGTGAGACGTGGCTTACACACATGACCCTGGGAAACATAGCACACACACACATAATACTCGTGAGACGTGGCTTACACACATGACCCGGGAAACATATCACACACACATAATACTCGTGAGACGTGGCTTACACACATGACCCGGGAAACATAGCACACACACAGATAATGCTCGTGAGACGTGGCTTACACACATAACCCGGGAAGCATAGCACACACACACATAATACTCGTGAGACGTGGCTTACACACATGACCATGGAAACATAGCACACACACACATAATGCTCGTGAGACGTGGCTTACACACATGACCCGGGAAACATAGCACACACATACATAATACTCGTGAGACGTGGCTTACACACATGACCCGGGAAACATAGCAAACACACACATAATGCTCGTGAGACGTGGCCTACACAAATGACCCGGGAAACATAGTACACACACATATAATACTCTTGAGACGTGGCTTACACACATGACCCGGGAAACATATCACACACGCAACAAATACTCGTGAGACGTGGCTTACACACATGACCCGGGAAACATAGCACACACACACATAATACTCGTGAGACGTGGCTTACACACATGACCCGGGAAACATAGCACACACACATAATACTCTTAAGACGTGGCTTACACACATGACCCGGGAAACATAGCACACACACACATACTACTCGTGAGACGTGGCTTACACACATGACCCGGGAAACATAGCACACACACACATTATACTCGTGAGACGTGGCTTACATACATGACCCGGGAAACATAGCACACACACATAATGCTCGTGAGACGTGGCTTACAAACATGACCCGGGAAACATAGCACACACACATATGATACTCGTTAGACGTGGCTTACACACATGACTCGGGAAACATAGCACACACACATAATGCTCGTGAGACGTGGCTTACACACATGACTCGGGAAACATAGCACACACACACATATAATACTCGTGAGACGTGGCTTACACACATGACCCGGGAAACATAGCACACACACAAAAAAATACTCATGAGACGTGGCTTACACACATGACCCGGGAAACATAGCACACACACACATAATACTCGTGAGACGCGTCTTACACACATGATCCGGGAAACATAGCAAACACACACATAATACTCGTGAGACGTGGCTTAAACACATGACCCGGGAAACATAGCACGCACACATAATGCTCGTGAGACGTGGCTTACACACGTGACCCGGGAAACATAGCATACACACACATAATACTCGTGAGACGTGGCTTAAACACATGACCCGGGAAACATAGCACGCACACATAATGTTCGTGAGACGTGGCTTACACACATGACCCGGGAAACATAGCACACACACACACATAATGCTCGTTAGACGTGGCTAACACACATGACCCGGAAAACATAGCACACACATACATAATACTCGTGAGACGTGGCTTACACACATGACCCGGGAAACATAGCACACACACATAATGCTCGTGAGACGTGGCTTACACACATGACCCGGGAAACATAGCACACACACACATAATACTCGTGAGACGTGGCTTAAACACATGACCCTGGGAAACATAGCACACACACAACAAATACTCGTGAGACGTGGCTTACAAACATGATCCGGGAAACATAGCAAACACACACATAATACTCGTGAGACGTGGCTTACACACATGACCCGGGAAACATAGCACACACACACATAATACTCTTGAGACGTGGCTTAAACACATGACCCGGGAAACATAGCACGCACACATAATGCTCGTGAGACGTGGCTTACACACGTGACCCGGGAAACATAGCATACACACACATAATACTCGTGAGACGTGGCTTAAACACATGACCCGGGAAACATAGCACGCACACATAATGTTCGTGAGACGTGGCTTACACACATGACCCGGGAAACATAGCACACACACACACATAATGCTCGTTAGACGTGGCCTACACACATGACCCGGAAAACATAGCACACACACATAATGCTCGTGAGACGTGGCTTACACACATGACCCGGGAAACATAGCACACACACACATAATACTCGTGAGACGTGGCTTAAACACATGACCCTGGGAAACATAGCACACACACAACAAATACTCGTGAGACGTGGCTTACAAACATGATCCGGGAAACATAGCAAACACACACATAATACTCGTGAGACGTAGCTTACACACATGACCCGGGAAACATAGCACACACACATAATGCTCGTGAGACGTGGCTTACACACGTGACCCGGGAAACATAGCATACACACACATAATACTCGTGAGACGTGGCTTAAACACATGACCCGGGAAACATAGCACGCACACATAATGCTCGTGAGACGTGGCTTACACACGTGACCCGGGAAACATAGCATACACACACATAATACTCGTGAGACGTGGCTTAAACACATGACCCGGGAAACATAGCACGCACACATAATGTTCGTGAGACGTGGCTTACACACATGACCCTGGAAACATAGCACACACACACACATAATGCTCGTTAGACGTGGCTAACACACATGACCCGGAAAACATAGCACACACATACATAATACTCGTGAGACGTGGCTTACACACATGACCCGGGAAACATAGCAAACACACACACATAATACTCGTGAGACGTGGCTTACACACATGACCCGGAAAACATAGGACACACACATAATACTCGTGAGACGTGGCTTACGCACATGACCCGGGAAACATAGCACACACACACATAATACTCATGAGACGTGGCTTACACACATGACCCGGAAAACATAGCACACACACACATAATACTCGTGAGACGTGGCTTACACACATGACCCGGGAAACATAGCACACACACACACATAATACTCGTGAGACGTGGCTTACACACATGACCCGGGAAACATAGCACACACACATAATACTCGTGAGACGTGGCTTACACAGATGACCCGGGAAACATAGCACACACACACATAATACTCATGAGACGTGGCTTACACACATGACCCGGGAAACATAGCACACACACACATAATACTCGTGAGACGTGGCTTACACACATGACCCGGGAAACATAGCACACACACACATAATACTCATGAGACGTGGCTTACACACATGACCCGGGAAACATAGCACACACACATAATACTCGTGAGACGTGGCTTACACACATGACCCGGGAAACATAGCACACACACACATAATACTCGTGAGACGTGGCTTACACACATGACCCGGGAAACATAGCACACACACACATAATACTCATGAGACGTGGCTTACACACATGAATTGTCAGACGTGGCTCATGCAGATTGCGGTGACATAATTAGCATTACATAGTTGTCACAAGGGAATGTGTGTTACATGCACAATGATGGGAATATTGACTGAACGTATGTCAACATTTTGTCTATATTATGCTTTACACATGCTTTTGTGGACGATCTATACTATACATATAGCTACTCCTGACTCTCGGTATGCACGTGATGTTCCTCGATGGACGCTAGCTGGTAAACAAGTACATAATACAAGTGTAGGATTAGTCACACAAGACAGTCGTTTCCAGTGTAATTCAAAATACACTACTGTTAGTTTCAAGTCATGTTTCAAACGTTAAACTGCTACCTCTTGAAAAGCAGCACCTATTTTGAGCTGACACCTTTTTAAACAAGCGGGTTCTCACGACTTGCGATGACACGAGCATTATTAGCTGTGACAAATGGCAACACCATATCATAATACGTTCAATGGCGAATTCAGTGATGAATAAAAGCCGAACCATTACTATCCAAATTCATTGTGTTCAATTTCGATATTTGACGCCCACTGTTTACATGTGTTGTGACAACGCAGAACCTTTTGATTAAATTTAAGAACTGTCATTGATGTGACTCTCAATTCAAACACTTAAGATGTCTCTATTTGTAGATTGAATGCAGACACCAATAATGACACAACCACATTATGTTTGTGATACAAACACTAAAAATAGCTACCCATGTTTTGTTTGATCAGCCATTGAATTGATGGTCATGAATCACGTGACCTCTCATACAAAATCCATTTGACCAGTCAGTGACGAGGGAAAATTCATAACGTATAATCCTTACAAGAATTTGGAAAGTTTTCGTCTCTAAATAGGTCAGTAAGAGGTTTCGAGTTACAATAACCACAACTGATTGACACAGCTGATTTGACGCCCACGTCACCAACGAAGTCCGACATTTATGGATAAGCACTTCTATCCTATGTGTTGTGGGTAGGCAAGTCTAAACAATCCTATGAACAGTCATAGATGAGTTAATACAATATGCAAAGTAAATGTGACAATACATCTTTGACAGGAAATTGAACTTAGAATGGAAATTGACTTAGAATGCTCATGTCTAGTTTTTGGACGCCAGAGAGCTGTGAATTGGGTACTATCTACATTAGACTTGACGAATGAATGAGCCGACGATATAATAGTGACGTGTAGTGTGTAAAGAAACATTTCAGGGATTGATGTAACTTTATTTACGGGTTTTAGCTACACGGCAGCTGTGCTACACACTTCTAATGTCTCCCTTATATACGAGTAATGTATAACGGTGTGACACTGTTTGATCATCGTGGTTTGTATCAACTATTAGGCACGTGGCTTAAGGAACATGGGCGGAATTATAAGTGAAACTCAGATTTTTAGCATGAGGCACTTGTCTATGGGATATTTGTTTTGGCGTACAATCAGTGTGTATAATTCTTGGAAAGAAAGCGTTGTGATATCCTTGCGTAAAATACACCTAATGAGTGAGTGAGTAGGTTGGGTGACGCTGTGGAACTGTGAAACAATCCATAATTTAAACCCACAATCAGCAAGTCCTTGAAAACTAAAGTAGTATCTAAGGGCATCAAAAGAGAAGGGTAGGAAGAACGGACACGCGTCTCTCACTCAGATCATTGTGCCTTAAGGTGACGCCGCCTTTCCCGGGGAGGGTGAGAACGATGTCAGCAATACCCCAACTATATCCCCACAGGTTGAATTGAATGTGGATGAGGCAGCCAGTGCACAAAAACATGCGAAACGTTCCTCGCAACCAGTCACAGATCCTGAAAACCACGTCCGATGTTACAAACAAGAGACACAGAGCAGCACGTTGGGTTGCACAAACGTGAAGTATTGGGCATATCGGGTGTTACAAACGCGAAGTATTGAGCACGTCGGGTGTTACAATCGTGAAGTATTGAGCACGTCAGGTGTCACAAACGTGAAGTATTGAGCTCGTCGGGTGTTACAATGGTGAAGTATTGAGCACGTCAGGTGTTACAATCGTGAAGTATTGAGCACGTCGGGTGTTACAATTGTGAAGTATTGAGCACGTCGGGTGTTACAATCGTGAAGTATTGAGCACGTCAGGTGTTACAATCGTGAAGTATTGAGCACGTCGGGTGTTACAATTGTGAAGTATTGAGCACGTCGGGTGTTACAATCGTGAAGTATTGAGCACGTCAGGTGTTACAATCGTGAAGTATTGAGCACGTCGGGTGTTACAATTGTGAAGTATTGAGCACGTCGGGTGTTACAATTGTGAAGTATTGAGCACGTCAGGTGTTACAAACGTGAAATAATACAACACGTCGGGTGTTACAACCGTGAAATAATAGAGCACATCGGATATTACAAACGTGAACTGAAATAGCGTGTCGGATATTACTAACGTGAAGTTTTGAGCTCGTCGGGTGTTACAAACGTGAAGTATTGAGCACGTCGAGTGTTACAAACGTGAACTGAAATAGCACGCCGGACATAATATAGTACGTCGGATATAAAAACGGAAGTATTGAGCACGTCGGGTGTTACAAACTTTAAGTATTGAGCACGTCCTGTGTTACAAACGTGAAGTATTGAGCACGTCGGGTGTTACAAACGTGAAGTATTGAGCACGTCAGGTGTTACAATCGTGAAGTATTGAGCACGTCGGGTGTTACAAACTTTAAGTATTGAGCACGTCCTGTGTTACAAACGTGAAGTATTGAGCACGTCGGGTGTTACAAACGTGAAGTATTGAGCACGTTGTGTGTTACAAACGTGAAATAATAGAGCACATTGGATATTACAAACGTGAAATATTGAGCACATCGGGTGTTACAAACGTGAAGTATTGAGCACGTCGGGTGTTACAAACGTGAAGTATTGAGCACGTTGTGTGTTACAAATGTGAAATAATAGAGCACATTGGATATTACAAACGTGAAATATTGAGCACATCGGGTGTTACAAACGTGAAATATTGAGCTTGCGGGTGTTACAAACGTGAAGTATTGAGCACATCGGGTGTTACAAACGTGAAATATTGAGCTTGCGGGTGTTACAAACGTGAAGTATTGAGCACATCGGGTGTTACAAACGTGAAATATTGAGCTTGCGGGTGTTACAAACGTGAAGTATTGAGCACATCGGATGTTACAAACGTGAAATAATAGAGCACGTTGGATATTACAAACATGAACTGAAGAAGCATGTCGGATATTACAAACGTGAATTATTGAGCACGTCGAGTGTTACAAACGGGAAATGATATAGGACGTCTGGTATAAAAACGTGAAGTATTGAGCTCGTCGGGTGTTACAAACGTGAAATAATATAACACTTCGGATATTACAAACGTGAAATAATCTAGCACGTCGGATATTACAATCGTGATGTATTGAGCACGTTGGATATTACAAACGTGAAGCATTGAGCACCTCGGATATTACAAACGGGAAGTACTGATCACGTATACGACAACATCATCATTAAAGAGGCTGATTCATTTAACTATCTGAAACTCTACTAATCTTTAAATAAGTGATTACAGTTTCATGAACTCACAAAATACACTAACAAATCGACAGTAATGTATTACACGCAAATACGTTCAACGCCTCATACAAAGAGACAAAAACGTAAGAATGATGATTTTAATGTCGGACATATGTCCGTCGCGAGTGATGTTTGTGTGACACACACAGTAACGTCTGTCACCGATTGCCTTTATAATCCCTTGCATACGGTTGTGTGGACAATTTATTCGCACACATAGAAATACTCCTGTCGTGCTGCGTTCCTAGTGTCATCTTGTAAACAAATTCATACATACACACATAACCCGGGAAGCATAGCACACACACACATAATACTCGTGAGACGTGGCTTACACACATGACCATGGAAACATAGCACACACACACATAATGCTCGTGAGACGTGGCTTACACACATGACCCGGGAAACATAGCACACACATACATAATACTCGTGAGACGTGGCGTACACATGACCCGGGAAACATAGCAAACACACACATAATGCTCGTGAGACGTGGCCTACACACATGACCCGGGAAACATAGTACACACACATATAATACTCTTGAGACGTGGCTTACACACATGACCCGGGAAACATATCACACACGCAACAAATACTCGTGAGACGTGGCTTACACACATGACCCGGGAAACATAGCACACACACACATAATACTCGTGAGACGTGGCTTACACACATGACCCGGGAAACATAGCACACACACATAATACTCTTAAGACGTGGCTTACACACATGACCCGGGAAACATAGCACACACACACATACTACTCGTGAGACGTGGCTTACACACATGACCCGGGAAACATAGCACACACACACATTATACTCGTGAGACGTGGCTTACATACATGACCCGGGAAACATAGCACACCCACATAATGCTCGTGAGACGTGGCTTACAAACATGACCCGGGAAACATAGCACACACACATATGATACTCGTTAGACGTGGCTTACACACATGACTCGGGAAACATAGCACACACACACATATAATACTCGTGAGACGTGGCTTACACACATGACCCGGGAAACATAGCACACACACAAAAAATACTCATGAGACGTGGCTTACACACATGACCCGGGAAACATAGCACACACACACATAATACTCGTGAGACGCGTCTTACACACATGATCCGGGAAACATAGCAAACACACACATAATACTCGTGAGACGTGGCTTAAACACATGACCCGGGAAACATAGCACGCACACATAATGCTCGTGAGACGTGGCTTACACACGTGACCCGGGAAACATAGCATACACACACATAATACTCGTGAGACGTGGCTTACACACATGACCCGGGAAACGTAGCACACACACATAATGCTCGTGAGACGTGGCTTACACACATGACCCGGGAAACATAGCACACACACACATAATACTCGTGAGACGTGGCTTAAACACATGACCCTGGGAAACATAGCACACACACAACAAATACTCGTGAGACGTGGCTTACAAACATGACCCGGGAAACATAGCAAACACACACATAATACTCGTGAGACGTGGCTTACACACATGACCCGGGAAACATAGCACACACACACATAATACTCGTGAGACGTGGCTTAAACACATGACCCGGGAAACATAGCACGCACACATAATGCTCGTGAGACGTGGCTTACACACGTGACCCGGGAAACATAGCATACACACACATAATACTCGTGAGACGTGGCTTAAACACATGACCCGGGAAACATAGCACGCACACATAATGTTCGTGAGACGTGCTTACACAGATGACCCGGGAAACATAGCACACACACACACACATAATGCTCGTTAGACGTGGCTAACACACATGACCCGGAAAACATAGCACACACACATAATGCTCGTGAGACGTGGCTTACACACATGACCCGGGAAACATAGCACACACACACATAATACTCGTGAGACGTGGCTTAAACACATGGCCCTGGGAAACATAGCACACACACAACAAATACTCGTGAGACGTGGCTTACAAACATGATCCGGGAAACATAGCAAACACACACATAATACTCGTGAGACGTGGCTTACACACATGACCCGGGAAACATAGCACACACACACATAATACTCGTGAGACGTGGCTTAAACACATGACCCGGGAAACATAGCACGCACACATAATGCTCGTGAGACGTGGCTTACACACGTGACCCGGGAAACATAGCATACACACACATAATACTCGTGAGACGTGGCTTAAACACATGACCCGGGAAACATAGCACGCACACATAATGTTCGTGAGACGTGGCTTACACACATGACCCGGGAAACATAGCACACACACACACATAATGCTCGTTAGACGTGGCTAACACACATGACCCGGAAAACATAGCACACACATACATAATACTCGTGAGACGTGGCTTACACACATGACCCGGGAAACATAGCACACACACACACATAATACTCGTGAGACGTGGCTTACACACATGACCCGGAAAACATAGGACACACACATAATACTCGTGAGACGTGGCTTACGCACATGACCCGGGAAACATAGCACACACACACATAATACTCATGAGACGTGGCTTACACACATGACCCGGAAAACATAGCACACACACACATAATACTCGTGAGACGTGGCTTACACACATGACCCGGGAAACATAGCACACACACACACATAATACTCGTGAGACGTGGCTTACACACATGACCCGGGAAACATAGCACACACACACATAATACTCGTGAGACGTGGCTTACACAGATGACCCGGGAAACATAGCACACACACACATAATACTCATGAGACGTGGCTTACACACATGAATTGTCAGACGTGGCTCATGCAGATTGCGGTGACATAATTAGCATTACATAGTTGTCACAAGGGAATGTGTGTTACATGCACAATGATGGGAATATTGACTGAACGTATGTCAACATTTTGTCTATATTATGCTTTACACATGCTTTTGTGGACGATCTATACTATACATATAGCTACTCCTGACTCTCGGTATGCACGTGATGTTCCTCGATGGACGCTAGCTGGTAAACAAGTACATAATACAAGTGTAGGATTAGTCACACAAGACAGTCGTTTCCAGTGTAATTCAAAATACACTACTGTTAGTTTCAAGTCATGTTTCAAACGTTAAACTGCTACCTCTTGAAAAGCAGCACCTATTTTGAGCTGACACCTTTTTAAACAAGCGGGTTCTCACGACTTGCGATGACACGAGCATTATTAGCTGTGACAAATGGCAACACCATATCATAATACGTTCAATGGCGAATTCAGTGATGAATAAAAGCCGAACCATTACTATCCAAATTCATTGTGTTCAATTTCGATATTTGACGCCCACTGTTTACATGTGTTGTGACAACGCAGAACCTTTTGATTAAATTTAAGAACTGTCATTGATGTGACTCTCAATTCAAACACTTAAGATGTCTCTATTTGTAGATTGAATGCAGACACCAATAATGACACAACCACATTATGTTTGTGATACAAACACTAAAAATAGCTACCCATGTTTTGTTTGATCAGCCATTGAATTGATGGTCATGAATCACGTGACCTCTCATACAAAATCCATTTGACCAGTCAGTGACGAGGGAAAATTCATAACGTATAATCCTAACAAGAATTTGGAAAGTTTTCGTCTCTAAATAGGTCAGTAAGAGGTTTCGAGTTACAATAACCACAACTGATTGACACAGCTGATTTGACGCCCACGTCACCAACGAAGTCCGACATTTATGGATAAGCACTTCTATCCTATGTGTTGTGGGTAGGCAAGTCTAAACAATCCTATGAACAGTCATAGATGAGTTAATACAATATGCAAAGTAAATGTGACAATACATCTTTGACAGGAAATTGAACTTAGAATGGAAATTGACTTAGAATGCTCATGTCTAGTTTTTGGACGCCAGAGAGCTGTGAATTGGGTACTATCTACATTAGACTTGACGAATGAATGAGCCGACGATATAATAGTGACGTGTAGTGTGTAAAGAAACATTTCAGGGATTGATGTAACTTTATTTACGGGTTTTAGCTACACGGCAGCTGTGCTACACACTTCTAATGTCTCCCTTATATACGAGTAATGTATAACGGTGTGACACTGTTTGATCATCGTGGTTTGTATCAACTATTAGGCACGTGGCTTAAGGAACATGGGCGGAATTATAAGTGAAACTCAGATTTTTAGCATGAGGCACTTGTCTATGGGATATTTGTTTTGGCGTACAATCAGTGTGTATAATTCTTGGAAAGAAAGCGTTGTGATATCCTTGCGTAAAATACACCTAATGAGTGAGTGAGTAGGTTGGGTGACGCTGTGGAACTGTGAAACAATCCATAATTTAAACCCACAATCAGCAAGTCCTTGAAAACTAAAGTAGTATCTAAGGGCATCAAAAGAGAAGGGTAGGAAGAACGGACACGCGTCTCTCACTCAGATCATTGTGCCTTAAGGTGACGCCGCCTTTCCCGGGGAGGGTGAGAACGATGTCAGCAATACCCCAACTATATCCCCACAGGTTGAATTGAATGTGGATGAGGCAGCCAGTGCACAAAAACATGCGAAACGTTCCTCGCAACCAGTCACAGATCCTGAAAACCACGTCCGATGTTACAAACAAGAGACACAGAGCAGCACGTTGGGTTGCACAAACGTGAAGTATTGGGCATATCGGGTGTTACAAACGCGAAGTATTGAGCACGTCGGGTGTTACAATCGTGAAGTATTGAGCACGTCAGGTGTCACAAACGTGAAGTATTGAGCTCGTCGGGTGTTACAATGGTGAAGTATTGAGCACGTCAGGTGTTACAATCGTGAAGTATTGAGCACGTCGGGTGTTACAATTGTGAAGTATTGAGCACGTCGGGTGTTACAATCGTGAAGTATTGAGCACGTCAGGTGTTACAATCGTGAAGTATTGAGCACGTCGGGTGTTACAATTGTGAAGTATTGAGCACGTCGGGTGTTACAATCGTGAAGTATTGAGCACGTCAGGTGTTACAATCGTGAAGTATTGAGCACGTCGGGTGTTACAATTGTGAAGTATTGAGCACGTCGGGTGTTACAATTGTGAAGTATTGAGCACGTCAGGTGTTACAAACGTGAAATAATACAACACGTCGGGTGTTACAACCGTGAAATAATAGAGCACATCGGATATTACAAACGTGAACTGAAATAGCGTGTCGGATATTACTAACGTGAAGTTTTGAGCTCGTCGGGTGTTACAA
This sequence comes from Haliotis rufescens, assembly GCF_023055435.1. NCBI lineage: Eukaryota > Metazoa > Mollusca > Gastropoda > Lepetellida > Haliotidae > Haliotis > Haliotis rufescens. Next base: position 325,401 of record NW_025963834.1, on the reverse strand, counting down.
ACGTGAAGTATTGAGCACGTCGAGTGTTACAAACGTGAACTGAAATAGCACGCCGGACATAATATAGTACGTCGGATATAAAAACGGAAGTATTGAGCACGTCGGGTGTTACAAACTTTAAGTATTGAGCACGTCCTGTGTTACAAACGTGAAGTATTGAGCACGTCGGGTGTTACAAACGTGAAGTATTGAGCACGTCAGGTGTTACAATCGTGAAGTATTGAGCACGTCGGGTGTTACAAACTTTAAGTATTGAGCACGTCCTGTGTTACAAACGTGAAGTATTGAGCACGTCGGGTGTTACAAACGTGAAGTATTGAGCACGTTGTGTGTTACAAACGTGAAATAATAGAGCACATTGGATATTACAAACGTGAAATATTGAGCACATCGGGTGTTACAAACGTGAAGTATTGAGCACGTCGGGTGTTACAAACGTGAAGTATTGAGCACGTTGTGTGTTACAAATGTGAAATAATAGAGCACATTGGATATTACAAACGTGAAATATTGAGCACATCGGGTGTTACAAACGTGAAATATTGAGCTTGCGGGTGTTACAAACGTGAAGTATTGAGCACATCGGGTGTTACAAACGTGAAATATTGAGCTTGCGGGTGTTACAAACGTGAAGTATTGAGCACATCGGGTGTTACAAACGTGAAATATTGAGCTTGCGGGTGTTACAAACGTGAAGTATTGAGCACATCGGATGTTACAAACGTGAAATAATAGAGCACGTTGGATATTACAAACATGAACTGAAGAAGCATGTCGGATATTACAAACGTGAATTATTGAGCACGTCGAGTGTTACAAACGGGAAATGATATAGGACGTCTGGTATAAAAACGTGAAGTATTGAGCTCATCGGGTGTTACAAACGTGAAATAATATAACACTTCGGATATTACAAACGTGAAATAATCTAGCACGTCGGATATTACAATCGTGAAGTATTGAGCACGTTGGATATTACAAACGTGAAGCATTGAGCACCTCGGATATTACAAACGGGAAGTACTGATCACGTATACGACAACATCATCATTAAAGAGGCTGATTCATTTAACTATCTGAAACTCTACTAATCTTTAAATAAGTGATTACAGTTTCATGAACTCACAAAATACACTAACAAATCGACAGTAATGTATTACACGCAAATACGTTCAACGCCTCATACAAAGAGACAAAAACGTAAGAATGATGATTTTAATGTCGGACATATGTCCGTCGCGAGTGATGTTTGTGTGACACACACAGTAACGTCTGTCACCGCTTGCCTTTATAATCCCTTGCATACGGTTGTGTGGACAATTTATTCGCACACATAGAAATACTCCTGTCGTGCTGCGTTCTTAGTGTCATCTTGTAAACAAATTCATAATGAAACAGGGAGATATTCATACAGGACAAACATTTCAAGCGTAATTGAAAAGACATTACTGTCAGCTATAAGTCGTATTTAAAACGTTAAACTGCTACCTCTTGAAATTAGCCGATATTTTGAAATGATACCTTTTCATGACGGCGTGTTCTCACGCCTGGCGTTAACACCAGCATTATGTGTTTTGACAAATGACTGTTAATGGTGAATACAAGCAAACCGATGACTATTCAGTTTCCGTGTGTTCAGTTTCAATGTTTACCACTCACTGTTTACATTTGCTGTGACAACGATGAATCGTTTGTGGAAACATAATAAAGGAAATACATTTGTCTCTTGTTGATATGTTGGTCTCTCTCAGTCGCTACTTACTTGTTGTGGCATAGTGGGGTAAAACATTTCGAGACGTATCGACTTTGCAACTGTTCATAAACTTCGCCAATAAAAACACCATTGTGATTTAAAGTTGTGTTTAGAATACATATAGATGTAGGGTAGGTTGGCTGAGAGTTGTGTTTGTATGTGTGAATGGTGCACCTGCACTGGATTGTGTCACTTACAACCGTGTGATATGTATGTTCCCACGTCTACTTCTAAACTACCGGGCAAAATAAACTGATCACTTGTAAATAAAGTTTTATCTGAATTAAAGACGATGTGATAAGTTAGAACGCTATCAGAAAACAGTAAAAGAAACACTCCTTGTGCTCGAATAAATGTCACTTTTTGCAGGATACTGTGCAGTCATGTAACATGGGAAAAACAGGATTTTGAACTGATAAAAATGTTCGTGCATGATTTTTGCATAAATACCGTCGTTGGGCAGAGCAAGGATGCAGCCTCAAAAAGAACATCAGATAAATGCCGAGACTCAAACAAGAGGAACGTGACAGAGCTATTTGTATGGTCGATATGGGGGCCTCTCAAAGGCAGATTGCAAAAACTTTTAACTGCAGTCAAACCATTATCGGCAACTTGTTGAGCCGTTATCAGCAAACAGGCCTGATGCAAGACTGTCCAAGATCGGGAAGACCAAAGGTCACAACGCCAGTTGAAGACCGTTACATCAAGACACTCCATCTGCAGAACCGGTACATGACGGCGACGCCAACGGCGGCGAAGACACTTGGACACATTGCTGGTATCGGAGCCTACCCACCATTCCGTGGAATGGCCTTGACCCCTCTACACCGTAACCGCGAATTACAATGGGCAAGAAACGTACGTCGGTGGCAGCGGCGTGATTGGGAAAGGGTGCTGTTCACAGATGAAAGACGCTTTAACTCCGAAATGATGGCCGAGTCCGTGTTTATCACGTAGGGGAGAGCGACTGTCACATAAATGCATCCAAGATGTGCACGTTATGGTGGAGGCGGCGTCATGGTATGGGGCCGTATTTGCGGTCAGTGGACAACAAGGCTTGTCATCATCTGTGGAAATCTGACTTGCCAAAGATACAGAGATGAAGCGTTGCGACCTGTTGTAATGTCATTTTTACGTGGACAGCCAAGGGGTACCCCTTTGCAGCAGAATAATGCACGACCATATACCGCCAGACATGTTCAACAATTTCTGCACAAAGTTTACGTCAACATATTGCCTCTACCAGACATGAATCCCATACAGTATTCTGGGATCGCATCTGAGACAACGCGTACCTCCTCCAGCAAAGCGACAGCAGTTTGAACAGGTTTTATTGGATGAGTGGCGCAGGCTTACTGCAGGCGTCATCCAGCGACTGACGACACCCATGAGGAGACTATTTTGGCGTGCATTAATGCAGGGGTCGTCACATACGCTACTAAGGACATGTCTTGACTTTATGAGCACCTAATGAGTGGACTCTGTTTGACTTGTGTTCGTGTATTTTCGTTTATTTTGACCCCATGTGTCACTCGCTCGGCTTATGGGAAGTGAGCAATCAATATAGCATTGTTATTTTGTACAGACCTCGGAAACTTATTCCTTTCATTAAACTAATTATCAATAAGATAACACCTCTCTTTGCTTTTTTTTTAATGGAGCTGCTGAACAAGGCAATAAGTTTATTTTGCCCGGTAGAGTATTATTCCCCTGAGCAAAACACATTTTGACTATGTTGAATTTCTAATTTAGCCAAGCGAGATTTTAAGGCATGGCTAAGATACTAGTTAAGTGTAACATATGCTGGTTCTTCTGCTGTATACTGATAATATATCTACAGACAGAAACGATGTCAGTGTAGGAAATATCCTCATCTACCCAGCAATCTGCATCAATGGTTATTTATGAATCAATGTGGTCCTATTTATCATTGAATATGTTTTAGCACATACACACGCGACATATTCCCACCAATAGCAAACTGAACCTAAAACCATTTACTTAATCTTTCGGGTGTGTTCAATGTTTTACACAATCGTTCATAGTTTTCAAAGTATCAGTGTGTGAGATTTTAACTGCTTTGTAGCCTGAATACTTTGTATCAACTTCCATTATGAAGGTTCGTGTCCGTGCACTTCGTTCATACAAATGAACTCAGCGTGTCGAAATGAAAGGCCTGGTATTAAAAATATGATATTTTGAATTTTCTAACACTGTTATAACATTTTGATAATTATAAATAAAGTGTTAGTTTATGTCCCTGTTTCGTATTTATTTAAAGTTGATACAATGTGTGACTCATGATATATACACTGATGGCGGTGTCCGTCACATGTCTGACACATCAAGGGTGGTGTACAGATATTGCCGGAGTTGCTAAATGCGTGCTGACAATTTTCTTTATCGTGCTTTGTAGCTTGTGCACTTAGTAAGAGCACATACAAATATGTTCGGCTGTTTTGAATTCAGCCCTTATTGTTAACTGGCAAAGGTGTGTAGAACCTAACTGCGTAGCTTCTCGAGAACTGTAGTCACAACCCTCGCATTTCGTGCGATAAAAAAACCTTTGTGTATGTGCTCGTCGATACATGTTTGAGCTCTAAATGATCTCAATTTTAACGATATTGCTTTGGACGCAATGTGATTGAAATGCCGAAACACATACGGCCAATGTTTGCAGCAGAGACATGTTGACACTTGTCCAGTGTTCAATGAGAGCCATTCCTAACCACAATGTTTCCTGCACGTTTCACTTTCAACCTTACAAACTCTGACACAGCTGATAATAAGTGAAACGCTTCAGCTGTGCTTTGCTCAATACGTTCTGCCTTGACTACTGACTTGTTGATTTCTGTGTTTTGACGACAAGTATCCTGTTGTGGAAAGTTGTAACCACAATCGATCGTCACAAACAATGACACAGAATATCAAACCATGTTCCAACTTCTGGTCTCTGTATGTCTTTACTGCTGAGATACAATCGACCAAGTCCTTTCTAAAAAGATTATAAATCGTGCCATACGAGTTGCCTTTGTGTGTATTTTGTTGAGATTGAATATGAATATGGAAAGTTTATTGACAGTTATATGTTCAGTGTCCTACTGAGATAGTAACATTGTAATCGTCCAATGATGATTCCACATGGGGACACTAAAGGAAACATAAATGAGGTGTGCGTCACATTCATTGACAGTTCCAAAGTCCACAGCAAAGATGACTGTATCATGATGCAATTGTGCTGGCACTGTGACTGTTGTCAGCTTCAGCCTGGGTCAGATGACATATTCGTGACACATTAAGTACATTGTCGGAGTAAGTAAGTCAATGCTCATCCACTAAAACTACGATCACAGTCTTACAATAGTTTTGTTTGTATTTTCTGTGCCCAACATTACAGAAGCATGACTTTCACTGAGCAGTTTTGTTTTGATACATTCATATGAACAAATAAACAGATGTGGAGTAGATATCTGGGAGATGTGTGGGAAGATGACACATTGTAATTACATTGACATTGTGAAAATTGCAACTGAACATGCAACAATTCATTCTCATAAGTTTTGAAAAATATAAGGAACTCATCGCAAAAGACCTTCATTCAACATCACCTTTAAAACCATGTTTGTTTGTTTGTTTGTTTGCAAAAGTAAAATGTGTTGCGCTTACAAAACACCAATGAACAGCACATAGCCTCACATATGTTGCTTCATATAATATGTATGTTTTGTTTAGGGTTTCTATTGTCCATTTGGTTTATAAAAACGTAAATAATGAACAACCTCATAATCCTGAGAAAAGTTTGATTGATGTTATCATATGGAGCTCTATCTGTAGGCACACGCAAACTTACAATTCAACTACTGACACAGTATAATCAAAATCGTAAAAATGTGTGTTTTAACTATTGGATAAATTACCAGTGCAATTGTTCTGATCACATCTTATCTCGTAGCAGAACTCAACATCCATGCAAAATAGATGGGATGTAATGGTGACTACTCAGCCTCGTCAGTAACTAAAGGACAAAACAAAGAGCAGAGAGTAACAAAACAACCCGTCTGATCTAAACATTAATCAACTTCAATGTGGACATGACAACCATATTTTAGTGTTGAGAATTAATGATTCTCTATTTAAGCTCGTAATAATTGAGAGGACGCGTTTTTCTTGTTTGCATGACCAAACGAGGGATAGCTACTGCCTTACAAAATTAGAAAACATGTTTACAATACAATAAATTAATATATGGATGATTAATAAAGGAGCTATTAAAACGTGTTAATAATCTGCAGCCATTACGACATGTAAACAGTTTTACTAATGGAAAACTTTTCCCAGTGCCTTAATACAATGCTTGCGTTCATACTGCCCATATTTTTTAAAACTGATACATGTCTTGAGCGTTTGCCTTTACATATAACCAGCAGAATATCTGCACCTGTACACAGGAGATATGGTTCAAAATAAACATATAATTTTATTAGTTTCAACAAAAACAGTAAATGCACTGGCATGTCACTGAACTTCCTTGTTCATTAACAACTTCATTGTCTGGTCTGTTTCCCGACAACTGTTGCTTGGCAGGGGTCCTGCTGTCGGCGCCGGGCAATACATCCTTAATTTGTAACATTAATGGAGCATCAGCTTAAACAAAGTTGCTATCATCAGATTCAAGGCCCGGATCTCTTTTGGGACGTTTCCTGTTGTCTTCATCTACTGATCCAACCCAAATCATAAATGAACCCCCTCCATGCTGGTCATGTTCGGCTGCGTTTGAATCGTGAACTTCCGAACAAAGCATATATAGAGATGTTTACAACAATAATATAAGCAGGTTACAATGAACATGGCTAATTCATATTAAAATGTTTTAAATAGCTAATCAAAAACTACACTTCTGAAAGAATATATCCAAGCTTGAGGGAACATGGCATATTGATATGTTACATGCTCATGATGTAGGTAATGACGGTGATAACAGTAACTAACATAGGTGAGGAATGGTAGTTATAAGTAGGATGTAAAAGGTTGAGGGACTCACTCTTTGATTTAGCCATGTACAAGGTTTAACGTCTTGGCTAAGATACCAGTTAAGCGTTACATGTGATGGTTATTCTGCTGCAAACGAATACGAAATCTACAGACAGAAACGATGTGTAGGATATAAACCTCATCCATATTCTACAGCACTGACTATTTATGAATTGTTGTAGTCCTTGTTATTCTTAAATATGGCTGGGCACATACATACATTCTCACCAATAGCAAATTGAATCAAAACACATTTACTCCATCCTTCTGCTGTATTTATTGTTCTTTTGGATTTACACATTTGTTTTTAGTAAAGTGGTCAATGTATCAATGTGTGAGATTTTAACTGCTTTGTAACTTGTATGCGATATAAGATGCTTTGTAGGTGCACATATAAATAAACATGCTTCTCTGTCTGTGTGTGATCCCTTAGTGTTAGCTGGTAAAGACATATACAAAGGAACTGCGGGGTTTCTCAAGAACTGTAGTCATAAACCATACCTGTTGTGCGACAAACCAACTTCACTATGTCAGTTTTTGTGCGTGCTGGTACGTGGGTGAACGTGACATGTTCTCAGTGTACACCATTTTCCCCTTGGAAAAAATGTCTAAGAAATATCGCCACCAACACTGGCAGCGTATGAAGCAGTGACATGAAGATAATTGATCAGAGAGCCGTTCCAAACTACTGTGGGCGACCATGTTTCACACTCTGATTTCCCACCTAACTGTTGTGACAAAGGAGAGAATATGTCACTCGTTTGTGTTTATTCCAATGTATATAATATGTACAGCCAAACACATTACCATTGAGGAGCTGTATAAATACTTTCAAGTTAAATAATGTAGCAGTGCATGTTTCAATACGTTCTTTCTTGACTACTCACTTGCTGATTTCTGTGATTTGACGACGCTTAACATACTGTGACAAGTTCAACCGATATTCGATAGGCATACTATTACACACACATTAGTTAGTCAACTTGCCTGTCCACATAACCTTTGTGACTTTGACCATGTGAGGGCGAATTATCAAACTTAAGGTGCCTTGCTTACATTTACGATCGATCAACAAAGCGTCAATGTCAAATATCAAATCCATAACCTATGTATAAATGTTAAGAAATAAAGAGGAATGGTTTCAAAAGTCAACTTCCCTTTTACATCAAGCAATGTTTCAGAAGTTCAAGGCTTTAGTTTGAGGTACAATCGAACATGCTCTTTTAACAAAGATGTCAATGCCTTCCTTAAGCTTTGAAAAACTGTTTATGGTAGACAGTCATGTGGAATAAATTTTCAATTTCTTTTGACGCAGTTTACCTACAAAATGATTTCAACTTATTTTGCCTTATGTTCCCGTCGTTGGTTAGGCTAACACGTGACTTGTCATGAGGTTCCTGCAGCAACTACATAAACAATAACTGTAAACACATGTAAAATTATCATAACTATAAATGCATTATCCCTTATCATGCCTGGTTTGTTATCATACTAGGATTTTAGGCAATGACTTGTTTATAAAGGGCAACATGTATATATTTTTGTTAGCCAGTATATCGTCATTGCAAAAGTATGCTTTTGATATGTTGAGAGCCACATTAACGCTTACAAATTATAATGGAATGCGTATGTCCAAATAGTCACACGTTCAATATTTTTTCCATATTTGTCTCACTGCAAGCAGCAGATATCAACATAATATTAACTCGAGGTCGAAGTGTAATATCCAGAATACAGGGAAGTTGATACATGCATGGAACAAACTGGCTCAGATTAGTTGAATGTGTCAACACAGATATTTGTGTTTGCTGGTGATGTGCAAGTACCTGCATGCGACTGATATGTTTAATTTTAGTAGTTTGCAAAAGAGTTGTGTGTTTGCTGATGTTAACTGTCAAATACAATGTTGGATTGTTCACAATTTAAGCTGAGACACAAAACACTATTATTTCTTTTCACAAAGGCCACCATACAGAAAGGTGTTGAAATGTTATGTAGTCTATACAACATTTAGCTGTAACTAGTTTTTGATAGCAATAGAAAGGCACAGTAACACGTACAAAAGTAAGAACTGACAATAGTCAAACTTTGATTATTCCATCTGATCTTGAAATAAAAAAACTGAACTCTTCAAAACTCACTGCTTACAGACTGTGCTGATATTTGAGCGAAATATAAGTCGTGAAGGTGAAGGTTATGTGCTTATTATTACTTTCTTACATGTTATATGTGAAGGAAGTGACAGCGCATGTGTGTGTGAGCTCGAAATTTTTCATTGGCCAAAATATTCGGACATCTGAATTAATTATTGTTTCTGAATACAATATGATATGTCACATGTTGAAACTAATATCCAGTATACTATTAGTAATAATATCTTCCGTGTAAAGAGGAAAAGCTAGATCCTGTAAATTAGGTCACCATGAGTCAACCTCATAGGTTTATTGAGCCAGCAGATGAACACATCGCCCATTAACGCTACGCTGATCACACAAGTGAGTTGCATTACCACTTCTTTAATCAGTATCATACCATGCATATATGTGTAAGTGTGTATTGTGTATCTGGGCATGTTGTATATGACATCTATTTCTATGTGTGCTGGCTTGTGGTACACTCATGTTCTCAGTTCATCACATGTGTTTTGTGACATGTGAATCCCTCTTCCCAGTGCCTAGTATTTAGTGCATCATTGTCGGTGCTTATTGTCCTGCTGGCTTCCATTTGTCTATTGTCATTTTCTTTCTATGACCTATCACTGATAATTATCCACCCCCCACCCCCCACCCCCCTCCCCCACCCTCCCCACCCCGTCGTGTTAGCTTCCATTTGTCCATTGCCTATAACCAATCAGTTATAAGCTAAGTGTTAGCTTATATTTGTCCATTGCCTATAACCAATCAGTTATAAGCTAAGTGTTAGCTTCCATTTGTCCATTGCCAATAACCAATCAGTTATAAGTTAAGTGTTAGCTTTCATTTGTCCATTGCCTATAACCTACCAGTTATAAGTTAAGTGTTAGCTTCCATTTGTCCATTGCCTATAACCAACCAGTTATAAGCCGAGTGTTAGCTTCCATTTGTCCATTGCCAATAACCCATCAGTGCCGATTATCTGTTGGCATCCTTTACAACGTTTCCTCCTCTGTTATCTTATTGCCTCCTAACATTTAGTAAAGGAGTGAAGGAGTAAATATAATACTCCAAAACGTTGTATTCCTCATTATAAAGACGACGACATCCATACATTCTCATACATTATGTGTATCAATTCTAAATGCCTTTCAATGACTTTATATTGTATATGTCATCTTCTTAATTACAGCTGCATCATGCCTGCACTGATGGTAGTGTCCATTGCTTACCTGGTCACATCTGCAGGTAAACATTCAGATAAGGTCTTACTACTTCTGAACAACTCCTGAAGACTTCTCCCAGCTTCGATATTAATCCCTATAAAAAGCATAAAACATCCTATCACGAGTCATCTACCCATGCGTTCTAAATCTGTTTAAATATATTTGTTTGGTGTGTGAGATAATAATACCTGTCTGTACTTCACGATTTACTTTGTGTTTGGTTTCCAGCTGCCAGTTGCAGTGAAAATCAACACTGCCGAGACTGTGACAGCAGGAGTGGCTTTTGCCTAACCACGTGTGACAGTGGCTATTACGACCTTAAATGTAGGTCTCTTTGCAGCAGCAGCTGTAAAAATAAGAAATGTAAACCCGTGAGCGGTGGCACAGAAGTGTGCACAGAGGGTTGTGTTCCAGGATTTCAAGGCGTAAGGTGCAAAATACCATGTGAAAGTCCAGGAGGTAACTGTAAAGCATGTCCAGGTGGTTGTGATGGAGGATACTGCCAGCTTAATTCATCCTGTGTATCAGGATGTAATGGTTCCTACTATGGGTCTGACTGTAAAGAATGTTCCAGTAGATGTAAGACATGCAATGGCTTTACAGGGATGTGTGAGGACTGTTTTTCACAATATTTTGGACCAAACTGCGAGTATTTATGTGAAAACTGTAGGGACACGTGTGTATTTGGATGCCTGGATGGCTGTGTACCTGGCTTTTATGGTACTGCCTGTGAGAAGGAATGCAAGACAAACTGTGGTTTCAGCCCAATGATGATAGGCAATAAAACTGGAGACACACGACCTGTAATTAATGACACAGTTGAATGCAATCAGTACAGTGGTGACTGTCGTCATGGGTGTGTAGATGGCTGGTTTGGGCCACAGTGCTCCTCATGTTGTAATATTAACTGTAGGAATGGGAGATGCAACGATGCAGGCGACTGTGTAGATGGGTGTGTAGATGGATGGTTTGGGCCACACTGCTCCTCACGGTGTAATGTTAACTGTAGGAATGGGAGATGTAACGGTACAGGGGACTGTGTAGATGGGTGTGTAGATGGATGGTTTGGTCCACACTGCTCCTTACAGTGTAACGGTAACTGTAGGAATGGGAGATGTAATGATACAGGCGACTGTGTAGATGGGTGTGCATCTCATCATTTTGGAAGAAACTGTATACCATGCCCTGACAACTGTATCAACCACACATGTCATACAAGCCATGGAACTTGTGTTCATGGATGTACTAATGGATTCTATGGACAATCGTGTAACAACACGTGTGAATTCTGCCTTGATGGAGAGTGTGACCAGATGACAGGAATGTGTTTCAAAGGCTGCAACACAACCGGACACAAATGCACACCTATCTGCAGGAACAACTGCACTGTGGATGATTGCCGATCATGTCAGGGTGAGTTAATATCAAGGGAAAGCACATCGATGTGCATCATAATTGAAATATAAATGATGAATCAAAAGTATGTAGGTTAATGGCAATGCATCATGTTTTGCGGTTATGCCACACAGATCAAGGTCGTTTATATTTCCTTTTGTAAATGAACCCCCTACATGGTCTAGTGGTAGAGTGTCCGCCCAGAGAGTGGAAGGTCCGGAGTTCCATCCCCGACGCGTCGGACCAAAAGGCGTAAAAAAGATGGTTCCTCTTTAGCATTAAGGGGTGCTACATATTTCCGTGAAACTGCCATTTGTTGCCTATACGTTTAAAAACAATATGTTTGTGCTCACAATATTCTTTTTTTAATGTGACAGTGTAACACATCAGTGATACAATAGCTGTGTATCTGTCATAGTCGAGATACTTAATATTGTAATACTATATTCTAAAACATATTGCACAGAGCAGATTTATACCATTATTATCAAATATTGGCTTTCCAGATGAGAATGGGATGAACGAGGCAATCGGACTGTGGACTGGGCTTACACCTGTGGGCATTGTGATTGTAATGCTAGCATGCCTGCATTCCATCAAACGTTGGAGAACTAAAAGGTACCTACATGACAGGCAGATGGTTCCGTATCTCTTGCAATAGCTGGCTAATGATTCGCAATTATCTTAACACTAATTCAGACAAAACCTGACAATTATTGAAATGTACTCTGTATACTTGAATCAATACGCTAGTTCACTCAATTTTGTGAAGGCACTTCACAGCTTGTATTGCTGTCTAATCTTCCTCTTTATTGTTGCAGAGCTCAACAATCATCAATTGTTCAACACAACGAGGAAGGCGTTCAGGATGATATATATTCTGTAGAATACCAGGCCATAAACAGATATTGGCAGATCAGAGATGAAGATATAGGCATATCCTGTGTACCACCAGCTGTGAAGCAAGAGGAATGTGGGCATAGGCTCTCCATGCCAGTGTTGGCAGAATGTTTTTGTACAACAGTAGGTGGAACATACAATGATGTATCCGTGAGTTCTGCTGGAGAAACCCAGTCCTCCACTCATATGCCACAGAATGTTGCAGACAGTGGTGCAACCCAGAGCTCTGCTGGAAAAACCCAGTCCTCCACTCATATATCACAGGGTGTTTCAGACGGCGAATCATCCCCGAGTTCTGCTGAAGACACACAGTCCTACATTCATATATCACATGATGTTGCAGGCAGTGGTGCAACCCAGAGATCTGCTGGAGACACACAGTTCTCCACTCGTATCCCACAGAGTGTTGCAAGCAGTAGTGCAGCCCAGAGTTCTGCTGGAAACACACAGTCCTACACTCATATGCCACAGGATGTTGCAGGCAGTGGTGCAACCCAGAGTTCTGCTGGAGACACACAGTCCTACACTCATATACCACAGTATGTTGCAGGCAGTGGTGCAACCCAGAGTTCTGATGGAGACACACAGTCCTACACTCATATACCACAGTATGTTGCAGGCAGTGGTGCAACCCAGAGTTCTGATGGAGACACACAGTCCTACACTCATATACCACAGGATGTTACAGGCAGTGGTGCAACCCAGAGTTCTGCCGGAGATAACCAGTCCTCCACTCATATGCCAAAGAATGTTTCAGACGGCGAATCATCCCAGAGTTCTGCCGGAGATGCCTGTTCCTACACGCATATGTCACGGGACATGGCAGATTCTGATTCGTCCCACAGTTCTGCAAGTGATGCTCAGTCCTACACCCGACTCTTGCGTGATGTTTTTGTTGATGATCCCAAGACAGCCGTGAGCTATATATCACCTGTTCATAAATAAATGTATATGTATTATGTTACTGTAAGTCTCTAATGTATTTTGTCTGTAATTCAAATCTGATATTCAGCTCACTTTGAAGACATCATGTTTGGCATCGTGAGCTGATAATGCATGCACTAAGTGCTACGTCGCTGAAACTGTTGGACACACGACCTATTATCAAGGTTTACTGATCTTTCAAAATCAGCTGGTTCTACTTCAAAATGATATACATTTTCAAGAGAGATGATGAACCTCGAGCGTCTTTGATTCAGATGCCTTGGAACCCTGCATGCTCAAATACTTGTCATGTGTTGTTTTCCTTATTGTGGCTTTTGAAGGTCTTCTAGTTTATGTATCATTTTTTCGAGGCTTTTCATTCCCTCCTAATTGCAGCTGTTCATCTCTTAAAGTTGAGGCAATTGGTTGCTGTTGGAGTTAACCCTTTCAGTTAGATATACAGCACAGTGGTCAATGTTGCCAAGTTTTATCAAAAGAGAACACCTAGAGACTGTGTGGCTGTAGAAAAATGATATTTTGTTTCATGGAACTAATTTCGAAGTTAGACCTAATGCGTTTCGGCCACCCAACGTTATCACAGACCGCGATACATGAATTGTGTTGATGTGGTAACCTAACTTCCATCAATCAGAAATACCAATGCTTAATGCCTGGAAATCGCTTATGCTGTTCACTGAGAATGGTGCGTCTTGAAAGAGAAGCAGAACAGGAAGGTGCGTCTTGAAAGAGAAGCAGAACCTGTTGAATGTGTTTCAGAGTGGATTATTTCAGTATGTGATGTTGTCAATGGACGAATGCACAAACTGAAAAAGAGAAAACACAAATTAAACGAACCCATTCTGTTCCAGCCAGCTGCCATCAATGAAGCTGCCCTACATGAAATGTGTGTAGTTTTTTCCATTATATTAGTATTAAGGCCAGTGTCTTAACTGAGGAAGACATCTGCAACAACAATACATCAGTATTATCAAACGTTAACTTGACTCTAAAAAACCCAGATGTCATCTCTTTTTTTGTACTGGATTCCAGAGGTTCATACAATCCGTTCAAAGATCCATATATTGCTGGGTCCAGCAAAGGTACCACCAAATCCTTGACTCAAAGATTAACCATAACCCTTAATACATCACAGGAAGTACTTTATTTTTTATTTGATGAAAACATTTGTGACCAGTGGAATAAATACCATTTGAATTCTCAAATATTCAAAAGATGTGTTTGACATTGTGCTCGCTGAGAAACGAACCAGGTACAATTTTGTGAAAACGTTTGATTTTTCAACTTTGTTCACCACTATCCCACATGTCACCTAACATAAGGTAAAACTTCATTCCTTGATCCATTGGGATTTTATTATAAATCGCTGAGAGCTAAGGTAAAGTTACATATTTATATTCAGAGGTTCGAGCCAATTTGTCAAACCTGAAAGTAAATTGCAAGTTCACTGAGAGAATGATATGCGACATGCTGGACTTCCTCATTGATAACATCCATGTAAAATTTTGGAAGATGAGACACTGAGGCAAACGTAAGCATCCCCATGGGCATTAATTGCGCTCCCCTTCCTGAGAATCTATTTCTTTATGCATATGCATCGGAATTTATGCTCGGATTGGCAAAGTCAAAACAGGGCTATTTTGCCACGAAGTTTAACTTAAGCTTAAGTATGTAATCTATGAACTGATATCAATACCAATGCTCTTCCCCTGTTTTACCCACCTGAACTAGAAAATATGACACCAATGAAACATTCACATCTGTTTCATATTTTGATCTATGGATACAGAGGTTACAAGTTAAATTATAGGTTACAACATTGAATGCCTCAGTGAATATTTATGTTTTATTTGTTCAAATTTGACGCATCAGTGACATTAATGATGTCTGATGCAATTCCCTATTTTCTTCAAATTTGGGCTTTTAGGTCTCCCCTAAAAGAAGCCTTGCATATGCTTTTCGATTTCTCGACTTTCTAAATAGTACACAAAGTATCTCCCTAGTGATATGCCCAGCATAATATTATGGCCAATTACACCAATCTAATCCTCACTGTTTATGTTATGCTGTGTATTATGCTATGCTTTAAAAGCTGTATATAATTCTTTATTTTAATGTATTGCTCTATGCATTCTCCCATGTTTGCCCCAAACATGACTCTATATATCGCCTTGTAAATTCCTCTATATATTACATTTTGAATTACCCAAGAAATGGACAGTATTTTTACACTCACCCTGAGTATTTTGATATCTACTCACTCTACGTATTTTGTTATACATTACTCAGATATGTACCAACTAATTAATGTGTGTCTCGATTCCTTTATAAAGTTATGTCTTCTTGTAAATAAAATGTACACATGTGCAATTGTCATGTCTGATTCAAGATTGCTCGATTACCCGATCAAGACTCCATTGTTCACAGGCCGTACGGTAGGGGTACTGCTGTGCACGTTCAAGCAACACACAGGGACTTCAGTTTTATGCAAAGTTGTACCTTATGTTACAACTAGTATAAATAACACTATGTACTACACGAGTCGGTTGCCCTATGCATTATTCTAACGACACTTACTCAGATAAGGAAAACACTTGTGATACATGATGCGGAGCAGTCTACTACTGTGCCAATAGCGGTTTGAACTGGTACATCCTCCACCAATATATCCCTTTGATAAAAGTTTGCGAATGTGCTGACAGTTCTCCCAAAACACTCTTGATGACATCACTGAACAGTTGACAGTGGACCCTTGATGGTGGAAGCCAGGGCCGTGTGGATTATGTGCAGGACGAGGATCCCATCTTGCATATTGGCATGCTTACATAACGATCGCCCTGAGTCAGACTGATCAGCCACTTCCACTGCTTACTGGAAGATCTTACCACAGGACTATTTCTGTTGGTTATAATCCTTGCACATCAGCCACTTCCACTGCTTACCGGAAGAGCTTACCACTGGACTAGTTCTGTTGGTGATAATCCTTGCACATCACTCACTTCCACTGCTTACTGGAAGATCTTACCACAGGACTATTTCTGTTGGTTATAATCCTTGCACATCAGCCACTTCCACTGCTTACTGGAAGATCTTACCACAGGACTATTTATGTTAGTGATAATCCTTGCACATCAGCCACTTCCACTGCTTACTGGAAGATCTTACCACAGGACTATTTATGTTAGTGATAATCCTTGCACATCAGCCACTTCCACTGCTTACCGGAAGAGCTTACCACTGGACTAGTTCCGTTGACGATAATCCTTGCAGCGGCGTCTCAATTTGGAAATTGCCTTGGATGTAACTCATGTTTGGCAGGAGAACAGATGCCAAGGTTCAAAAGGACCTCATTTGGGGTCATCAAACTCCTACAAATTGCATGGTATCACAGCTGTCATCAGCACTGGATCATGATGATACTGCTGACTCGTCATCATGTCCAACATGTGCTTGGAGTCAATACTTTATTTTGGGTCAAAGGCAAAACTCTGTCAGCTCTATGAGTTCGTACAGCTGTGAGACCATGACTAAGTTTCATGTTACTAGTATGTATGTACTAGTATATATGTACTAGTATGTATGTTATAGTATGTATGTACTAGTAGGTATGTACTAGTATGTATGCACTAGTAGGTATGTACTAGTAGGTATGTACTAGTATGTATGTACTAGTAGTATGTACTAGTATGTATGTTATAGTATGTATGTACTAGTAGGTATGTACTAGTATGTATGTACTAGTAGGTATGTACTAGTATGTATGTACTAGTAGGTATGTACTAGTAGGTATGTACTAGTAGGTATGTTCTAGTAGGTATGTACGTGTCAGGGCCAATGAGGCGCTGTCAAAAGCAGTTGGATCTCTCCTCTTAATTAGTTTCATGCCAGGTCCTACAGGTATATATATTCTTTGGAACCTATAAAGTAGATTACAGGCATGTATCATACCATCTGTTCGGACATGTGTAAACTGCACTGAACCAAAAGCCCAAATTTACAAACAAAAGCAAATACAGAAGGAAATGCATGTGTCACGCTGTTTGGATAGAGCATCTGGGATACCTACTGTCAGTGCAGTATCTAGCTACAGTATCGTATATAGTAAATTTGGGTATACAAAAATCGCAACGGGAGACGTCTTAAGAATTTACAGTGATCTAAGCCTACCTAAGCCTACCAAATAATACTTGTTTAGCCTGCAGTCATATATTTATTTTATCTGACTTAGTCCATACGAGTGACCTACTCTATAAAATAGCTATATGTTTCTTCCAAGAAACATTGTCTATGTGTACGCCTTTATAGAACCATTATTCATTTTCGACAAACTTCAAGAATTTCAAAAGTTTTCAGGTTTGGTCTATTTTCCAGTCAAACTCTTATCAAAACAAAATTTCAAGAACACTCTCATGTATATTATGTTAAGCGCATTAGATTCTCCTTACACATTTGACAATAGGCCTTCTTTCAAAGTTAGTCTTTATTTTCAAATCCATCCATGCTACATGTTATTTCAGCTGTTTCTTTATCCCTAAAAAAAATATTGTTTCCCGATGGTTATATCTCAACTCAAATAATGGCATGCTTGCCCTTTCCGCGATTACCTGCTTTCTTCACTGACTGCGTGATCGGGTGTTGACTTGGTTCATTCATGTCATCGAATCCCAATTGCATAGGTCGATGCTGATTGCGTCCATCACTGGAGTGTCTGGTCCAGATTCGATTATTTACAACCAGTCATACAGCTGGAATATAGCTGCGTAATCGGATGATCAGCATCACTGTGGTGAGTTCAATCTGTTATTGGTGCATGTACGTTATTTCATCATTTGTTCACTTTCTGAAACAGGGATTGGGACAAGTACTTGAACCGGAACGAAATTTAGCATCTTGGGACCCGACGATATACTACTGTGAAACGGATACGCAAACAATATATCTTAATACTTTAACGAATTCCGACGGTCTTACCAGGGCATGTAATATATTAACTGTGTGTATTGCATTTTAATTCTAACTTGAAAGTGTATGTATACCTATACAGTATCTACTTGTTTTAAAAAAAATCGCCATTTATTATTTAGCACTATTTCTGCACAAGAAGCTCATGCATTTTAAACTTGAACAGCATGGATTGTGTTCATGCTACCAACCACCTATTTACCTGGAGTGGAATCGATCAGTATGATCACTCACATGCCGTTATGACTCAACATTCACTTGTTACCTAGTGATTGATAACAGCTGACAGTGTGTGTGTTGTGGGTTACATTTGGTAATGTTGATGACGAGCACAGGAAATAGAAAGCATGACATGGCTGTTTGACTATGCCCTTCTATGTTAGCATAATACATATTCAGTGTACATCGATGCATGTGCAGGTATTCGCGATTCCAATCACAGTCTCAAGCAAGTACTTTCAGTGATTTCAATGCAGGTCATGTCACTCCTGAATGAGTTCATGCTATCAAACACTGAATCATCTGGAGTTGTTCATTCGATCATCTGCGGGTTTCTAAGAATTTGCCAGCCAGCAGCCGCAGATTGAACCCGGAAGTGCTGATACTATCAACCAATGAACTTTCTGGACATGCTCATGTCATCAACCTCGGATGTCTCGAAGTTGTTCATCCTAACAACCACTGACGTATGTGTTTGTGCTCATGCTATCAACCAATGAACTTTCTGGACATGCTCATGTCATCAACCTCGGATGTCTCGAAGTTGTTAATCCTAACAACCACTGACGTATGTGTTTGTGTTCATGCTATCAACCACTAAATTACCTGGACATGCTCATGTCATCAACCACGGATGTCTCGAAGTTGTTCATCCTAACAACCACTGACGTATGTGTTTGTGTTCATGCCATCAACCACTTAACTCCCTGGACATGTTTATGTCATCAACCACGGATGTGTCTGAAGTTGCACATGCTAACAACCACTGACGTATGTTATTGTGTTCATGATATCAATCACTGAACTACCTGGATATGCTCATGCTATCAACCACTTAACTACCTGGGCATTCGTATGTCATTAACCATCGACGTGTCTGAAGTTGTTCATCCTAACAACCACTGACATATGTGTTTGTGTTCATGATATCAACCACTGAGATACCAGGAACAGAATCGAGTACTTACAGGCCGCCGTGAATCAACATTCACTTGTTATCTGGTGATCAAATTGCTAACAACTGACACGAAATGGTGTGTCCTATGGGTTACATTTTGAAACGTCGGCGTGAGAAGCCATGTTGATCACAAGTACTTGCATAGAGCACGGACACAGTAGTATGAATGTTGTAAATGTGTGACTGTGCCCTTCTCTTTGACTTCATGATATCAAACATATTCAGTGCACGTCAATGCATGTATAGATTTTCGCAATTCCAATTACAGTCTCACGCAAGTGATTTCGAGGATTTCAATCTGCCACTGACGGAGAGTCATGTCAAGTTGACACCCCACACATATGAAGCGTAATCTAGGCCAAGTCATTCCCTAACCCAGAGTAGGCTACACCCATGCTGTTTTCCCGGGAAATAAGACCGTCACTGGAAGCCTGGGCTGTCTGTGCAGGGGTGCATTTGACTGTTCTGTCACTATGTACCTGGATATGTGGGGATAGTCAGCAGTGTGGATTGAGCTGGGTAGGTAAGTGTTGTGTGCGTGGCCGAGCTTGGGAGGCACGGGGGCGTTGGAAGTCAGAGGTGGGAGAGTATGGGATTAGTGTGTGTGTGTGTGCGTGTGTGTGTGTGTGTGTGTGTGTGGGGGGGGGGGGGGGGGGGTGGGGGATGGGGGGGGGGGGGGTTGAGTGTACGGGTAGGTGGACAGGTGCGGGGTTGTGTTTGGAAGCTCCGGGTGTTTGCGGTGAGTATCGGGGTTGACTGGGAGGGGTACGGGTGAAAATGTACCAGGGCTTATATTTCTGATTCTTTAAATGCATCCTTCAGACTTCAGCTGTGGTGTTTTTTTTAATCTGCATCTGGATTTCGTTTACAAGGATGTAAGTCCCTGTACAATTATTTTCACACGTCATTTGTGGTAGACATAATGCACCACCTCTGTGGTCAATACTCTCATATGATATGATTCACACGTTGATGTCACAGCATTGCATACATGCAAGTCATATCCATTTTTTTAGTACAACAGTGTTGAAATACTAGATATAAAGACGAATCGACTCTTGAAAAATATTTTTAGTCACGATTAGTCAGATTTAGTAACATATTTTCAAAAGTACGAAATCGCCACTCCGTGACAATCAGTCAATTATAATAAACGATCTTAAGTTGAAATGAATAAAAATAAATCTTCATATGTACAAACATATCTACATAGTATGCATATATATGAGTGTGAAATGTATGTTAAACTGAACAGCAGAGCGAGGTTTCAAATGTTACATTGAGAGTGGATAAATCTACATGTAACATAGCTGGACCTTGTCAGTTTATGGAAGGACACTTGTGAGAACAAAGGGAGAGATCTAGCTGGTGTTGCTGTATTTTCTGACTATGTAATGCTACCATCCTTCTCAGAGAGTCTCAAAGTGTTGAGTTCAACGAACAGCTTATCAGTGTATTTGATGAACATTTTCTGTTTTTGATAATTGACACTACTGCATGCATGTAAACCGGTTCAATAGAAGAATCAAGTCGTGAATAAGAGGTGTATACATACATTCTCTTCCAAGCAGGCTTCATATGAACAAGTAGAGAACTCTTCAAGCCATGCTGAGGACAAGCACAGTTCTGTATTTCAGTGAGTACATCTTTTCATCACTACATGATCAAACAAACGTCCAGGTTACTGTGAGTTTCGTACAGTAACGTCAATGAAAAAGTGTAATTCTAGAAACCCACAAGAGCATTCATGAATATTGTCCATTTGAACCTGTGCCTAACTGTGACACAATATTCAACAGTAAATACTATTACCGTATATATCTATATCACCCTGTTCTAGATATAATGACATGGCAATAAATATGGTCGATATTCTGTTATTTAAGATTTGCAGTAAATATTTTACATTCAATAAAATGTAAACACAACCTTGTGTTCTTTAGCACAGCCATTTTAGTATATGAAGCCACGTTTAAATTTATATCAACATACACAATACATGTGCATAACTGATTTGTTTTAAGGATGCGATAAGACAATACATCAATCAATGGCACAGTCAGTGATAGATGGTTATTGCATGAAGTGGTTGTCTGCATGTGAGCAAACAGCTCTATGATTGTTTTACGCATCAAATATTTACACAGTAGTTACACGTTTGCACAGTATCAGTACTAGATGTGCGTTTTTTTTAATACAGCGTCTGGGTGTCTTTCTTACTTTCATTCATCTCTATTTTGTCATATTTTCAGCATTTCTGATTAATACAGTCGCAGCATGCGAGTGGGGCAAACATGGGGAGAATTGTGACAAACGCTGCCCCCCAAACTGTCAAGTTAATCTTCAGAGGTACCTCATACACTGTAACAAGGAAACAGGAGAGTGCTCCGATGGCTGCATCCCTGGATGGTATGCTGCTCAATGTGACCAACCTTGCAGCAAGAACTGTCTGGACAACGTCTGCAGTCATCAGAATGGACAGTGTACAAAGGGATGCAGTGGAAACAAAACAGGGGATTTCTGTGAGGTCACTGAAGGTATGGGATGATAAACGGTTTCACATTGTTCAATCGAAAACGTCTCTTCATCAGGTGTATCTACGATTCTTGATAGGCACCTCGAAGTTGACGGATGGCAAAAGATAAACTGTTGGGCATTTTAATTTCCGTAAATAAAATATGAAAATCACCCATCGTGTTAGAAATATGTTTGTGGTTTCTTTTAGTTTAAAAAGTCTGAATTATTTATTATCTCATTTCTTTGTTTTTGTATAAAGCCTCACTCAGCAATCCCCCAGCCACATCAGATCTTATCTAACATTAGATCTAAAGTGGATGTGGTTTGTTCCTGAATGAGTACTCATTTCAGAACACCCATACGTGTGTTTTGTAACATATATAAACATTTATCAGTGTTTTCATTGTTTCCTATTTCTCAGTCATAAGTACATAGTATTTAGTCAAACAAATACATCTATTAGTGTATTAATAATTATACAATATTAATACATCAATAACTTTTAAACACGTCCCATTTTAATTCTGGTAACCCAAAAGTCCAGAAACTCTACGCTCTTTTCCCAGTCTCGGTTAAAGGTATTTACAAAATTAAACATGCCGTTTTCATGGGAACATACCAAGGAAGAAAAAATGAAAAACAAATTGTTTAAAAACTCAATATTTAGACTATGTCGCCCATGGCCCATGGGTAGGCCCATGGGCAGGCCCATGGGCGAGAATATGTTCCTTTACTTAAAACTCATGTTTTTGTTTCGCAAATACATTTAATGTATTCATTCAAGTATCATGACACAAAATTTAACTCATTTGAACTTAATTCAACGATTTCATAGCAATATGGAAATATTTCGCCCATGGGCGAGAAAAAGGTTTGGCCCATGGGCAAGAATATGTTCCTTTACTTAAAACTCATGATTTTGTTTCGCAAATGCATTAAATGTATTGAAAGAAGTATCATGACACAAAATTTAACTCATTTTAACTTAATTCAACGATTTTATAGCGATAATGAAATATTTCGCCCATGGGCGAGAAAAAGGTTTGGCCCATGGGTAGGCCATTGGGCAGGCCCATGGGCGAGAATATGTTCCTTTACTTAAAACTCATGTTTTTGTTTCGCAAATACATTTAATGTATTCATTCAAGTACCATGACACAAAATTTAACTCATTTTAACTTAATTAAACGATTTTATAGCGATATTGAAATATTTCGCCCCTGGGCGAGAAAAGGGTTTGGCCCATGGGCGAGGATATTTTCCTTTACTTAAAACTAATGTTTTTGTTTCGCAAATACATGCAGGTGTTCTTACTATTTTCATGGCACATAATGTAACTCAATTTTACTCAATTCAGCTATTTTACAGATTTATTGAAATATTTCGCCCATGGGCGAGAAAAGGTTTTGCCTTCGAAATCCTTGATTATTATATCATGCCAGAGTTCTGAAATTCAGTGACAATGTTGCTGAACAGTAGAATCTGATGGACGTATTGTGCAGAACCTGTTTGACACTATGGGTTCCAGGACCACTAACACTCTGAGCTGAAAAAGTTTGGTCCTAGCCGCACCCAACATCTTTAATGAACCCGGCCTTATCTCTCAAAACGTTTTGGCAGTTTATCATACGAATTCATGTGCGTGTACAACATTAAATTTTAGTTAGTTTCTATTTCATTTCCCATTTTATGACCCGTTGATACATCCCACTGTGCAATTACGTGACAGGTACGCGTGCGCGTATTTTAATGAAAATAAACTATTCGTCTTTTATTGCATAACGTTTGGCTGAATATCTTACTTTCTAACGAAATCTCGAAATAATTATTTAATTACAAGCAGTGTCGAACTGACCAGTAGGAATTATGTTTCAATGCGATTGAGGAAAACGTGAGTGAATATTGTGACACTAAAGCAACTTTTAACTGCATTGTCACTTTTGGTATGAAAATGGTAATAGTTAAGAAAAACGTAACAGCCTTCTTATGATAATTCTCATATTCTCATTAGTACGTTGTGTCTAATTACAGCGTCGGCCTTATTTACAGGTGATTCTACAATACTTGTTGTCGGTCAATTATAATCTGCCACACCACGCGTGAGTAAACAGTTATGCAGGTGTTGCTGTTGGCAAATACCTAGCCTGTACATGTATATTTTTGTGGATACATGTATTACATATTTTCGTTGATATGTGGATATATTAAGCACCAGGACACAAAATGTTTATTCCTTGATATATATATTCAACGCGAACGAAGCTTGTATTTTCTCCGCGATCCTGATGTGTATCATCGTTTAATTGGTCATTCATTCAAAGTATGTAGTGAGGCGATATCAAAGGAGCCGCTCAATATACACAGTGTCGTCCGTTTCGTGTGAACTACCACCCTACCCTGTCAGTAAGACTTATGTAATCGGTACACAAATATATTTGGTGCGATGTCAGTGTGGAAGGAGTTTGAATTACGTCCGCCAGTGGCCACAGAAAGTATAGTACCAATCAACAAGGCCATTGCCTTACTAATAACCTAGTGACTCGCGTAACAACGGCTGTCAATATGTCTGCTACATCTACCATACCATCATCCCTGTCACAACTGGCGTATTAACGGTTTATTCAAAAAATTATTGTAGAAATGTCGTTACCAGACTAACGTACGTCGTATTCAGTCCTCAACTGGATGTCACATTCCTTATATCAGTTAACAGCCCTGTTTGTGAAAATATTTACTAGACATAAGATTTAAAGATTAATAAAATCAATTGTAAGACCGCATAGACCATAAAACCGAATAAAATATGTCTTGGTATCATCTCTTGTGTATTAGATGATGGCAATGACCGGATAGGTTATAACGTTAGATTAAGAAGGAGAAACATTAAAGTGTTTTACAATACTTGGAAACATGAGCAATAAGATGTAGCAACATAAACATGCATGGAGTAGGGAAAAAGGATGAAAACAAATTGAAAAGGATTTTAATACAAACTTATCGAACTAAATAACTTGCTCGAACAGAAGGGGTACCCAAACTTGTTTGACAGTTATTCGTGTGTTGTAGACTGTCGAATGGGACTCATGTGTGTACGTAGGGTACGCATATCTATTGCAAGTTTTAGTACTCACACACTTTCTCTTTTTGTGTTTTGTTTGTTTGTTAGTTGTATAACGCCACACTTAGCAATATTTCAGCTGTATGACGGCGGTCTGTAAATAATCGATTCTGGACCAGACAATCCAGTGATTGACATCATGTGCATCGATCCACGCAAATGGGATACAATGACATGCATCAACCAAGTCAGCGAGTGCAGGGATTTGTGTAAAGTCATCAGACAGCATACAATGCCAACTAAAAAAATATACTCAGTGTCTCCGCAAAGTAATATAGTACGGTACTTAGAGTACATGTGAGATTATACTCAGATTAGGGAGATGTTTAATCCATATAACGTGTTATTATTCTACCTAACAATGTATTTAATGAAATGAATTCAAAACAAACTCAACGGCTAAAAGGTTTCATTGAAAAAACTACCCCTAGTCTTGACTAATAAAACAACTGCAACCCGACACAGATTAAACGCAACTTACAAACACAATCATAATCTGGTTAGTCTGTATCACTCAACGAGGCCGCTTACTCTGCCCACAGTATGACAGTATTGGGCAGTTCAGTAATTAGGAGCCAAAACCAGGCAGGTACGCTGGTCACAATTGACTGGTCTGACTGATGATTAGGTCGTCTGACAATTGGGAGTGAACCATAGCAAGAAGTATCTGCGAAACTATTTGCTCCTTTTATGGGACCGATTAGTTTTATGACCATGAGCCTCGGCACAAGCGTGGTGTTGGAAGACAAGTTATACATGTACATCCTATATGGTGACTGTTTTTCGCTATTCATATTCTAAATACATTCATAATACCACAACATTTTAGTACTCCTTGAAACTTTACAATCACTTCAATATGTACAATAGATTGAACGAGAACACTTGATATGTTGCAGATTATTAAATCATTGTCTCTATTATCAGCCGCTACGTTTGTATCGTTTGCATTGCACAAAGAAATATTTTATCTGTCCTTTTGCAGATTTAGCCTCAGAATGTGCTCATTCGAATTAGGAACGAAAATAATTGCTTATCATGAGTATATATGATACAGTTAAAAGTTACTTGTACACTGTAGACGTATTCACTTTAATGTCGCATACGACCTTCGCGAGCGAGTTGAATGATCCAGGTTAATTGGAACGAAGTCTAGAAAGGGTTATAAAGTTTTGTATTTGGTAATGTGTAGGTTTGTTAAATATAATTTTTTAAATTCATTTTATTTCAATATGTAAAAACATAACTATGCGCTTAAAAACAGAGCTGACTTGATGGGAGATAGCCACCTCAGATTGACTGTTGGACACGGTTTAACCTTACTGTGTACTCACCCTGGTTGTTGTTACCGTTGTTATGAGGGATTAAGAGCTACGGCTCATTGCATTTTTGGTTACAGTCTGTATCACTAAAGTGGACATGTGCAGGTGAACTCTGTTCAATTAGTATATGAAATGCCCCAAAATGTGAACTCCAGACAATAATAACCTGAGGGTAAATCCACGTGCGTCTGCCTTTCCCCTCGTTCACCTTCGAAATCCTTGATTATTATATCATGCCAGAGTTCTGAAATTCAGTGACAATGTTGCTGAACAGTAGAATCTGATGGACGTTTTGTGCAGAACCTGTTTGACACTATGGGTTCCAGGACCACTAACACTCTGAGCTGAAAAAGTTTGGTCCTAACCGCACCCAACATCTACAAGTTTGTAAGCTTGTAGACATCATTAAGAAGTAATTAACAGTCCCATGCTGATACCTTTCTCAAAATTCAGACCGGTGGCAGGCTGCCAACAAAGAGAAGAAAATATCGCAACCCCGACACGAGTGTGCTCAGTCAAACTATGAACTTACGACCGGCAGAAAACAACTCCAGTTGAGTATGCCGATGCTGTATCTCAGCCGTGTTGGCCTGAAAATTTAAACATGTTAATTAAATCCAAAATCGTATAATTATTTTTAATAGGAACCGTATCTTAATTTGTTCTTGCACTGCATCATATCGTGTATTTCATCTGTATATGTGTAATGTGTATATGTATCAATGACTACACTTATACCGCATATTCTGCAACAGACTATAATTAATCACCTTATTATTGTCTCTCTATTTACCATGGCTGACTGTACTAATACCCTTTTAACAGTGGACACCGATATCAGTATACATGTAGGCTTTTTGTTCAAAAAGGAATAAGCAGGAAATTATATGAAACAATTAACTGTGTACTAATTACATGTTTGAATGTTATCAGTTTTACGTTCTGAGATACAGTGATGTAAGCATCTTCTAAAATCTTCTAAAAATGTAATAAAATACAAAACTCTCTGCCGTATTTTTTTGTGGAAATCATTCGATCAAGTAAAAATGACTGCGTGACAAGACGAATCAACTATTTATACCCGATAAAACGGAAACTGCCGTATTTTAGGAACAGTGCTATAACAAGACATTTGAAATTTCTAACAAGCAGATACATTAGAGACAGTGACTAGACTACAGGTACGTAATCCTTATCAATCAAAGGTGTAAAAAAACTGAAAATCATATCTGTCGGAGACCTACCAAATTACCAAGTTTTATCATTACTATATTTATTACAATGCAAATACTTTAGTGATACATTTTTTAGAGGAGAGGGCATACACACAAGTATATTGCTTCCGTGTGTGAATGCAGGTTGTACTTGGTATCTCAGTTCTCAGTTTCATACCGGTTGTATAACTGAATTTGTATATGGAACCATGCGTACAGCATGACAATTACTTGCTATTCGTCAGTTTACAACACACATAACACGGTCAAACAATTTTAGGCACCGCTTTTGCGAGTTATTTAGTACAATAATGTTTTATTAAAATCTATTTCAATTTGTTTTCACCATTTTCCCTATTGACAGTCGTTGTTACGTGCGTCACTAGGTAATTAGTACGGATTGACCTTGTTTATTGTTTCTATACTTTGAGGATTTCTGTGGCAAGTGGCGGACGTAATTCAAACTCCTTCCGCACTGACACCGCATCAAATATATTTGTGTACCGATTACATAACTCTAATGGAAAGGGTGGGGTGGTAGTTCACCGGACGACGCTGTGTATATTGAGTGGCTCCTTTGATATCTCCTCCAAACATACGTTTATTGAATGACCCCATTAAACGATGATACACATCTTGATCAATATATATAAAGGCACTAATTCATCCTTCATAAACATTTTTTTGTCTTTGTGCTTAATATATCCACATATCAACGAACATTTGTAAAACATGTATGCTAAAAAAAATAAACATTTTCAGGCTAGGTATTTGCCCACAGCAACACCTGCATAACTGTTTATTCACGCGTGGTGTGGTAGATTGTAATTGACTGAGAGCAGGTATTGTAGAATCACCTGTAAATAAGGCCGACACTGTAATTAGATACAACGTACTAATGATAATTATCATAAGAAGGCTGTTGTTTTTTTCTGAACTGTTACCATTTTCATACCAAAAGTGACAATGCAGTTAAAAGTTGCTTTAGTGTCACAATATTCACTCACGTTTTCCTCAATCGCATTGAAACATAATTCCCACTGGTCAGTTCGAAACCGCATGTAATTAAATAATTATTTCGAGATTTCGTTAGAATGTAAGATATTCAGCCAAACGTTATGCAATAAAAGACGAATAGTTTTTTCATTAAAATACGCGCACGCGTACCTGTATATGCATACCTAGTGTTAATGTTGTGGAAAATAACTCCAATGAATTGGAGTACACGCACATGAATTCGTATGATAAACTGTCAAAACGTTACAAGAGGTAAGGCCGGGTTCATTAAAGATCGCTACAAAATGTAAAACAGGTGAAATTTGTAGAACTAAAGGAAACATCCAACCGAATGCCCTTTTTAAATAGTAATGTAATGATATAATATAAAGTATATTTCACATTATACAATATACTTTGCAAACAGTAAGTTGATGCTTGAAAGGGACTGACGAAAACATGGGCGAAATATTTTAATAACGCCGTAAAATAGTTGAATTAAGTAAAAATTAGTTAAATTTTGTGTCATGACACTTGAATAAATACATTTAATGTATTTGCGAAACAAAAACATGAGTTTAAGTAAAGGAACATATACTCGCCCATGGGCCAAACCTTTTTCTCGCCCATGGGCGAATTATTTCAATATCGCTATAAAATCGTTGAATTAAGTTAAAATGAGTTAAATTTTGTGTCATGATACTTCAATGAATACATTTAATGTATTTGCGAAACAAAATCATGAGTTTTAAGTAAAGGAACATATACTCGCCCATGGGCCAAACCTTTTTCTCGCCCATGGGCGAAATATTTAAATATCGCTATAAAATCGTTGAATTAAGTTAAAATGAGTTAAATTTTGTGTCATGATACTTCTTTCAATACATTTAATGCATTTGCGAAACAAAATCATGAGTTTTAAGTAAAGGAACATATTCTCGCCCATGGGCCAAACCTTTTTCTCGCCCATGGGCGAAATATTTAAATATCGCTATAAAATCGTTGAATTAAGTTAAAATGAGTTAAATTTTGTGTCATGATACTTGAATGAATACATTAAATGTATTTGCAAAACGAAATCATGAGTTTTAAGTAAAGGAACATATTCTCGCCCATGGGCCAAACCTTTTTCTCACCCATGGGCGAAATATTTCAATATCGCTATAAAATCGTTGAATTAAGTTAAAATGAGTTAAATTTTGTGTCATGATACTTGAATGAATACATTAAATGTATTTGCGAAACAAAATCATGAGTTTTAAGTAAAGGAACATATTCTCGCCCATGGGCCTACCCATGGGCCAGACTTCGCCCATGGGCAGGCCCATGGGCGACATAGTCTAAATATTGAGTTTTTAAACAAATTTTTTTTCATTTTTTTCTTCCTTGGTATGTTCCCATGAAAACGGCATGTTTAATTTTGTAATACCTTTAACCGAGACTGGGCAAAGAGCGTAGAGTTTCTGGACTTTTGTATTTCCAGAATTAAAATGGGACGTGTTTTTATAAGAACATTAGCATTAAGAATAACATACTACAAGGAAAACCGCCATTTATCACATACATTATATTAATAAAGTGATGTAATTGTACGGATGTAAATAGGCAACGTTTATTTCGACAGTATCAATAAGGACAGACGTCAAGGTGACAACAGATGAAACAACAGGACTGTCAACGGCACACGTCGCAGTGATCATCACAATCCCCCTTGTGGCCATTATTGTTATCATCGTCGTAACCATCGTCATGAAGCGTCAACGCCAGAGGTAAGTAAAACAACATTTCATATAATCTTCATGAAAGCGTGACTTGCATTTCTTAGATTATTTCTGTGTACTCTTACCCAGAGCCTACATAGTTTAAAAGAAGATGACTCTTTGATAGTACTGAGACTAGGGAGTAAAAATACAAATGCAAGTTATGTTTTTGTTGCAGTGAAAATATGAGTCATGATGAATTATTATTGATACTGTCGAGAATGGTGACGGTGGGGTTCTAATACATGTACTCAGTTCTACTACATTTCGAAAAACAGGTTATCATTTGGAATTATCACGTCCTCGATGCCAGAAGTGAAAATTTGAACAACGCCAATAATATAAAGCAATATATTAAACACAGCTTAAATACCCTCTATTTTTTTCAAGTGAATCAGTAATGATACTTGTTCTTTTACACACGTATGACAACAATTGTTCCTTAGTAAAGTGGACATGAATAACATTGCCAGCGCTGTCTAATTGCTGTTGTTGTTTTTCTTTTTCCTAAAGAGCTGTTCCCATAATAGGTTTAACTTTACATCTCTGACAATAACCGTCTGAATAACCTCAATGTCACGCGATGGTAAAACAATTCTAGTTTGTGGGAAGGTGGATGAGACAGTCGTGATTCCTTACAATAAACTTACTTCTTGTGACCTATACATCAGTGGATGTATAGTGTACTTGTTACCCACTGGATGACCATGCTTGTGTCTATCAAATTAGTCTCAGAACTAATGATATGTTCTTATTAATTGCAGAAGAAAGTCAACCGGGAGGCCAAAAGGTAATGTAGCAAAAGACATTAGAGGGCCAGATATCTTCACACATGGTAACTGCCACTTGGTAATTGAACCTGGAAAACACCACCATTTTTATGTCCAACTCCGCATCCCGCCCTCTGGGAAACTGACCCCAAAACCTTTCACAAACACCAGGCATCATCACTATTTGAAATTGACTCAGAAATATATTAGTACTCGTACAATGAACCGCTTTTAGTGAGCCTATTTTAGTAGGATATTTTGCTTATGTTTTGTTGTGTGTCTTGGGTCGATTTTTTTCACGATGGCAACAGTAGGCCTAAACTAACATCTAGCACGTACACGCAATTGGGATCGATGACATGCATCAACCAAGTCAGCGAGCCTGACCACCCAATCCCGTGAGTCGCCTTTTACGACTATGCTTGTCATATAAAGGCGACTAACGAGATCGGGTGGTCAGGATCGCTGACTTGGTTGATGCGTGTCATCGATCCCAATTGCGTGGATCGATGATTATGATATCAATCAAAGGATTGTCTGGTCCAGACTCGATTATTTACAGACCGCCGTCATATAGCTGGCATATTGCTGAGTGCGGCGTTAAACAAACCAACCAACCAACCAACCAACCAACATGTATATTTTCAACTCTAGAACTGTACTCAATATTTCATTGTCCCACAATGATGGATGGAGACTGATTTTATGCAACACAACAAAATTCATAGTTAGCAAGATGCACTTCTGTTATCTCCTTGAGTGGCTGATGTACAGAGTAGGGTCGGGTTGGTGGTTGACGTTAGTTGTATCTCTTCGGTCCTCATTGTAACCTACTTCTGTAAAGGTCTAGGATGTAATTGGTCTTCAGCAACACAAGCTTGTCGTAAAGATGATCAGCATTGCTGACTGAGAAGGTGCATACCATCGTTCCCCATTTGCGGAGATCGATGATCATGTTGTCAGTCACTAGATTGTCTGTTCCAGTCTCAATTATGCACAGACCCACATCATTTAGTTCCGGGGAAAACCCTTGTCCTCAGGGTCAGTCCATTCTTGAAAAAAAAGATTGACAAAGAACATGACACATAAAGACAAAATATATGTCACAATCAATACTAGTTTACATTAACACTTTAATTAATTAAAAAACACCATAATCCTCATTGAATTGAGCTTAATGACATATTCCAACGTTTCATTATTTGGACATTTCCAAATTTGACGCACCAGCAACAAATATTTAAAGGCAATGCATCTCCCTACTTTGACGTGTACCAGTCATTACGTGACGTCAACTCACCCAAAACTGTAGTCATGCTTCTGTCAATAGTTGAGTCTTCTTTGATAGGGATTTAGAAGTTGGAGTACTAAGTAACGATACTAATTTATGGATGAATAACTTCTTTATTACAATTAAGATCGACGTTTCGGTATTGGTTCTAGCATCTTTATCAAGCATGTGATATACAACACAGCAAGTGGTCTTCCTTTCTTATATTGAAGATTTAAACATGCGCTTTCCGTAAGCAAGCGTATGTCGCACACGGGCCCGGCCAGGCCATTTAATGTGTTTCCGAAAAGGGGAAAAAGTGAGTTTGTGCAACACAGGAGGGGGGCTTTAGGGGTTGCTTATATAGTAATTTTGAAATTTTGAGATTTGGAATGAATGCCAAGAGTGGGTGGAGGCCGAACTAAGGGAGCTGTGTGTGTTGGGTGGTTGTTAGATTAGGTAGATTTGGTTTTAATATTTTATTTGGGTTTAAATGCAACTAATTAGTCCTGTTTTAATTAGGTATATGCCTAAGGCTTTGATTTTTTCTAATTTATTTTGTGGATTTAGGATTGATTCTAGTGTAAGTGCGGTTTGAAGATTTAGGTTGGTCTGTAGTATTGTTCGGTGTGTTTGGTAGTGTGTGCAGTGAATGAGTACGTGTTCTGGTGTTTCTTGTTGTTTGCAATGTGGGCAGTTTCCTGTTGTGTGTAGAATAGCTATTTTATGGTGATTATTTAATTTGGTGTGGCCTGTTTGTAGTTTAGTAATTATTCTGTCCAATTGTTTGGATGGGTGAACTATTTTTGGTTTGGTTAGGTTTTTTGTTAGTACTTTTCTGATTTGGCTATTTGAGTTTTGGTATATATTTTGCTATTTTTTGTTGATATTTTGTTAAGTGACATTTTTTATTTCTGATTTTGAGCTGGGTATGTTTAAGCTTATTTCTGGGAGTTTAAGGGATAATTTTACTGCTTTATCTGCCTTTTCATTTCCAAAGATTCCTACGTGGGCGGGGATCGAAATGAACTCTATTTATTTACCTGTCTTAGTTAAGTTGTTTGAGCTTTTGAGTATTTTATTTATTAGTTTGGGGCGTTTTTTAGTGTTTTTTATCTTTGAGGGCTTGTAGTCCACTGAGGGAGTCGGTTAGGATGAGGATTTTTTGGTGTTTTTTAGATTATTGATACTCAAGATTGACAGTAAAATTAATGATGCGTACGGGGAAAAGTAAGGTGGCGGCTTGTTAAAAAATGTCTGAGGGGCACCAGTAATACAAAATGTCCTCCCATTAATTACCACGATATACTATATGATGATACAAGAGATATTGCAAAAGTGATGAACAATTATTTCTCTGACCAGGCATCTGTTAAATATCCTGATAAAACTCCCTTATATTAATTTTAAAACAGAAAAATCGCTCTCTACTATCATTCTAACAACAAAGGAAGTTCAAGATGTTCTCCTATCTGTTAATGTAACTAAGGCAACAGGGCCCGACGGTAACGGCAATATATTATTGAAATTAAGTACTTCAGCGATATCATATCCACTGGCTTACTTATTTAATGTATCCCTGGATAAGTCTACTTTTCCGGTAAGTTGGAAATAAACTTCCGTTATGCCTATTTATAAGAAAGGTAACATTAATGAATGTAGTACGTATAGACCTATAGCTCTCACGTGTTGTGTGGCTAAAATATTCGAAAAATGCGTTTTCAAATATGTTTTTTAATTACTTAAGATATAATAATTTGCTTACAAATCTTCAATCAGGTTTCATGCCAGGAGATTCTACCGCTAACCAGCTGACTTACTTATCTGATTTTATTGCTAGAGAATTGGATAAAGGCAAAGACATTAGAGCAGTCTTTTGCGGCATTATCAAGGCCTTTGATAAAGTCTGGCACAGAGGCATTATCCATAAACTCAAATCCTATGGTATTGAAAGGAAATTATTGTGATTGTTTGAAAGCTACCTAAAACATAGATGCCAACGGATTGTTTTCAATGGGTATAGTTCAGACTTATGACAAGTTACGGCCGGAGTTCCACAAGGTTCAGTTTTAGGACCGCTACTGTTTCTAATTTTCATAAACGACATTATAGACGATATTGATAGTTATATAAGATTGTTTGCCGATGAAACATCCCTATATGTCGTGGTAAATGACCCGAATACAGCACCATATTGTCTGAATAACGATCTAAGTAGAATACCCTCTTGGGCAGAAAATTGGCAGGTCGATTTTAATCCTAATAAAACAGTATCTATCCAATTTTCCCGGACGATTCTCCAAATGTAAAAAACAGTTTTGAAAATGTGTAAACCTACTGTTCAGGAAGTTCATTCTCATAAACATCTAGGACTTATTCTCCAAGAAGATTGTATGTGGAACGATCACATTGATAGCCTAGTCAAGAAAGTCAGTCCAATGATTAACTGTCTCATGAGTTTCAAGTATCGCTTAAATAGAAAAAAAACACTGGAAATTATGTATATATCTTTCATATTACCGATGTTTGACTATTGTTGCCACATATGGGACAACTGAACAAAAGAACAGGCGTTACTACTTGAAAAAAATAAATCTAGATGCACTCAGAACTATTTGTGGGGCTGCCCATGGCACAAGTCACGGTAAACTTTATAAAGAAACAAAATCTTACGTCATTAAAAAGAAAGAAGGCATTTTTAAAAGATAAATATTTTTTTTATAAAATGGTTAACAATCTAGTACCGGACTATCTCTCATCCTTAGTTCCAAATAGAGTGTCGGATGCAAGTGATTATAATTTGAGAAACTGCTCACAGCTGCAAGCCACAAAATGTAAATCAAATAATTATGCCAAATCATTTATTCCAGATAAGTTAATAATTGGAACTCACTACCTATTGAATACACCAATGCCAGTAGCTTAGGAAGTTTTATAAGTTTTATAAAAAGCAATGATAGGAATGGTTCATACTTTGATACAAATTATGGATCAAGATTCTGTCAGGTTTTACACTCCCATCTCAGGCTTGGCTGCAGTGATCTAAACGCAATCAGTCAATAGTTGGGAGATTTTACGAGCGCTTCAACCTCTGGCTATTTCGCACTCGGGGCAGACGGGTCTTATACAATCAAAAATAGTGGGAATAATAATAAACGTCTAGCCCAAAAAACTGTAAATGAAGGGGGATAAAATACGAGAGAGAACGATATGGGTTGAAGAGGCAGTGAGAGGCCATAACTGAGATTGAGAAAGTCCTACGTTAACCAAGGTCTAGGGGAGTATAAATAAATAAGAGAGGTAGAGAGGAAATAGGTATCAGTTAAGCTGATGTGAAAGTAAATAAAAAGATAATAAATAGATAATGGCTGGGGAAAAAAGAAGAGGGTTAAGTGGATAGAAGTAGGTAACCTAAGCTAATAAACAGGGGGCTAGCGCGGGGGGTGGGCGGGTAAGGGCTATGTGTCGGCGAGTGTGGCAGTGAGAGTGTTGTCCTTGACATTGAGCGGTTGGCTGGTTGAACGGCTATGTTATTATTTTGTGTGGATATGGGAGAGTTTGAGGCGCGGACGTCGGAGGGGACAATCCGCGCCAGGAGTTTGGAGCGCGGACGTCAATGTAGACAATCCGCGCTGAGATTTTGGGGCGCGGACGTCGTAGAAGACAGCCCGCGCTGAGAAATTGGATCCCGATCCGAATCTAAAGTATTGCTGTAAAGAGAAGAGATTATTTGATAAACCCCCGTCGTCGTCGTGGTCGTCGCGTCGTCGTTGGTCGTCGTGGTGGTATTCAGTCATTCACGTTCACCGTGATCACTCGCTAATCAACCGAGCTAAAATCAACCTAGCTATGTCATCCTCAGACAGGACGATTAACAAGTCCCTCCCAAGGGAACTCGTTGGAGTTATACTCCCTCTGCTAGCGTATAGGGTAGCTAACTACTCCCTAAACGCCGATCTGTCGGCCGGCACTAAGGTGCTTACCATCACCTTTGATGGCAACCAACCTAAACTTCCCCGATTCAGGAGAGTACCCGCTCACCTCTCTCCCCAACGGATTACTCAGGACCCAGCCATGGATACGGCTCCGGCTCGTTACCCCACCCGCCCTCAACCAAGCCAAGCTCAAGCCAATGACACTGCGTCACACGTGAATATTATCACTCAAACTTTACCCTCCCCCTCTAGCCCAATTTTCCCCCTCCCCCCCCCCCCCCCCCCCACCCCCACCTCCACCTCCACCCCCTCTGCCGCTCCCACCCAGGAGAAAAAACGGAAAAGAATCACCACCCCCACCCCCCTCTCTGATCATGCTACCCAGACTAAAGCTATACCCACTCCCAATACCCCCTGTTTTGACCAAACAACTGGTAATTGAAACCCCCTCCCCCCCCCCCCACACACACACACACCCCCAAGCCACCACCATAGACGCCCACACTTCGCCTAACAAGGCTACTAATCTGTCTACCACCCCTACTCAAACAGACCCCTTTCAAAAAAACTTTATCTCTGAATCCCAACTAACATCTGATCTGACACGGCACGCTGACCAAATTCTTTCATCCCACTATTTGCTACCAACACCACTACCTCTTGAAGCCCCTGGAATAAAAAATTTACAAATCCACTCAGGAACGAGCTAAATTTACCATTACCCAGTATCTAAACAAAGAACGTTTCGAACATGAAATCACCACAATCCAAGATCTAAATTAATTTTTCATAGATATCCAAGAACAGGGCATCCAGCTGACCCCACAATTCAATTCTAACACCTCGGCTCACTTCACTAAAAAAATTTATCTCCCGCTCTCATTAAACGACTATAAACTTACTAAATTTCTCCTCAGCGGCTCCCTTGCCTCCATCCCTTAAACTCTACGTGCCCTTCCTACCGCCTTGCCACCTTCGTCTCTTAAACAAACACTAACCACAGCCCTAATCACAGCCTAAATGTTTAGAACTTCCCAAATAAAATTGTCAACCTAAAAATGTAAACAACATTTACCGGTCGGATCGGGATCGAAATTCCTAGCGCGGACTGTCTTCTCCGACGTCAGCGCGGTCAAACCCAATAAGCCAGTCTAATCAAACTCATTTCCATTTAACCATACAACCAAGCTTATCAATCACTGCGAGAATGCGCGACACACGAACCAAGTCCTACCGTAACCCCCCCCTCCCCACCCCAGCGTATCTAGCCTTACGCTAGGTTTCTTCCTTTTTTCTTTGTTTACTAAACCCCATATAACTAAATAGCAGCTTAACTGCTTCTACCGCCCATTATGCTATACATTAGGTAGGGTATTTTGTAAGACTAGGATACTGCTATCTCTTCTCTCCTCACTGTGTTAGGTTATTCCCCTACCTTTATAGTATTTTGGGAATGGTGATTATGCTTATTGTTATACTATTTATTGTTTCTTCCCCACCTTCCCCGACTGCGAAATAGCCTACGGCTGATGCGGTCGTAAAACCATTAAAACACACACACGTGGTCGTCGTCATTGTTTATTTATACGTTGGAGCGATAAGTCATGTTCCCAATACGGGCCTTGAAAGCTAATTAACTGTCATAGGACACACTTATATACTTAGTCTATCAAACAGTCTAACCACTGGAATCAACAACTCGTAAACCCTACTAGTCCACTGGGAGCCCCCCCCCCCCCCCCCAAACAGACTCGGGACAATCTACCTTATCTCCCCTACCATCTCAGCAGCTATATATTCCCAATTTGTATGTTCCCTCATGTTTTTGCTTGCGCCTTAAAAAGCCCAATGCTCCTTACATGTAAATAGACTGTAAATAGAACCAATGTTTCATCATTTTTTTATATTGCCTTGTTTTGTATATTACCTTGTCGTGTACATATACTCCCCCTTCACCCTCATCACCCCCACCCACACCCACCCACACCATGGACTCTCCGTTTTCGCCCCCTAGGGACCTCACCTCCCCACTCCTATCCACCTCTATCTTCTCCACCCCCGACCCCAAAGAATTTCCAGGACTCCCAGCCACCCAAAATATTAATATCATCCCCCCCAACTTCGGATTAGATCTGAAAATCATTACCCCCTCCAGACCAATCACCAAACCCCTATCCCCCCAAAAAACAAATACCACCAAAAATAACAAAAGGTCCATTGACTCCCCTACAGAATTCAAACAAAATACCAAAAAAACCTGTGATAAACAAACACACACCCAAAACAACACCTCCAATCCAGCACCTACCAAACCACTCCTACTAGCTTTTCACGCCAACTCTACCACCCCACTCAACAAAACCTTTTCTGCAAATAAATTTGCAGTTTCCCTTAAAAAAGCAGCCCTCAACTCCAAATTTATAAACTCCTGCGGGAGAGGTTTTAAAATCACTTTCCATGACCAAGCTTCGCTCAACTCAGCAATCAGAACCCCCATAATCGATGGGCTAAATATAAATTGGCAAATTCCTAAATGGCAGACTGAAATACAAGGGATCATTTATCTGGACGCACGTGACACCCAAGAAGACATCCAAGACTATATCAATATATCAAACCAATTCCCCACACAACCCCAAATAACAAATTTCCGAGCCATAAATAAACGCCAACTCACCCAGGGTAAAATCACCAAACAAACCATTTTTCTTACGTTCAAAACTACTTCCCTTCCCAACTACATCACCTTTGGAGCACTAAACTATAAAGTACACCCCATCAGGAAAAAAACCTCCCAGTGTATTTACTGCTATTCCTTTGATCATAAGTCATCCAACTGCAAAAAAACGCACCCTATGCCCCAAATGTGGCTCAGAAAACCATACCATTCAGGAGTGCTCCTGGGCCCCCTACTGCATTAACTGCAAGGCCGAGGGACACACCTCAAACCAAAACTCCTGCCCAACAAAACATAAATATATACTTAATCTAAATAAAAATCTCAAGCCAATGGACCTTCCCAAACCAGCCAAAATCCCCCTCCTACAATATTACTCGGTTTATAACCCAGATGATCCCTACCCTGCCACCGATCATGATCTGGACTCATCCTTCAGCTCCTACACCCAACCCCCCCCCCCCCCCCCCCCCCCCCCCCCCCCCCCCCCCCCCCCACACACACACACACACACACACACACCCGGCAACACCAAACAAATCAACTTTAATTTTCAAAAGGCAAACTGGCTACTTTTCACAAAACTCTGCAATCAAACTGACCCCCAAAAAATACACAACAGCAACATCGACACCTTCAACACTAACCTCACCAACACATTATTC
The DNA here is from genome assembly GCF_023055435.1 of Haliotis rufescens. Taxonomy (NCBI): domain Eukaryota; kingdom Metazoa; phylum Mollusca; class Gastropoda; order Lepetellida; family Haliotidae; genus Haliotis; species Haliotis rufescens. The sequence goes on along the minus strand of NW_025963834.1, from coordinate 285,639 downwards.
GACATCGCCAAACAATGCATCCCCACCTCCAGTCCAACCCCAGCCCACAACCCCGTCCCCTGGTGGAATGACGAAATCAAAACAGCCAGAAATCTAAGAAAAAGAGCCCTAAATAAAAGTAAAAGAAACAAGTCAAAGATTCCAGAGTTTATTCATCTAAGAAACCACACCAAACAACTCATAAAAACAGCCCGAAAACAACACTGGCAACTTTTCTGTAACACCCTAAAAATTGGAGACAATAACTCAGGAAAATTTGGAAAAAGCTAAAGTCAATCAAAGGTAATTCCCGGAAATTCGCCCAACCTAATTTCAAAAACTGCCCAACCAATAAAGACAAAGCTAACCACCTAGCCAACCACTTTGCTAACACCAGTAGCACGGCCAACTACCCCCCCACCCCCCCCCCCCCCCACCCCCCCCCACCCCCCACCCCCACCCCCTCCCCCTATTTCAACAGGCAATTAAAAAACACCCCCCTTTTACCAAACGCCACGACCTAGCCCATCTCCCCATTAACAAAGCCATCAATATACACGAACTTCTACATGCACTACACAACAAAAATACAGCCTCAGCCACCGGAATCGACAACATAAGCTACATAATACTCAACAAAATACCACCACATATACAACAACTACTACTACAGCTATACAACCAAATATGGTCCTCAGGCGCCACACCCCAAACATGGAAACACGCAAAAGTCATCCCAGTCCTTAAGCCGGGAAACCCCCTAACGACCCCGACTCCTTCCGTCCCATATCCCTTACATCCCACATATGCAAAATCCTAGAATCCATTATAAATAACAGATTAAAGCATCACATCTCTTACAATACACTTATAAGCCCAGACCAGAGCGGCTCCACAAATAACAGACAAACACTAGACCACATCCTTCACCTAGAACAAGACATTAGAACAGCCCATTCAATGAAACAATACACACTGGCCATATTTATAGATTTCAGCAAAGCTTTCAACATGGTTTGGCACACTGGCCTTCTAAACAAACTTGAAAACAACCAAATCAATGGGAGAATACTAAACTTCATACACTCGTTCCTAACAGACAGACACATCACTGTAAAATCACATCAAACTCTCTCCGACACCCACCCCATTGAAAACGGCACCCCCCAGGGATGCATCATATCACCAACTTTATTCAATTTCATGATTAACGACATTTTCTCAGATATCAAATGCTCGGAAAAAATCACAACTGCCAAATTTGCAGATGACGTTTCTTTTTGGAGCTCCTCGGCCTCTATTAATCTATTAAAAACAAGAATCCAATCTGTCCTAAATAACATTCAAAATTGGGCTTCCAAATGGGGTTTCCAAATAAACACAAAAAACCCATAGGCATGCTATTTAAAAAACAATATATGCAAAATTATACACCCACACTTCACCTTAATGATCAAGATATTACCTATCAAAAAGAAGCCAAGTTCCTAGGTATTACATTCGACCAACACCTTACATGGGGCCCCCAAGTACTGAAAACGGTCAACTCTTGCCAAAAAGATCTAAATTTAATGAGAGCTATCAAAGGTAATAACTGGGGGTCCGACAAACAAACCTTCCTCAACATATACAAAACACTCATCCAATCAAACATTGACTATGCCGCTCCGGTCCTAAGCGGCATCACAACCACTAATTATAATAAAATCAAATCAATACAATACAAAGCCCTGAAACTAGCCACCGGCACAAGGACTGGGACCTCACACAACGCCCTTCTACTAATTACCAATACACTCTCCATCAAACACCGAATCCAACAAACCATCCTCAACTACTGGGCTGGGGCCCAACACAACCCAATTTTCAAAACAATAAAGCAAAAATACGACAACATCAACAAACAGACGTTACACAAATTTCAAAACACCCCCGACAAGGCTCCATACATCACCCACCTACATAAACTACTAATCACCCACAATCTATACAGTATAACTCACTCCCCCCCCTCAAATCAATTCATAGCAGACCTCCCCTCCCCCCCTGTAGATACTACCCTTCACCAACGGTTCACTCCTATCAATGGCATCCCAGCTGAAAACAAGGCTAAACTAACACTCACCCACATCCATAATAACTGGCCCACTCACACCCACATCTACACAGACGCATCTCAATCAAACAACATCACAGGCCTAGGAATACACATAGATCAAACACCCCCGCTCACTACTAATTTCCACTATAAAAACTACACAAACAACGACTCCGGGGAACTACTAGCCATTCTAACAGCAATACACGCCATTAAAACAATCAACCAACAAAAATTCCTAATTATCTCCGACTCAATATCATCTCTCAAACAAATACAAAATAAACACTCCAGAACCCGGCCTGACCTCATTGCTAATATAATCACCCTCACCAACCAACTTAAAGATAAAAACAAGCATATCAACTTACTCTGGGCCCCAGGACACACCAATATACAAGGTAACAACATAGCCCACACCGCAGCCAAAGTAGCCACCCAACAACCATCACTAGAAATATACTTTCACACGTCCAAGGCAGAAATTAAGAATAAAATCAAGAGATCCATTAAACTCCATAATTACCATAGTATTATACAAAACTGCAACTCCGTATGGCTCAGATCAATTTTCACCCGTCCCAATCTTAAATGTCGCAATTTCAACACATCCAACCACCTAGACAACATCATTTCCAGAATTATTAGCGGCAACACAGCTCTCAACCAAACACTACACAAACAAGGAAGACATCCAGACGGAACCTGTACATATTGTAAAAAACCTGAAGACTTGTACCATATTTTTAACAGCTGTCCTTTCTACAACTCTCTTCACTCTGAACTCTACCAAGCTATCCCCCCTAACTACAAACAAAACCTCCCACTTCTCTTCAACCCCTCCAATCCCCCTTACATCTTCAACGCCATAACACAATTCATCATTAAAGCCGAACTCCTCGACAAAATTTAGATCCTCCCAAATAAAACTTAAAAATCTAATTACTTTACTAGCCAGTTAACTCCTGTCACTTTCGGATCGGGATCCAAATTCTCACCGCGAGTCGTCTTCTCCGACGTCCGCGCCACAAACTCAGTTATCCACACACTAAACCTAGACTCTCGTTTAGCCAGCCAGCTCCCGGCACAAGCCCACAACGCACGTTACCTAACCAAGATATAACCCTCCCCCCCCTCATCTCCCCACCCCCCGGGAATTCCGGATTATACAGTCCCCCCATTAAACCCTTTTTCTTTTCCTACTCAACTCCCCTTATATTAATAATGCAGCATAACTGCATTACCACAAAACCCAACTTTGCTATACTGACCAAACTTTCCCCCGGTAAGATAAAATTACGGCCTATAATTTTTATACGCAAACAAACCCTAAATAATACCCTTCAGTACTCTCATAGCCTAGTCTAGGTTACTCCCTCGGTTAGTTACAGTTTTTTGGGTATGGTGCTTTTCTTATTCGATATATTTATTATTTCTCCCCCACCTACCCCGTCCGCGAAATGCAATAAATGCGAAGCGGACGTAAAATCATTAAATCAGCCCGATAAAACCCCAACAATGTAACATCTGCCACTCATTCAACAACCCTACATCCACCTGTCGTGAACCGCCCATGTGCCAAAAGTGTGGATCGTATCGACACGAAGCCCCTGAATGCACATGGGCCCCATACTGCATCCAATGCAAAGTAGAAGGCCACACAGCTACCAAAAATACCTGCCCTATCAAACAAACACATATACTCAAACTTAACAAACACATCACCAAAGAACATTTACCCAAACCAGCAGTCATTCCCATCCACTGAAGCATCCCCGACTATTATGACCTTAACACTTCATCAGACTCCATGGCCAGCTCCCTAGCCCAACCCCCCCAATCAGGCCCACCAGGGAACATATCCCCAAAAGGGCCTTGTTACTCACCCCTGTAGCATCCCAGCTTACATCCGCCCCAAACCCGCCAACTCCAGCCCCACCCTACCCGTCCCCCCCTCCTCACTATCCCCCCCACCCCACCCCACCCTCCCCACCCTACCCGACCCCACCCCCCTCCTCACTCTTTCCCCCCCACCCCAACCAACCCTCCCCCATCCCCAAGCCCCTCACCCCACCAGATCAGCCATCCCTGTACCCTCCAACCAACTAGCAAAAAACAGACAAATAAATTACAAAATAAATACAACAAGAAAACAGCTCCTCAACCACAAACTCAATCTACTCAAGACAGCCCCCTCACAATCAGTCACACCCAAAAAACTTCACCACAATACAAACAAACTCATTGGATTTCTAACCGCAGCTCTTCTTCTCAAAAACCCTACCCCCAAGAAAATTGACTCCTTGGCCCTCCTCTCCACTCTATACCAAAAAACTTTCCAAAACTTTCAAGCAGCTATCAGAGCACTCAAATAAAACCATACCCATTTCAGACCCTCAAAATTAGCCCCAGAACACCATTCCATTCAGACTTCAAATCTCCTCCCATTTTAAAACCCGATAATGGTGTTCTTGCAGTGGAACAGTAATGGAATCACCTCCAATGGGCATGAGCTCAAGGCACTCATAGCCCTTGGAAAAATCAAACCTTTAATAATTGCAATTCAAGAAACTAAAATCTCACCCAAAAAAGCCTTCAAAATTCCAGGCTATGTTTTTATTCGGAAGGACAGACCACGTCCACTAAATATCCCGGGCCCACCACATTGTGGGTTGGGCATTTTTATTAAAGAACACCTCGACTATGACATAATTGACATATCTACCCCAAATCTTGAATGCCTGGCCATCAAAACTACTATCAATAAAACCAATATTACCATAATCAATGTCTACCACTCCAGATTGAAACCCTTCTCAGTTGAGGATCTAGATATACTAACAAAATTTATTGACCAAAATACACTCTTTCTTGGTGATTTCAACGCCCACCACCCACTGTGGGGCACTAAAAACTATACTGATAAATACGGCACTCTCTTAAATACCTGGATTGACACCAACGACCTTATTTGTCTTAATAACAACCAACCAACTAGAATCCCTCTCAATCCTCTCCAATCTCCCACTTCTATTGATCTTTCTCTTAGCACTCCACACCTCCAATCCAACCCCCCCCCCCCCCTTCAGACAACCCCTCCCAGAAACAAACTTTCAACTTTAAAAAAGCAGATTGGAACAAATTTAAGACTCTGTGCAACCAAACAGACATCCACGACATACACAATCAAGACAACGACATATTTAATACAAACTTCACCCACTCCCTACACACAATAGCAATCCAATGTATCCCTACCATCAAAACATCACCAAACCACATACCTGTTCCCTGGTGGAGCTCTGACATTCAAAATTCAAGACAATTAAGAAAACAAGCACTAAATAAAGCTAAGCGGGACAAGACAAAAATCCCCTTTGCCCAAGCCCTTAGAAACTCTACAAAACAACTAATAAGAGCGGCCAAAAGAAACCATTGGACAAAATTGAGAAGTACCTTGAAAATGGGGAAACAAAACACCACAATTTTATGGAAAAAAATTAAAGCAATAAAAGCTAACTCTAAAGCCCATTCGGCCCCCACTTTTCCTAACTTAGATACAGATAAAGAAAAGGCTAATGCCATGGCCGCTCACTTCTCGGCAACAAGTAGCTCCACCAACCACTCACCAAACATGCAAAACATAATTAAAAAACACCCCACCTACACACAAAGCCCCCCCCCCCCCCCCCTCACATATAAGGCATTCAACAAAATTATTAATCTACATGAATTACAAACAGCAATCTACAGTAAAAACACAGCCCCAGCCACAGGACCAGACAATATCAGTTATGTCATTCTCAACCATCTCCCCTTAAAATTTCAAAAATTACTCCTTCAACTATATAATCAAATCTGGACTTCTGGCACTATACCCATCTCTTGGAAAACAGCCCAGGTGGTACCGGTTCTCAAACCAGGGAAACCCTCACGAGATCCGGATTCCTATAGGCCCATCTCCCTTACATCCCATATCTGTAAAATCATGGAATCCATCATTAATAATAGATTAAAATTCCAAATTTCATCCCAAAACCTTCTAAAAGAGGACCAGAGCGGCTTTAGGTCAAACCGCCAAACACTAGACCATATTTTACATTTGGAACACGACGTCAAAACAGCACTCGCCCAGAAACAATACACTCTGGCCATTTTCATTGATTTTAGTAAAGCTTTTGATATGGTTTGGCATAACGGCCTGATTCAAAAACTTAAAGAAAAAGCCATAGATGGTAGGATTCTAAATTTCATCCATTCTTCTTAACTGACAGAAATATTACAATAAAAACTAACAATTCACTCTCTGATCTACATCCTTTAGAAAATGGCACCCCACAGGGAAGCATCATCTCCCCAACTCTATTTAACTTCATGATAGACGACATATTTTCCCTAACCATAATAATGTCACCACTGCTAAATTCGCTGATGACATTTCATTTTGGACGTCGTCTACATCAATTAAACAAATTCAAAAAAGAATTCAACCCCTCCTAGATCAAATTCAAAAATGGGCTTTCCACTGGGGATTCAACATTAATACACAGACAACCATTGGCTTACTTTTCAAAAAGAAACGCATGCAAAATTATACACCCAAACTCACTCTTAATAAAGAACCCATCATATTCAAAAACCAAGCAAAATTCCTAGGAGTCACGTTCGACCAACAATTAACATGGGCTCCCCATATTTATAACTTGGTCTCATCATGTCAAAAAGATTTAAATCTAATGAGAGCCATAAGTTGCTCTGATTGGGGTGCTGACAAACAAACTCTACTTAACATATACAAATCACTTATACTATCCAACATTGACTATGCAGCCCCGGTTCTCCACTCTATTATAGATAATTTAAACCAAAAACAGTATAAGGCCCTAAAAATTGCCCTGGGGACCAGAACCGGTACCTCTCTCAACTCACTTCTATTAATCTCTGGAACTATATCAATCAAGCTTAGACGCGATCAAACCACACTAAATTACTGGGCTGGGGCCCACATAACCCCATATACAAACAAATCACAGACAAAAACACAAATCTCAGACCTGCCACACTCAAAAAGTTCAAAAACAACCATAACTTAGCTCCATTTTTGACACACCTTTACAGACTCATTAAAACCCACAAACTTGAAAATATTAAACATACACCCCCCTGCCACACCTTCATTAACGACAAACCGGCTCCCAACACTGATTGCTCATTACACAAACTCTTTACTTCCCAACCCGACTTAACCAAACTAGACAAACTGCAAAAAACAAACCAATACATACATCAAAACTGGCCTCATCATACACATATCTACACTGACGCCTCACAAAACAATGACAATATCACAGGCCTAGGAATTCAAGTCACCCAGCCAGTCCCAATCACCACAAACTTCCACTATACAAACTATACACACACTACTACTGCAGAACTACTTGCCATTCAATGTGCACATCACTATATCAAACAATCTAATGACACTAACTTTCTAATTATCTCGGACTCATTAGGCTCATTATCCCAAATTCAAAACAAAACATCTAAATCACGTCAAGACATTATAAGCAATATTATAGATATACATAACAATATCACAGAAACAAACAAAACAACATCACTACTATGGGCACCTGCACCTGCAGCGATTTAAACCACCGAAACACCCAAACACAAGGCTGTTATCAAGCGCTAGAGTAGACGTGATGCATCGTAAAAACTGTATCGTGATGTCTTCCGAAATACAATTATACTACGAGATAGTACGGCTAACGCTGACTCACCGGTGGAACAAAGACAATATCGCTAATACAGATATAACGTATTTGAATGTTAATACTAAAGACAAACAATCATTATTTTTGCAGTGACGATATAACACGTATACAGGTTTATTGTTAACTTTCATCAGTTTTGCTCTTCATTTTAATAACTTTGTTTTCACATATATATGTATCAATACCCGACAAGCATGTCATACATAATTATGGGGCAGTTTTCAATCTTGTACTGACTTACTCTGGTGTTAATGAGCGAAGTTTATTGGCTTGTGTGTAAAACCCCGTTTTTCTGGTAATCCTATTATTACTTAGTTTATTTCTATCTAATGACACCCTGTACTGTGGATCATGGCTCCGTGACTATCCATAACAATTAAGATGAACATTCAGTTCAAGTAAATGAATGAGTTTGTTTGATGCTACAAAAAACCAATGCTGAGAGGTTTGATAACACACTTCTACCAGGTCGAACATCGTGGATCCTCATTTTCTGCCTAAAGAGAATCATAGTTCATATGCTCAACCATCTGCGAATACCCTCCCACTCAAGATGACCTTACTTGTTGCTAAATCTATCATCTACCCCCCCAATCTCACCCCCCACGCCCCCCCCCCCCCCCAACCCCAAAACCCAACACGCACGCACGCACGCACGCACACACGCACACACGCACACGCACACACACACACACAAACTGACCTAAATAACCTGGACGGGAAATACTGCTGATAGCCTCTGGTCAACTCAACCGCGCCACCGCAGAATGTTCGTCCAACTCTGCAGGGGGCATTCTCAGTGGCTTCAAACGCGCTGAAATGTTTTCGCCTTGCATCCAAGATGGTGGACAAGTGAAATCGTATGAAATTTGGCTATTTCAGGTCCTATCTCTTTTTTGATTACCCAATAAAGTCAATTCATAGTAACACGGTTGTGAAGAAGCTTACAACTTTATAAGACTTATTCATCTCATTCCAAAAAAGCTACTCGCGCTCACATAAAGTTGTAGTTATTATGTCACTGTTTTATTTCTTTAAAAATATATTACATGTTCAACAATAACAATTAAGATGAACATTCAATTTCCGATATAAGTAAATGAATTAGTGTGTTTTACGCCACAATCAGTCAAAGACCAACGTTGCCCGGTCTGATGACACACAATCTACCAGGTACCACATTGTGTACACCCTATCCCCATTGAAGTCTCCACTGTTGGTATTCCTGGGGACGAAAAGGCCCCATGTACCTAGGAATTTCATCAATACATTCATGCGCGGCATTCTCTGCCTAAAGAAGATCATATAGTTAACATGCTAATGCAACTCGAACTATCATCCCGCTCAAGATAAATGTTTTATGTACCATCCAACAGGCCCACATTTACGCACGCACGCACGAACGCACGCGCACACACATATTTGGAATTACCCATCCCTGAATTGAGAAGACGTGCGTTACGAAGCTCCTCCAAGTCATCATCAATATCCGTATGTCTGTGATATCATTACCCATCCAAAGCCGAATATACAGTTATTGTGTTTTCTTGACAACAAATGTTATAATTGGGATAACACTTTCTGAGTAAAGTACAGATTCTCGTACTTTCTTGGGTTGAGTCCCGTCCGGGATTTGAACCCACACTGTGAGTGAGGCACCCAATCGCCAGAACACAACGTTGGCGATCTAACCCAGCCACCGAACCAAAAATGTTAGTCCAGATGACGTATACTTTGTGTACTCCTCTGACAAGAGAAAAATGGCACGGCTTCTAAGACCGAAAGCTTTGAACCAACAATGCCTTTAAGAAAGTGGTCAACAGTAACACACATTATATTTGGATACCACTTTCTCAGTAAACTACATATTTTTAGGGTGGAGATAATAGACGTTGATGGTTGATTATCAATGGACAAAAAAAATTAAGCAAAAACTTAACTTATGAATGATTGGTAATGGGAAATGGACAATGGGCAAACGGGAGGCGGGGTAATCAGCGCCACGACAGTTATCTGTTGGCTTTCCCTGTTGCGTTCCCTTCTTTGCTATCTTTTTACTGTTGTTGTTCTTACAGGTACAAATTTATGTTCTCTGCCTCATAGCATTTAATTATATGCACCTGATGAAGGAGAAAGTATATATTCCGAAACTCAGTGTTCCCCCGTTGACATCCATAAATATTTTTCCTTGTGTGTATCTGTTCTTAATGCCATTCAAAGACTCAAGCTATCTTTGGTTTTAAATGTGGTGATATTTGCGTAGAATATATTATGGTCATGCCTATATACATTTGGGTCTTTGTCTACATAAGCATTTAGACATACAATTTAGAGCTAAGGACATTGCTAATTCTGCAGACATGAAGTACCGTCATAGCAAGCTATGATCTGTAGATATTCGTAATGGAGATCTGTAACTGAAGTTTACCGTAATCTTCCGCAACTCGCACCTCCTGACCAGTTGAACGTCTTAGTGCATTCAGATGCCATTGTAAAATTCCAGGCTGCCCCTCTTTCTGTGATGTTTTGACGGATGAAATCTATTGCGTTATAATAATCTCTGTTTGCTGATATATAATATGTACATGTTGTAAAATATTTACGATATTTTAAACGTGTAAGTCGATGCATATGCAATGCAATGTGAACATAAGTGCGGATGCACGAAGGCGGTTATAGTCATAGTTATACTGCGATGGATGTTGGGGAATGGTGGGAGGATGGATTATGTATGAAAGCATGCGCATGGATCCATGATGGCTGACGTAGACATAATGGTGGGGAAAGAAGAATGTGATACGAGAGTTGGCGAACATGTTGTCAGATGATTGTGTGAGTAAGTTAAGTGGTTGAGGATGTGGCAGGTATAAGTATTGGTACATGCAGACTTGGGGCTGGGGGACTGGGTGTGCCTGTACTGAGGTCTTTTGTTTCACTCACTTATAGTGTTTTCTTTCACTCAAATACTGTTTTACGCATTTTAATGACTGAAACTGTAGTGACTCAAAGGTCATAATGGCAGGGCATTCAACATATCTACCCCAACTACAAACGTAGCCATTTTTATGGTGTACAATTCTTCTTCTACCTCACACACACACACACACACACACACACACACACACACACACACGCATTAGTTGTTTTATTAAATGTATCTTCGAGAGTCAGTAAGAAACTAGAAATAACTGCCTTTGTTCTGTAAACCTCACCAAGTTTCAGCTTTCGCCTCTTCCTTTGTGGACTGAGGTTTCACATTTGTAAAATGATCTCTCTTATCTGTCTGTACCATCAACTTAACTGCCCTCACCCCCTGCAGTTTTCCCGTCCCATATTGCCAAGCAGGTGACCCACAAGGAGGAATACCGCCCTCCCTAAGTCCAGTGATACTGTGCCTAGCACAATATGTTGGGGATACGTAGCCTTGCTGTGGGCAAACATTTTGTAACATTTTGGCAAACTTTGATATGTAAACAGCAAATATTATTCAGTTTTATTTCAACAAAACGGAAAAAAATCGGATCCTACTTATTTTGTGGATACCATAACAATAAATCAAGCCAATAGATCGTTTGAGCTGGCATGAATATAAGAAAATAATTAGCAAGTCGATAGTCATAATTCCCTCTGTTGGTCCCACGTGAAATGTTCTTCATGAATAGAATAGATGGCTGATAGACGTTCGACCGAATAATATCATTTGCTAACTTCAACTGTTCATCTAATTTCCATTAATGTATGTTACACAGTTAATATCTTCATGGGCTTCTTCACTGGATGTATAGTGTGGAGGAATACTTCACTTGGGGATAAGTAACATAAATAATGATGATAATTATGATTAGATTGCCATTATTATTCCTTCAGATTATTAAAAAAAAGTTATTATGTTTTCATAGAGAGAAAGAGGTATGGAGATTGTGAGATTATTTTTAGCATCGGAATTGTTAGCATAATTCTTAAAGATATTATGTTTTGTTTGTTTGTTGTTAAATGCTGCACTCAGCAACGTAAGGATATTAAAACATTACATTTAGGTTCAGTTGTATTTTTATATTTGTATCATTTTGCAAATGTTACAGAGACCTGATAAGGGATATATAATAATGTATAGTCGCTATTCTTAAAGTAAGAATATGTTAGATTTATCAACCAGAAATATTGCACACAAGAGGATAATCATATTTCATGACACTATTCAACGTCGAAGTCAACGATATTTGTGTATGTTATTGCTACATGACACGGATACGTCATGATAAAGCAATTAGAAGTTGGCATTTGATGATATAAGATAGCTACGCGATAAATCACAGAGAACAAAGAAGGAAGCGATATTTATTTCACGATAAAACATTGTTCTATCATGACGTCCTTTATTGAGATTCGAACATGCACTCGCAACTTGAAAAGTAAAATTTGTAAATTTGACCTTATTTTTGAGAGGTTTGTGTCTAGTGAGTTGTTCCCAATAAATATTGCTGGAGAATCCGAAAGTGAGAGTGATATGACAATCGGTATTGGGAGAAAAGGAAAAGATGATTGACGAGAAAATTGTAAGAATATGCGGGACAAAACTCAAATCCTAAAATGGATTTATCTAGCATGGCCGCTGTCGGATTCTATTCAAGGAATCATCATTATTTAAGTACGGGTAAATATTATAAAGCGTGTATTTTTTCCTAATTTAACACCCTAAAAGAGGCTGTACGTAATGTTGATATCTCATATAGAAATAAACGAGTCTCGGTCGTTGTTTATCGTACAATAAACAACTCCCACTCGTCGTTTGTTTCTTAATTACATGACCATATACACTAACATTATATATTTTCATGTTTATCGGTCAACAAAAGCGACATAAGCATTTCCATTATCACGAGAAACCCTTGCCAAAAGTAGCGCCAACTGCACCATTGTGACAACATCAGGAGCATGTTTCATGATTCATCATAATAAATGATGACATTGGATGCTCGCAAAAACGCGAGCTCATTCCGATCCACTAGTGGCATCCGCCACAAACACATCCAAAGGCAAGCCAATTGTTCACCCGAAAAGGCAGAGAATTGCATCTGACATCATGTTTGTCATTGATACGTCAAACCTGGAATACCGTCTACACGTCCAACACAAAGCCCAAGCCAGGACCCAAATCCTTCAAACCCGGCCAAAGTTCTGTTAATTACATACATTTCCCCCTAACCTTAAATAATCTATACTAGTTCTGAAATAAATGGTATTAACCCGTATGAACCGTCTTATGTTATTTATTGCCGATAAACAGAATATGCACACTTTCTGAAAGTACTGTGTGATAAGTCACGCAACAAACCTATACTCTCAATATACATGTTGCTCTTACTTAAAAAAGAATATTGGGTTAACAAGATACGTATATTAAAGTACCATGCTTTCCTGATGTGCTCTCATTCTAATTTGAAATAATGGCATAAATAGTTACCACTCATCTTTGAATATTTTTCAAGGTTGGGTTAATCACGAACATATTTGAATATGTACAACATCTATACTTACTTATCTTTATACCTAAAGGCATCAGGTTTGTCTGTCATAAGACCCTGAATCAAATATGTCCAACACATCCCAATATTTGGCTCTTAGCTCCTTGTTCTTATATTTTATAAGTATTGTTTAAACAACTGTTTTTTTCTGTAAAATATGTTCATTTCAGAAACTAGATGTTATTCTAGCATTAGATCTGTGGTAGCTTTACTGCATCAGCATTACATTAAAACGATATTACATTATATAAATACATACAGAGGAAATGCTTAACATTTATCTTTTAAGGAAGAGTGCAGGACGATTTGCTTTATACATATAAATGTGGACATATATGTATGGACATTTGGATGATACAGATATACTTCCTTAAAGATAGTGTTCGTAGATGACTGTAGAAAATGGAATAAGTATGTGAGTAATCGGGTTAATACCACGTTCAGCAATATTTAGCCATATTGCGATATTGGTTTCCAACATACAAGACGGACCATGAAATTATGATTTGAATTTGGACCTGGCTTTCTGGTATGATGTAACACCCCAGAATCTCCGGTAGAAAAAAGGGCTCAAAGCACGAATTAAGATCACGAGATGATACTGATGTATGCATCTGGACATATATTTGCGTAGTATTACTACCTTAATTCATCAGTATATATGTATTTTGCATAAAAGGATATTATAGGATCGACGCTGACATGCGCATATAACCTATTCACCAATGCTGTAATATTTCATTTCTTCTGACACATATCGACACGAGAAATTATATTTAAATTTAAAAGGAGCCCAAGTGGGATAGAAATTTGAGTCTGAACCTCTTGAACAAGGCTTGTTTCATTTTGGGCTATAGCATTGCCGCAAGACCTGGGCGGAAGGGAACACCTGTTTGCACCCATCAGATACCAATCACAACTTCTCTCTCCAAACGAAAACAAAATACGAAATATGTCGGAAGTGTATCCTTCTAATTTTCTAATTAGATACATGTTTTAACTTTAAAGTAATTATATGTATCTCATGTATTATTGGTATAGGTGATGCTGGTTCCGTTTTGTTGCCATTGTGAAGCTTTTGTGGAGTTATTATGAATATCAAATACATGCCTTGAAATATGGACTTGTGAAAGAACTCATCATTGAATCATTTGCATTTAAATTAATGCATATACCATTTACTTGGCGTGTATGGACATATTATCCATCTACTTATACACACTTATTATGGACATATACAAAATTTCATTGTACCTTATTATTTAAAAAAATACCCGTGAAGATCCGGGTTAGAATAGGCATTCAACAACCCATGCTTGTACAAAGGCGACTTGGCTCGCTGACTTGGTTGGTGCATGTCATCGTATCCCAAATGCGTAGATCGGTGCTCTTGATGATAATGACTAAATTGTTTGGTCAAGACTGGATTATTTACGAACCACCGTCATATAGCTGGTATATTACTGAGTGCGGCGTTAAACAACAAACAATCAAACAAAATCTATATAATTATTAAACACCTTCCAACAATGAGAAATTAAACTTAGATTTTCTAAATATTCTGTTATATTTATAACATAATTTGATTCATAATTTAATTATTGCGTTGCTTTCTTCCCTGTCATTCAATGTGCATGTTCAAACCCCTAAACTTTTAATATTTCATTTTTCATAAATGCCTAGTTCTCTCGTTATTTCTATTCACAAGAATAGATTAAAATAATTTGTTTTACTATCATATTTCTCTTTATCTAATTCATAATACGAAATTGATAATTCATTTATAAAAGTATAGATCATATTCGTGTATATCACTATCTGATGCTAAGGTTTCATTTCAGAAAATATAATTAATTCAAAATGTAGAAAGATACACAATTTGCCATTATTTGACTTTTAAACTGTACACAGTATGAAATTATGATCAGAATGCCTGTAACGGGTAGTATTTAAGAAAGATATATTTGTCGAGAAGTCCCATTTTTCAGATATGCCCTTCAGTAGTATTATTGCATATCTCCAGAGAGAGGTTTACATTCTAGTTCTCATTATTTGTGGATAACTCAAAAAGCAACATAGAAAATATATATGCTACCATGAAAGAATACAGAGTATACATAACTCGCAATTCTATATATTCAGCAAACAGCCCAAAACCGAAACTCCACAACATATCCGATTACACTGATTAAGTCTGTCCCAGTTCTCAATGCGCTACTGACGCCCGTTCGTCTCCCAGACCATACAAAATAAATTTAAAAGGAATCCAGCTCAAGTCTAGAACGATTTGGCAAGCCTAGATTGCCTTAATTCTATCCATGAAAGTAAGCATTAATAAAAAAATATTGTTCTTGTCTGCTTCAAATTATATTTTGTAGATACTTATTTTAACTAGGAAAATTGTACTGACACCGGCGCTGTCCCTATTGAAGCTATCCATAAGAATTTCGAATTGCCGTCCATTGTTCGATGTCAATACATCGATGACAAGTGAGGATATCATAAAGTAATCGTTGATGCCACGCTACACTTTGATAAAATTTATAATCAAGTTGTCTGGTGTGTACATTACTACAGTGAACATATACATGATCATGCCCTAATAATCAAATGCCGTAATGTCAAATACTAATTTATTATTGTGTGATGAATTTAACTGGATCAGTGGTAACATGTGATATTAATATTCCATCAATTTCTTTCCTGGTTGGTCCATCCATGTCTACAAAATGAAACTAATACAATTAAAATGGAGCATAGAACAATTCTTAATTTCAGGCTAGAGCTGTGGAAATCTAGACTTTCCCAATCATTATAGACTTCAGTTGGTCTCAAGTTTTACATTATTCTCCTGGGTCAACGTCATAGCTCATACCATACACTAACAAGACCAGTTTGCCCCCCGCCGGAGCTCCTGGATTTTGGTTATATCATCTAACATGGCCAACTCTGCTCTTAAGTAAACAAGAACCTAATCAGCGAGGGGTCCTTTATCATCCCTATGTGGCTGCTTATAAAAATCTGATATCTTTTCCCAAAGACCTGGTTAATAATATATTTTCTGCTGAATATTCGAAACAAATAGAGTGAGTTGGTACTACATGTACATATGTATACGGTTCTATTTTAAATGACTGCAGCGCTCCATTATGAAAACAAATTGTTTTAACGCCGCTCTCAGCAGTATTCCATTGATATATGACGGCGGTCTGAAGTATATGAAATATATGCAAATTGAATATTGAATCTTAAAAGTTGTAACATTTCCGCAAATAAGTATCACATGCAGTATACAGTATATCATCTGAAATATACTGTATACATCAGTATACAGTGTGTCGCGAGCTCTGCGCTGGGCTGGAGCACACATTTCCTACACCTCTCCCTTCGGCAAACACATCACGAGGGTTGCAACGAGGTCACAGGTCAGGCGAGCACTCGTCAGTTGTCTAATACGGTCAAGAGTAAGATCTTCCGGAAGACCCCTGCACTGGAGGTATGTGGATTATTGAGGAGGTACTACGTGTTTGGAACTGGGAGTTGAACACTAAGCACTTTAGAGAAGAGCTCACAATAAAACGTTATGGACTCGCGGACGGACTTGTGTTTTCATTTCAAGACCTACATTTATCAGGTTGAACTTCCTAACTGTAACAATAACTGAACTTTACGCCTTTTATACACATTTGTGATGGGGCGACAATGCGACATATTTTGACCTTGAAAATGTCGCGTTACGGCATCGTCGCCCTTTTGTAAAATAAAGAAAAGGATTATCTAAGAGCGACAATGCGAACACGCGACAATGCGACAAATGGCCAATTGTCGCGCTTTTGTTAATTTTGACAACTTTTGCTTGTTTTTGTAAAGGCGTCAATGCGACAATGCGACAACGAGACAATGTCCCTTCCATAGTAATCCGTGCAAATAAAACTGAGTAATGAAATAGAAGTCTGACATGCCAGTTAAAAGATAGAGTGTTGCAGCTTCTGATTTCATAGATCTTCAAGAAGGATTATCAATAATGGGATAGGTGATGAGTTCAACTGCATACGCTGTGATTAACAATAATGCTCCGAGTCAATACATTTTGTCAAATATATGACATGTATTACGTGAATGAACATATTGTTTATACTCGTCCATGTTTTTGACGAACAAAATAATTTACATGCTCGGTAAAACTGAGGACGGGCATCATTGTGTGTTTCCGTGCTTTGTTCAGGTGAACAATTGACTTGTCCTTGCATGTGTTTGTGACTGGTGCCACTTGTGTGGCAGGATACGCTCACCTTTTCCCGAACACCCATTGGATGACCTGAACCACTTCGGATTTTTATCCCACACCAGTCTGATACACCCTGATATAACTGAAATACTGAAATACTGTACAGTTGAAAATGATGTTTAATGCAATTACCGTAGTGTGTTACTGCAACTGTTCATATTTTGTGCAGTGATGTTATGTAATATGTAAAAGAAAGCATATTCAATTAGCCAATTGATTTGAATAGAATATACTTGCGTCAGTGTATTTTATTAACACCCGAAATCGTAATTTAAACACATAAAATAACAGATCACGCATGGTGCCTTGACTTACTACTAGATTAAATGGGCCACCCCGGAATAAAACAGTTCCCCCCAAAGCGAGGAACATATGTTTTAGTATGTTTACAAGAAATATATTCCAAACAATATCCTCATTAGATGAGAAGATCTTTTACAGAATTACCTCAGGAAGTCAATTACAATGACAGAGCGTCGTAATACATTTACATCAAGTACAATATGTCAAAATGGCCGACACGATAAACGTGACGGGAGATATTTTCGAAGTTGTTAATTAACCTGTGGCTATTTCAAGCCTTTGGCATCACTGATCAATTGGCCGATCATTGAAAGGTGATTGTGAAGTTGTGTCAAATAGATACTGAGGTAAATTCATAGATTTCTGTAAATTGTCACTGCGACAGTTTGGATTTTTTTTCCTGTTTTTTTCTCTCTGAGATGGGTTGTAGCGAGGGTATCCTTAAATGGGCTTGCAACCACGCTTCTGTATGAATTCGTACCAGGGAATTCCAAGGGTTTTCCCCAGGAATGTGGAAGTAGTCAGTGTTTACGCCTTTTCAAGAATACAGTCACGTGAAGAACGTCATGTGACCGACCTCGCGTCCAAGTCGTATATCTTGTAAACTTCATATTAAAAAATTAGTTATTGTTATAACCAAATGAAACACAACCCATTATCCGATAGGGGTAACTGTAAATAGCCATTACCACAATAAACTTAGTAACATTGTTTGGTTTGACTTCTTGGCGCGTGTCTGAATTCCATTAACATGTAACATATCCTAAAACTAGCTTATCAGCAAATCTCGCTGCACTGCGCGCGACAGATACTAGAGCAAGGCATGCCAGAAATACGAAACCTAAAGCTTCCGAAAGGAAGCCTTGGACATCACGTGCGTCGGGGGACCAGCGCCATCTGATTGGCCGTTAACAGTTGTACAAGGCAGAGCAAAAAGCATCGTTTTTCCGTCCATTTTACGCTAGAAAAACTCGACCCTTTTCTGGACACTTTCTAGACGCTGACCAATTAATCAATTTTAATGAATTTTTAGTCGTTTTTCCGTCCAATGACCATATACGGAAAAAACCGACGTTTTCGTGTTTGCAGTGTGTAGTATTAATTTTTGAATTTTGATGGGGACATGATTGAGAATGTTGTAGCTAATGTTGTCTAATCCAGTGGCTGGGGCTGTGTTTTTGTTTTTTAATGCAGTTTGTAGTTCATTAATGTTAATGAGTTCATTGATTGGTATATGTGAGTGTGGGGTTCTGTTTTGGAATGTGGGTTGAGTGTTTATGGTGTCTTGTATGTGTTTGGAGTGGTTGGTGGAGCTGCTAACGGCCGAGAGATGGGCAGCCATGGCATTAGCCTTTTTTCTGTTTTAAGCAGGGGAAATTTGGGCATGTTAAAGGTATTGGCATTGCCTTTTATTGCTTTAAGTTTTTTTCCATAGTATTTTTGAATTTTGTTTGCCCATCCTCAAGGTTGATGGAAATGTTTGCCAGTGATTTCTTTTGGCTGTCTTTATTAGTTCCTTAGTGATATTTCTTTGTTTGTGGGCCAAATGAAGTTTAGTTTTATCATGTTTTGCCTTGTTTAATGCTTTTTTCCTGAGTTTTCTAGATTCTATAATTTCAGAGCTCCACCATGGTACTATGTTGTGTGTATGTTTTTTTTTGGTGGTGGGTATGCATTTCCTGGCTATGTTGTATAGTGTATTGCTAAAGTTTGAATTATTTTTTTATTTTTTTTATTTATTTCTTTTATTTTTTATTGTTCCTGGTAAAAGTACATCATGTTTGGATAAGAGTCAAAGTACATGACCAGGATTTTTTAAGAAAGTACATATCATTCGCACACACCCATACACACATTCACACTCACTAGAAGCTTTAGTACTTCTGAAGACATAATGCAATATATATATTTAGAAAAGTTTTGGAATAGCAAATGTTTATATTTTCAAAAGGTTTTCATAAGGAGCCCATTTCGTATAGAATTCAGTCTGTTTGGCTTTATTAAAGTGTCTATATTTTTCTAGTTGGTAATGTGGACACTTGGATTCAATCCATTGTGAAAATCTTTTCAAGAAATTTTTGCTTACCCTACAGTCCCAAAACAGATGTTGGATAGATTCTGGCTCGGTATTACAGAAAGAACATAGACAGTTGTCAACAATATGCATCTTGAGTAGATAAGTATTAACAGGTAAAATTCTATGGAGCAATCTAAGCTGAAACCATCTATGTTTACGGTCTGGAGTAGTTTTGTGTGCCATGTTATAAATAAGCTAGGCCAGTTCATATCCATTAAAAGTTCCTCTTCCCACTTGTCAATAACTTTTAAGCTTTCATCGGTTTGACTTATTACATAGTAATATTTCTTTGAGCCTTTTTTACATGAAAAGAGATTGGCAATAGAAATAAAATTTATATTGAAGTATTTATTACAGAATTGTTGCAATGTCATAAAATTTCCATCATTGTTTAGCAAACAATGTATGCTGTGTATATTATTGAGATGAAAGGTTCTGTTATCTAATGATTTGCCATTTATAGTAATATTTTTATTGTATAGCAGAGGTTCCCTGAGGAACTCTTCATAATTATTGGGTTTTATTTTATTGCTATATTTAGAAAAGGCAGTAAAACAATCTTTCCAAAATTGGTTTTTAGTTTTTTTAGTAAGCTTAAGTGGAAAATCACTTCCCATAAATAGTAGATCAGGACATTCAGGAGTAGTATCAGTCATTAAAATTTTCCATTTCTTTTCCAAATCAACATTTAGTAACTTTTTTATCCAGATTATTTTCAAAGCGTCAACATATGCAAAATTATCTTTCATACCAAGTCCTCCAAGGGAAATAGGTTTACAGGCAACTGTTCTCTTTATTTTGTCTGGTTTATTATCCCATAAAAACTTGAAAAGAATAGTATTTATCTTTCTTAGGAATTCATCTGGGGGACTATGAAGGGTAAGGAAAAGGAAATTAAGTTTTGAAATGAGCATTGATTTGATAATTGCAATTTTGCCTAATGGGGTTATAATTTTTTTTATCCATCTCTTGATGGTTTGTTCAATTTCAAAGATTTTGCTTTCAAAGTTAAGTTTAATCATTTTATCTCGATTAGTTGAAAAAATTATGCCTAGAATTCTTAAGGTTTCAGGGTTCCATTCAAGGTTTAAGTCTTGTCTAAATTTGATATTACTATTCTTCTTGGAGCCTATCCAGATTATTTGAGTTTTATCAAAATTTATTCTTAATCCAGAGATATTTGCAAAGATATCAAGAGTGTCTATGGTAGCCTCGAAGGATCTCTTAGAACCGTCCAAAAGAAATTCTATATCATCTGCATATTGCGCAATTAAATAATCTTTACCGTTTATAGTTAAGCCCTGAATATCTTTATTTTTTTTCACAAGAATTGCGAGAATTTCTGCACAAAGCAGAAAAATATAAGGAGATAATGGATCCCCCTGCCTACAGCCACGGCCGACTGGTATCCAAGGTGACATATTTCCATTTATAATTAGGCTAGACCTGATATCTTTATAGAGTATAGATATCCATTTAGAAATACGTTCGCCAAATCCAAAAAAAATTAAAGATGTTTTAAAGATGAAAGACCAGGAGACAGAGTCAAATGCTTTCTCAAAATCAACTAGAAGTAGCATACCTGGCATTTGTTTAGATTCTGTGTATAAGAGTAGATCATATATCAGTCGGATGTTGTCTCCGATATATCTTCCAGACATGAAGCCAGTTTGGTCTTCACTGATTATCTGAGGCAATACTTTTTTAAATCTATCTGCAATCACAGAAGATAAAAGTTTATATATGGAGTTTAACAGGGTAATCGGGCGCCAATTTTTTATGAGTTGTCTCGGTTTATCTTTTTGGGGGATACAGGTGATGATGCCTTGCTTCTGGGTGGTTGACAAGTTTCCAGTTTCATAGCTATAATTAATTGTTCTCAGTATAAAGTCGCCCAGATCAAGCCAAAACATTTTGAAAAATTCATATGAAAAAACCATCTGACCCTGGACTTTTGTTATTCTTGGATCTTTTAAGAGCTGCTAGCAACTCATTCTTAGTAATACATCCTTCGATAAGATCAGATTCAGATGTTTTAAGTTTAGGAACATCATATTCTAGAAGTAAATCATCAAAGTCTATATCATTAATCATGTGATCTCTAGAAGTATACAGGTTTTGATAGAAATTGGTTGCTTCATGTATAATATCCTTGGTGTCATTTAGTACAGTTCCATCTTTTGTTTCTATTTCCTTCATATTTTTGTTGCTATAGTTTCTACTTTCCAGATTACAGAAATATTTACTTATAGTTTCACCTTCATCTATCCATCTTGCCTTTGATCTCACTAATATACCATCTAATCTTTTTTTTCGCAATTGTTGCAATTCAATCTTTTTAGTTTCTAGATCATTAGCAGTATTTTCATCATAATTGTTTTCTAGTACATCAATTTCTGCTGTTAAGTCATTTTCTTTTTTGATCATTTGGTTTTTTTATAAATGAAGAATAGGCTATTGATTTGCCCCCAATTTTCATGAGAGAGTTTCCATAAAAAGGTGATCATCAATCTGGAATTGCAGGTTATCATTAGGGACTTGGTCAATGGCATCCTGGTATAGCATATTCTTTCTTTACATCAGATATTACCTGTTATATTTGTTCAACATATTTGTGATCTTGTAGCAAGGAGTTGTTAAATTTCCAATAGGTTTTCCTTTTGGTGTTTCTTTCAATATTCATGGTAAAATTTATAAATGAATGGTCTGTTCTGTACCCTGGATTTATCTTGACATTGGTAACATTACTACACAGATTTTCAGAAACAAGGAAAAAATCTAACATGGCCTGTTTTATAGGATTTGAACGTCTCCATGTATATTGCCTTGAGTCTTGGTTATTATCTCGACATATGTCAATTAGGTTAAGTTCTCCTATCAGTTCTAAAAGCTGTTCTCTGGCCTTAGGGTTGTTATTTTTTTTGTAATTGTTTGTATCTTTATCAGGGTCAAGCACCAGATTAAAGTCTCCACCTAATATGTAACTGCTATTTCCATATTCCTTAAATTTTGTCAATATCATCTTATAGAAACCAGGTGTGTCGGTGTTTGGGCCATAAATAGTTCCAACCGACATTCGATTACCATTCAAAGTTATGTCAATCAATAAAAAGTTGCTGGAGCCATCTTTAAATACATGGTGAATCTTATACTCTACATTACAGTCTAATAACAGAGCTACACCTCTAGCTTGGCTAGAATGACAATTAAGAATCACATCATAGCCCTACATGGATCTTACATATTTTTTTTCCCCAAATGTGAAATGTGTATCTTGCAAAAAATATAACGTACATTTTTTGGAATGCAGAAAGTTGAATATGTCTCTTCTCTTATTTATATCCCCAAGCCCTCTACAGTTTAAAGATCCAAAACATAAATTATTAGCCATTTTCTAAAATCGAGTGAAAAAAATCTAAAGTTTCTAGCAGCATACATTCATACCTTTCGTACATCAAGCACACCTGGAAAATAAAATGAGACAAATTACACACAACCATGTTGTCCCTGGAAAACTGCCTTCGTTTTTTTTAAAGACTAGATGGATACAAGCCAAGTCCAAGGCAAAAAGAAAAAGAAATAAAGAGTCACTGTGAGGACACCGGAAGTAAACAAATCCGAGGGTTAGCTCCTTACAACGCCGAACACTCTGAACATCGCGTGTATAAACACTAGGAGCGAATCCTTCCAGTCAGCTGTTAGCGAGAAAAAACAAAGCATAATTCACGTTCGCAATTTTTCCCACTGTCATTTAACAAAAAATAAAGATGCATTTTGATCATATAAGGTATTTATACCCCCATAGAGTCAGATCTTGACTTAAGTTTCCAGCATCCCTGCACTGGGCGACTGTAGCCACTGGAAAGCTCGCACGGTTTCAGAGTCTGACAATAGATTAAAGGGGAAAGCGTTCTTCTAGCCTGATATTATGCCACCGAGACTCCTTGTCATATCGATATTGTAGCATCACATCACCACCTTTCTCGAATATCCGGGTTTGGACTTGTGAGTTTCTCGTAGATTTTTTCCTTTTGCGACAAGTTTGCTCCTCAGTTTTTTCAGTTTTACGGGTAGATCCGATCTAATTGATTTCTTCTGATCTCTGAGCACAATGGAGTGTTTGAAGCTTGCGTAGAATACATTCTGCCTATCTGTCATTCTGACAAACTTGACAATCACGGGTCCCGGCCCGGAGGACGGCCATGTTGGGTCTGTACCATGTCTAGGCAGTCTATGCACGTTCACTAACAGCATCTCGCGTGCGTTGTCAATTCCAATATCTTCAAACAATTTTCTGGTAGTTATCTCCGGGTCCTCTGTAGTCGGGGTACCATAGATGAGAAGATTGAGCTTCCTGCTGTATAGTTCCTGTGTAGGCAGTCGTTTCTCGAATTCCTCACGAAGACTTGCTATGTCGTCGGCAGTTGTTTTAATGGCCTTTTTATTGGTCTCAATTTGTGCCGCGTTAAATTCCACAGTCTTTAGTATATCAGCTGTTGTGGTTCGAAGTTGCGTGAACTCCGTTTTCAGCGAGTCAATTTGGCTACCAATTTCATCCGTTTGCCTGCGAAGTGTATTACTTATAAACTGCTTCAACTCGGCCGCCATGTTGACGGGTGGACTCGGGTCGAATGTATCATCACGACTGTCGACATTGTCCGCTGTTTGCCTCGCCTTACTGAGATACCCGTCGACTGGTTATCAACAGTAGCTTCGTCTTGCTGTTTGTTTCGAGTACCCCCTCGCCTAGTACTTGACATGTTTTAGTTGGTTAGGCAGTTTGCCGTGAGCGAGACGAAATTAGCGGCCTCTCGCCATGGACACCTTACCGGAATTTTGAATTAAAAATGTCGGTGTCAGCATTGTGTATGTTGTTGGTGTCTATTTTGTTGCATAGTGTGGTGAATTCCTGCCAGTCAGCTTTAGTGAAATTAAATTTAGTTTGTTGAGTGTGGTCTGAAGTGGGGTTGGGATCAGAAGGGGGCTGGTTTGGAAGGATATTAAGGGAGATTTTTATGGGGTAGTGATCACTACCCCAGGTATCACTGTGAGGGTCTCAGGTGAGCTTATGGAAGAGATGGGGAGTGGAGATGGATAGGTCAACTGCTGTAGGGGATTTGAGGTGGCTGGAGGGAAATCTAGTGGCTCTGTTGTCATTAAGGCATATGAGACCTTGTGGAGGGTCTTTGGTTTTGTGGGTGGGGGTACTGCTGGTGGGGGACAGGGTTGTGATGGGATGGTTAATTGGGGTATGGCAATGTTTAGTGAGGGGGTGGGGGGGATGGTGTTTGTATGTAGGGTGTGGGTCTGAGGTGTTGGTAATGGGGTGGAGAAGAGTTGTTTGCGTTTGGATTGGGTGGGCCGGGGTTGGGTAGGGGGGGTGGGAACAGGTAATGATGATGAGGATGATGTATCTGATATGTCTTCGTACTCTGGTAGGCTGTTGTATGTTTGGATGAGTCTGGCCGGTTTTGGGAGATGTTCTTGTTTAATATGTTTGTTTAGCCGAAGGATGTGTTTTTGTTTTAGGGGACAGGTGTTTTGCGTGGCTGTGTGTCCTTCGGCATCACATTGAATACAGTATGCCGCCCATGTGCACTCTGTGGTTTTATGTCTGAGAGATCCACATTTCTGGCGCATGGGCGGTTGGGGGCAGGTAGCAGTGATGTGATTATATGAATGACATATGTTGCATTGAGGGGGGCATTTTCTTTTTGGGTTGATTTTGTATTTTGTAGTGGCTTTTGTAGTGGCTTTAAAGGTGAGGAATATTGTTTGTGTAGTTGTTCTGACAGGTATCGGTGTTCTGTTGTTTATGCTTTTGTAGTCTGTAATGTCAGGTTGTGTATGGAGTTGGTTTGCTGTGTGTATGTATTCCAGTATGTCTTCCTGTGTGTCCCTGTGATCTATCTATATGACCCCGTGTATTGATGTAAGCCATTTGGGAGTTTGCCATGTGATGTTTAGACCGTCTATCATTGTTTGTCTGCGAGCTTGATTTAGAGTATCTTGCGAAGGGAAGGTGACGTTGAACCCTCTGCCGCATCTGTTTTTGTATTTGTATGATATTTGGGATTTTTGAAAGCAGAGGGCAAACTTGTTGTTTGAAAAAGTGTCGTTTAGCATTGTTTTGTTGTGGTTGAGAAGGCTAGTAGTATAAGTTTTGTTTGTTTGGGTGCTGTAGCCTGGGTAGTTGTTGAGATGGAGGGAGGCACATTATTTTTTGGTTGTTAGCGATGAGTCTGCAGGGGAGTGGTGTGGGCGCTTTGTAGGTTTTGGGGATGGGGGTTTGGGGGCTGATTTAGTTTTGTTGGGGGGTAGTTGGGGGGGGGGGGGGGGGGGGGAGGGTGAGTGCTCGGGGAGGCGATGCTACTATGGGGTTGATCAAAGGAGAATTCTTGGAAATCGAGTCCAAAGTCAAAGGGGACAGGGTTTTGGTTGTGGGTGGGCGTGAGTCCTGGGAAATGGGTGTCTGAGTGGATGGGTGGTGTGAAGTTGGTAGTGATTTGGTAATATGACACTGGGTGGTGAACCAAAACAATAGATGAGATACAAAGTTAGTGATAAGTTGAGCTTTAAATCAATATGATATATCAATATAATAATAGTGTAATATAAGAATAAGGATTTATAATGGATCTAAGATAAATTAGAGGGGAGAGGGAGATAGATATAAGGAGACTTAGCGGCTCGTGAGCTGAGATCTGATTGTCCGTGAGGTGGCTCTTGGGGGTGAGGCGATAGGCAAGATGGCTGCCGGCTTGGCTTGATAGTTGTCCGACTCCACTGGTATTTGTTTGTTCGAGATGCCGATGGAGAAGGGAGTGATATAGATATACTATGAGAGCTCTTGGAACTAGCTATGTATTCACAAAACGAACGGATCTAAACGCAGACAAATTTGCCAGATTTATATCCGACAGCCCGAGATGTTGTGGTGGCTATCATACGGAAGATGCACTTCATTTCTTTCTTACGTATCCCTTATACAGTACAGTAAGGCAAAATTTGTATTATTTCGTAAAAGGCTACGATTTAAATTCAGTTCTAAATGGTAATTCAAATGTAACGACAGTAACAAATCTTGAAATTATGAAATCGGTGCACAGTTTTATCCTATCTTATTGTGGATTTAGAGATTTTGTCTGAGATGATGGCTTTGCTATATGATACTGCGATGTTGTTGTGATGAATGCAAATAATATTGTAACTGTAGTTATGGAAGATAATCCAGTTATTAAGCACTTACAGAACAATGCTTATTTTGAATGCCAATTATACAATGTATGCTATTGCTATTTCTCATTTCACTATCAATACATTGCTATTTGTATATGTATCATGTTTGGGAGAGGCATTCAGATAAGCACAATTTGCTTGTTTGCCAATCCCTCAACTTTATGGAAATATATATGTTTATATCACAGAGTGATTTATGTTTTATGCATTTGCAATGGATGCACCAGGGAGAGCATGTGCCTGGGCAATTGGTTTGGGCGCATTTTTTACATTTAGTTTTTTTTTAATGTACATTGTGTGGCCGTGTGGTTATATCTGTGTTATATCCGTGTGTTTGACCTGTTTGATGTATGGTTTAACTTCAAGTTTAGTGTGGGCACCGAAAGAGATGTGTTTAGGGGCTTCAAGACATTTAGCATTTTTTTTAAGTTAACAATAACGATTGAGTAAGGGACCGTTTTGCCTTTTCTGTTTGCGGTTATCCTGCGGGTGCTGGTTATTTGGGGTTGAGGGTTTAAGTATTGATTTGTGTTTGCTTCTTGGGTGTAGACTTATCTGGGGTTTACTCTTATTACCCCTCGGGTGAATTGCTGCCAATTAGGAATTTATTTTGTAATGGTTACGTGAAATATTTGTACTATTTTTTTTTGCTGCATTGAAGGAATCTTGATTTAGGAATATTATTTGGTAACCTTTATTTGTTTTTTTGATGTTGCTGTAATGGATTTTTTCGCGTTTAAACCATAAACCTATCCTGTCTTCTGAGAGTTGTTTAGTTAGGAGCCTGCGGCGAAGAAGTATAGTGCGAAGGTGGTGATGAAGGAAGCTGGGGTGGGTGTGGGAGAAGGTGGTGGAGTGGATAAATCGAACGTGCCTTTTTGGGGGGTTTGTGTTTTGTGGAGGCGAGTTGGGTAGGGTGGTATGTTCCATGTGAGCCATACTCGTCCGGGACAGTTTACGACTGTCCTCCCGGAAGTGTTGTGCGCTTCCACGGGTGTGAGTAAGTCAGGATATGAGGTGTCTGCGTGTGAGATGATGAGTGTGTCTGTCATGTTTTGGAGTGTTTGGTTTGGGTGAGTTGAGATGTGTTTGGGTGGTGTGATTGTAGTTGGTGAGCAGTGTTTAGAGTGAGTTATTTGGGAAGTGAGGTGTTGATTGAGTGGTTGGCTTGGTGAGATGTGTTTTAAGTTTAGATTTATGTGTTTTGTTGTTTTAAGTGGGGTATTTAGGTTTATGGAGAGAGCGGATGCTTGTTTTGTGGCTTAAGGTTTTAAACGTGGCTTGGGTGTTTGTGTGGAGTAGTGTTTGGGAGTTTGTAATTACCGTGAGGTTCTCCTTGGGCGCACGTTAAATATCTAAAGTAAGTAAGTCCTTGGGCTGGCTATCAGGCGAAGCTGTGCTGTCTTGGGAGGCTTGGAAGGCTTGGAAGGCTGGAGAGGTGTTGCAAGCTTGGAGTACAAACTGCAACTGAGCAAGTGGTTACTTACTTTACGTTTTCCGACTGATGCGTATTTCGCACAGGGGCCCGGCCCGGCCATTTAATGTGTTTCCGAAAGTGGCGAAAGTGGCACGTGCAACCGAAGAGGGGGCTTTAGGCGTTGCTTATATAGAATTTGGGAATTTTGAGATTTGGAATAGATGCTGATGGGGTTGGGGAGGAGAACTAATGGAGCTGTGTATGGTGGATGTTTGTTTGTTTATGTGATTTTGATTTGGTAGATTATTGTGTTTTTAAATGCGTTTTATTAGTTCCGTTTAGATTAAGAATACGTCTAAGGCCTTGAAGTTTTCTAGTTTATTTTGTGGGTTTAGTATCTCTTCTAGAGTGAGAGACTTGTTTAGATTGAGGGTGGTTTGTAATGCGGTTCGATGTGTCACGTAGTGGGTGCAGTGGATGAGTGCTTGTTCTAGAGTTTCTAGTTGTTTGAAGTGTGGGCAGTTACCTGTAGTGTGTTTATTTTTTTAATTTTAGGTGGTTATTTTGGTTGGTGTGTCCTGTTTGGAGTTTAGTGATTACTCTGTCGATTTTTTTTGATGGATGGAGAATATTTGGTTTGGTTAGTGGTTTGCTTAGTACCTTTTTTTAGTTGGCTATTTGAGTTTAGATATAGGTTATGCCATTTGTTGGGGATGTTTTGCTTGTTTACACTTTTAATTTCTGATTTTGAGATGGGTTAGTTTAAGCTTATTTCTGGGATTTTAAGGGATATTTAGCTGCTTTATCGGCGTTTTCATTACCGTATATCCCTACGTGGGCGTGTTTCCGCAAGCAGGTTATTTGTTTGCCTGCCTTAGTTAGGTCGTTGGAGCTTTTAAGTATTTGATTTATTAATTTAGTTCGGTTTTTGGTATTTTTGTTTTGGAGGGCTTGCAGTCCACTTAGGGAGTCGGTAAGTATTAGGATTTTTTTTTTATTCTTGATTATGGAGGGCTGAGGCCATGCCCATTAGTTCTGCCGTGCATATTGATTGGTTGCTTGGGAGTCGGAAGGATTGTGTGGTTTTTGTTGGTTGTGTGGTATGGACTCCAAAACCTGTGGGTTTTCTGGTCGGAACTGAAGATCAGTCCGTGTAAATGTGAGACCAATTTGGCCAATTTTCGTGTATGTATGCTAGTGTGTTGGTTTTAGCTATGTTTGGGTCGGTTTGTTTATTTATTTGGCTAGCTAGTGTTGTGTCTATTTTGTGAATTTTAAGTTTATGGGTGAAGATATTTGTTTGCAGTTTTGTTGAAGATTTTGAATTTGGTGTGCATTTAGGTAGTTCTTTATTCGTTGGGATATTGGGGTAAGTAAGGGGTGTTTACGAGCTAGAGCTTGACTTTTGGGGCTGATGTTTTTGGTTTATTAAGTTTTTGATGAGCGGGTTTGATTGGGACGCGGCCCAGAAATTTAAGCTTAGCTGTTCCCTGTGTAGACTTAGTGGCATTTCTCCTGTTAAGGCCTGAAGTGAAGTGTAGGAGGTGCCATGTTGGGTGCGTGTAATTAGTTTGAGAGCCTAATATTGTATTGATTCAAGTTTTTTAGATAGAGAGTTGTTTAGGCTGTTGTATATGGCGCAGCCGTAGTCTAGTTTTGACCTAATTAGTGATATATATGACGTAGGGCGTTTTGGGGTGACGTCGCTTGTCTTTTGGGGTGTACTACTTAATTGGGGGAATTAGCTGTAGCAGCGGTCACGACTGGCTATCACCTTGAAGGACAGAGAAGGCTGTTGAGTTGGTGGCGTTTATTGGTGGAAGCAGAGTGAAGTCTACACAGAAGTACATTTAATTGTAATGGCACGATAATATATATAAGAGGTTGAGTCACATTCATCTAATTGCATACATGTAATTATAACAATTCAATACGTGTACAACACGTACGATCATAATAATACAATCGGCATACAACCGGTAACAACATGACTGTAAAGATGTACAATATATTTGTGTAACGGATGGTTACTAAAAGGCATTAATTACGCGAAAATATGTCTGGTAGAAAACAGTAGAAAAACAGTCATGCGTGGATATTCTGTTATAAGAGACAATATAAATACATGTTGGCCGACTCAGTTTTCAATGTTACTAAGTTGCAGGCAAATCATTGCTATGAGTATGTGTCACTGAATGTAGGAACGTACAAGTTATTGACATTGGTACACATACTCATATTGGGATGTTGCCGTGCAACTAGTATACTAATATACTAATATACTAATATATGTTCGCGAGAGGAAGTATTGTCTGGATATTAAGTCAATGATAATTTTCACAACGCTACGATATAGTCGAAATAGATCTAACCTACATCTAACGTATTTAGATCGTAGCTGACAAAATATGTTAACAGTTAAGTAAATAGTGACTTACCTTGAAGGACAGAGAAGGCTGTTGAGTTGGTTGCGTTTATTGGTGGAAGCAGAGTGAAGTTTGCTACCACCGACCGCCGTATATATACAACTCAGGCCTTCATTACGTTACATAACTAAAGATCACAACATCCCAGGTGTCAGCGGTTGATCGACTGTAACAATGGGTGGGTGTGTCATTATTTACGGATTTATTCAAGTAGGTTGTTGTATTGCCCAACTGACCCTTACATCACTGTCGGACTGACCATGTATGCCGGCCCTGTGACGTGAAGTTGCCTCACCAATCACTGGTTCTCAGAGAGAGTGACCCTTTGTGTCAGCCTGGCAGGGCAGACTAGCATAATGAGCCACTGTCTCACAGCTGGAGTGACCGTGAGTTTAGCCGCATATGTGAAACATAAAATATCTTGTATGCGGCGGTCAGTTAGTGCATTCGCTATACTGAATTTACTTTAAGAATAGTCAGATTAGTTTACCGATATAGGTCGATTGATATATATTTTCTAATAGGAATTTGGTGTTAGAAGAAAGCTATGACAATACCCCTCTGCGACAGGAAGCTTTTGTCCTCAAAAGCAAAAAAATAGAATTGACATAATTAGGTAAGGATAAACGGTGATACAGACATGGTAATACAATGCAAAAAACAATAAATGTGATACAGACATGGCAATACAATGCAAAAAAGACATAACATTTGATTAATGTTCATCAACGATAATGGTCATAATCATTTCTGGTACAAAATGGATTATCATCATTATTATTTGTTCTAATTAATAGTTTTTGTTGTTGCGATGTTCAAGACAGATATGAGAAAACATAAAGACCGAATAGTTGGGCAAGAGCACTTGGTGATGAGGAAGTTTGGAAACAAGGGCTTGTGTGGCCCTACAAAATTCGAAGCATACCTGCGATAGTGATGGTAATGCTGTAAAGAAAATTAGGGTAAGAAAGTGAAGCAATGATGGGATCAGTATCATTGAGTTACCTTGGTTAACCCTTCATTTCACCACAATGTTGACATCATTCTCACGTAGATATATTGGTTGGACATGGAAGTTTATGATTTACGAAAATGTTATGGTTACGTTTTCTACCTGTCTGGGTGATGAGGTTACGATTGGCTTGATCGTGGCAGTTCCGTTGGCTGAGGTCCTTGCGAGAAGGTTGACCTGGTGACATTAGAGCATTTTGGGACCTGTGCAACATCATCCGATATGGATGTTAGAAGATCACGGCCCTGCTCAGGAGTCGATTGTTGGAACTACTGAGGTGACTGGTGCCTGACTTGTTTTGAGGCGTTTGGTTTGACTGGTGCCTGACTTGCTTTGAGGCGTTTGGTTTGACTGGTGCCTGACTTGTTTTGAGGCGTTTGGTTTGACTGGTGCCTGACTTGTTTTGAGGCGTTTGGTTTGACTGGTGCCTGACTTGTTTTGAGGCGTATGGTTTGACTGGTGCCTGACTTTTGCAGCTCTTCTCTGTGATTCTTCGGTGTTCTGCCAGTCGTTGACCTGGTCCAAGAAAGGATCCTCTCACCAGTTGACGTAGGGCGTTTTAGGGTGACGTCGCTTGTCTTTTGGGGTGTACTACTTAATTGGGGGAATTAGCGGTAGCAGCGGTCACGACTGGCTATCACCTTGAAGGACAGAGAAGGCTGTTGAGTTGGTTGCGTTTATTGGTGGAAGCAGAGTGAAGTCTACACAGAAGTACATTTAATTGTAATGGCACGATAATATATATAAGAGGTTGAGTCACATTCATCTAATTGCATACATGTAATTATAACAATTCAATACGTGTACAACACGTACGATCATAATAATACAATCGGCATACAACCGGTAATAACATGACTGTAAAGATGTACAATATATTTGTGTAACGGATGATTACTAAAAGGCATTAATTACGCGAAAAATATGTCTGGTAGAAAACAGTAGAAAAACAGTCATGCGTGGATATTCTGTTATAAGAGACAACATAAATACATGTTGGCCGACTCAGTTTTCAATGTTACTAAGTTGCAGGCAAATCATTGCTATGAGTATGTGTCACTGAATGTAGGAACGTACAAGTTATTGACATTGGTACACATACTCATATTGGGATGTTGCCGTGCAACTAGTATACTAATATACTAATATACTAATATATGTTCGCGAGAGGAAGTATTGTCTGGATATTAAGTCAATGATAATTTTCACAACGCTACGATATAGTCGAAATAGATCTAACCTATACCTAACGTATTAAGATCGTAGCTGACAAAATAAGTTAACAGTTAAGTAAATAGTGACTTACCTTGAAGGACAGAGAAGGCTGTTGAGTTGGTGGCGTTTATTGGTGGAAGCAGAGTGAAGTTTGCTACAACCGACCGCCGTATATATACAACTCAGGCCTTCATTACGTTACATAACTAAAGATCACAACATCCCAGGTGTCAGCGGTTGATCGACTGTAACAATGGGTGGGTGTGTCATTATTTACGGATTTATTCAAGTAGGTTGTTGTATTGCCTAACTGACCCTTACATCACTTACTTACTTACTTACTTACTTACTTACTTTGGAGATTTAACGTGCGCTTTCCGACTGATGCGTATTTCGCACACGGCCTTACATCACTGTCGGACTGACCATGTATGCCGGCCCTGTGACGTGAAGTTACCTCACTAATCACTGGTTCTCAGAGAGAGTGACCCTTTGTGTCAGCCTGGCTGGGCAGACTAGCATAATGAGCCACTGTCTCACAGCTGGAGTGACCGTGAGTTTAGCCGCATATGTGAAACATAAAATATCTTGTATGCGGCGGTCAGTTAGTGCATTCGCTATACTGAATTTACTTTAAGAATAGTCAGATTAGTTTACCGATATAGGTCGATTGATATATATTTTCTAATAGGAATTTGGTGTTAGAAGAAAGCTATGACATATACATAGAGAGGACGGTATCTTTGAAGGCTCCCCAGTTAGAGCCAGTTAGGCATCTTAGGGTGTTTAGGTCTTTACTGCATTTAGTTGTTAGGTTTTGGATGTGAGCATCCCAGATGAGATGTTCATCGAAAATAAATCCTAAGAATTTGGTTTGTTTTTGAAATTTGATTGTTTGGTTCTTTAGCTGGAGGATTGTGGAGGCGGGTTTCATGTTTTTATCTTTGAATAACTATTCCTGTTGTTTTTTTTCTGAGTTAAGGGAGAAGCCCCATTTGTCAGCCCATTGTTGTATTTTATTAAGATATTTTTGGAGTAAATTTTGGGCCATTTTCATGCTTTTAGTGCGGATCCAGATGGCTCCATAATCCGCGAATTTTGATGTGTTTACTTTAGGGGATATGCCCTCGAATAGATCGTTTATCATTAAGTTACTTACTTATATTTGAGATTTAACCTGCGCTTTCCGACTGCAAGCGTATGTCGCACACGGGCCCGGCCAGGCCATTTAATGTGTTTCCAAAAGGGGGAAAAGTGAGTTTGTGCAACCCAGGAGGGGGCTTTAGGGGTTGCTTATATAGTAATTTTGAAATTTTGAGATTTGGAATGAATGCCAAGAGAAGGTGGGGGACGAACTAAGGGAGCTGTGTGTGTTCGGTGGTTGTTAGATAAGGTAGTTTTGGTTTTAATATTGTATTTGGGGTTTAAATTTGACTAATTAGTCCTGTTTTAATTAGGTATATGCCTAAGGCTTTGAATTTTTCTAATTTATTTTGTGGATTTAGGATTGATTCTAGTGTAAGTGCGGTTTGAAGATTTAGGTAGGTCTGTAGTGTTGTTCGGTGTGTTTGGTAGTGTGTGCAGTGAATGAGTACGTGTTCTGGTGTTTCTTGTTGTTTGCAATGTGGGCAGTTTCCTGTTGTGTGTAGATTAGCTATTTTACGGTGATTATTTAGTTTGGCGTGCCCTGTTTGTAGTTTAGTAATTATTCTGTCGATTTTTGGGGATGGGTGCAGTATTTTAGGTTTTTTTTTTTTTTTTTAGTACTTTCCTGATTTGGCTATTTGAGTTTTGGTATATATTTTGTCATTTTTTGTTTAGTGACACTTTTGATTTCTGATTTTGAGCTGGGTAAGTTTAAGCTTATTTCTGGGAGTTTAAGGGAAAATGTTACTGCTTTATCTGCCTTTTCATTTCCAAACATTCCTACGTGGGCGGGGATCCAAATGAACTCTTTAGTTGAACTGCCTTAGTTAAGTTGTTTGAGCTTTTGAGAACTTGATTTATTAGTTTGGGGCGATATTTAGTGTTTTTATTTTTGAGGGCTTGTAGTCCACTGAGGGAGTCGGCTAGGATGAGGATTTGTTGGTGTTTTTTAGATTGCTGATTGTGTAGTGCTGAGGCCATTAGTTCGGCCGTGAATATGGATTGGTTGTTTGGGAGTCGGTAAGATTGTGTGTTTTTGGTTGGTTGTGCGATGTGGACTCCGAAATCTGTGTGTTTTGAGATCGGATCACTTGGAATAGACATCAATAGACACTCATCAGATGTGGGTAGGGCAAACAACCATGGCTACAGATTGATTGATATTTGTAGAAATAATAATCTGTTTATCATAAATGGTCGTTTTGGTGATGACAAACACATTGGTAAAGCAACTTGTAAAGGTTGTAGCTTAGTTGATTATAGTATTTGTTCATTGAATTTACTGAAAAGAATATGTGATTTTAGTGTCCTAGATTTTGACCCTATTCTGTCTGATGCCCATTGTGCTTTGACATTGAGTATCAACATGTGTGACGTCAACATGAACTGTCAATCAAGAAAAGAAGCTGACAGCAGCACGGACTCCACGTGCACCTACCGACGCTGGGACAAACGACATGCTTCTCAATTTCATGATGTAATTAATTCTCGCCAGGGTGAAATCGACAACATTGTTTCGGACATTGATAACTGTGCAACCGAGGACCAAGAAGCTCTAAACAATCTAGTAAACAATATTAACAATGTATTTATTGAATGTGCCAAATCTGTGTTTGGTTTTAGACAACCTACCAATTCTATGTTTGAACATAAAAGGCGACAGAAAAAGCCTTGGTTTGGTCGTGATTGTAAGATCAGTAGAGGTAAATATCATCAGGCTAAATCAATATTTCAAAAACATGAAAGTGTCCAAAACAAAAGAAGGCTAATCAATGCAAGCAAGGCTTACAAAAACACTTTGGCAAAATATCATAACCTTCATAGATCTGACATACAGGACGAATTATT
This sequence comes from Haliotis rufescens, assembly GCF_023055435.1. Taxonomy (NCBI): domain Eukaryota; kingdom Metazoa; phylum Mollusca; class Gastropoda; order Lepetellida; family Haliotidae; genus Haliotis; species Haliotis rufescens. The sequence continues at coordinate 249,289 of NW_025963834.1, read as the reverse complement.
TAAATTACGTAAAGAGGACTCTAAATCATTTTGGAAACTGTTGCGGAATGATAATAAAGATAAAGATTTACCACCACTCGAGGAAGTTTTTAAATATTTTCAGAAATTAAATGATGCACCTGATGAAGAGTCTGATGATCTCACTGCTCAATTTGATATAAACATTGAAGATTGTAACTCTGTTTTGAATGGTGCCATTCCACGTGATGAAATTTTGATTGCCATAGCAAATTTGAAAAATAATAAAGCATGTGGCCCTGATGAAATTATTAATGAATATATTAAAACCACTCAAGTCATTATGCTACCTGTATATGTAAGGTTATTTAACAAAATTTTAGATGATGGTGTTTATCCAGAGCAGTGGCTCAGTGGTATAATTCGTCCTATTTATAAAGGTAAAGGTGACAAATATGATCCAGAAAATTATAGACCAATCAGTCTTTTAAGTTGTTTTGGCAAACTCTTTACAAGCATTATTAGTAATAGAATCCAAAATTTTATAGAAGACCAAAATATTTTATCCGAAGCGCAGACTGGTTTCGGTAAAAAAATATTCTACAAGTGATCACATATTCACCCTTAAATGCCTTGTAGATTTATTTAAATCAAGAAAAAAGAAATTATTTTGTTGTTTTATTGATTTTAAAAAGGCTTTCGATAATGTAAGAAGGACTGCCTTGTGGAGTAAACTGTTCAGCCAAGGTATAGATGGCAAATGTTTCAGAATTTTAAAATCCATGTATAGTGGTATACAATCGTGTGTAAAGGTACATAGCATTGAATCATATTTTTTCCCTTGCCTTGTAGGAGTTAGACAAGGAGAAAACTTATCACCTGTTCTATTTTCTTTGTTTCTAAATGACTTAGAAACATTTTTAATGTCCAAAGACTGTCCAGGTCTGTTAATTAACTCAGAAATAACACATTCCATGCTAGATTTATCTATTAAATTGTTTGCTCTTTTATATGCCGATGACACTGTCCTTCTCGCTTCCTCAAAAACGAATCTCCAAAAAGCTATCAAGCATTTTGAATCATATTGCAAAATTTGGAAATTAACTATCAATATTGATAAAACTAAAATTTTAATATTTGGTGGTAATAAAAACGATATGAGTAAAGATATTTATCTCCATGGTGTTCCTTTAGAATATGTCACTGAATACAAATATCTTGGTGTTATATTTGATAAAAAGTGTTCTTTTAAAGCATCCATTGCTAATCTATGTCAGCAGGCTACAAAATCCATGTATTTCGTACTTCGTAAAAGCCGAAGCCTTAATTTATCAATTCAATGCCAATTATATCTTTTTGACACAATGGTCAAACCAATCTTATTATATGATTGTGAATGATGGGGTTTTGTTAATCTAAAACAAATTGAAAATGTACATATTTGTTTCATGAGAAAATTATTACCTGTTAAAAAGAGTACCCCTTTGTGCATGCTTTACGGTGAACTAGGTAGAGTTCCGTTATCTGTTGATGTTAAAACCCGTATGTTAACCTTTCGGTCGAAATTACTTACAGATAAATCCAGCAAAATATCTTCAATCATTTACTCTATTGTATATAACATCCATAATACAGGTGTTTACAACTATGACTGGATTTCATGTATTCAAAATGTTCTAAACAATATTGGTTTAAGTTATGTATGGTTGTCACAGTCTCCTGTTTCATCTTCCTGGCTCAAAGCAACAGCTCACTCTATTTTAACTGATCATGCTAAACAAACCTGGAGCTCTGAGGTGGAAAATTAAAAAAAAAGTGTAGTCTATTCTCTCTTGAAACTACAATTTGAATTAGAAAATTATCTGACGTCCCTACCCCTAAATAAAGCTATCCCTCTACTTTTATTTCGTACTTCATGCCACCACTTACCAATTGAAAAAGGAAGATGGAATGGGATACCTATTTGTGAAAGATAATGTAAACTGTGTTTTATTGATGATATTGGAGATGAATTTCACTATATTTTTAAATGTCCATATTTTACTAAAGAAAGAATTTTGTATATCCCACCTACATATTCTAAAAGACCTAATATGATTAAATTTCAAAGGCTTTTCACTTGTAAAGAGATATCTGTATTAAAAAACCTTAGTAAATTCTGTAAATATGTAATGCAAATTGTAAAATCTTCCGGCTAACCACATATCCGCTATTATAATGCTGTCATCTTGTACCTCATATGCCGAGGATCTCGGCCTGAGCGTAATAAAGTTCTGTTCTGAGGATCTGTCTGTGTAAATGTGACACCAAATTGGCCAATTTTGCTGGTGTGGTGGTTTTAGCGATGTTAGGATCGGTCTGTTTATTTAGTGTATCGGCTAGTGCAAGTGGTATGGTTGACAAGTATATATACAAGTAGAAGGCAATGTTTATACAGAAGAGTAGATATGAGATGTAATTATACTGAAGTGGAGAAGCCTGTTACGTACACACAAGGGTAGTAATGACAACCATCGGTGGAGTCAGTGACATAAACAAAGAATGAAGCCAGTAATATAAACCACAGGATTATGGCTGATTGGGGTCTTTGATGAGTTGATGGTACGCCGGGGGTATGTAATAGCCTTGGTCACGGTTGATTGACCGTTGGAGTCTGTTGATGTTGATGGTTTCTTGTAGTTTTCTGATTTTGAAATCTTTGACTTTATCCCACTTAATGCTTTGACTTTATCCCACTTAATGCTGTGGCTTGGGTTTTCACGGATGTGGTCTGATAGAACTGATTTAGACTCATCTTTGGAGACTGAACTTTGATGTTCTTTAATTCGGGCTTTGAGGGGCCGAGATGTTTTTCCTATGTAAGCATGGAATGTGGTACACTTCTCCTGGTGGTTCCAGCTTGTGGCTGGATTTTATTGTGTTCTGAATGGTATGACTTATTTTGAAAACTACATCAATGTTGGCCTGTTTCTTTAAGAGTCTCCTGATTTTGTGCCTAACTGTTCCAAAGTAGGGGAGGCTGATCACAAAGGGTGCAGACTGTTGACGGGGAGATTTCTGAAATTTCTTGGTGAAGCTCTGTATCGTCTGTTGTACTTGTTGCTCAAGGTAGAGGTTATACTGTGGAAATACTTGTTTGAGGTGGCTTAGTTCAGTGGTTAGGTGCTGCTTCGTAGAACAGATGTTGTTGCTTCGTAGAACAGATGTTGTGAGCTGTCTCGCTTAAGTTGAAATAATTTGACGTCGCTCCTATTTGTAATAAAGAAGTTGTTCATCCATACATTATCATCTTTACTACATATTTGAGTCATAACAGTTGCAACAATTGCATTAAGCATGTTTTCAACTATCATGAACACAAACTCGCAAAAAGAAAGGTCCTAACAATAATATACTGTTTAGTTTCAACAAGATCAGTAATGGTACTCTTGTGTCACTAGATTTATCAGTTCATCGATCACTTGGTTGTCTGGTTTGTTTACAGGCTGACGTCGCATGGCAGGGGTACTGCTGTGTGGCGTCAGGAAATACAAACTATGCAATTTATATGAATGGCGGGTTCTACCGGTAGGTCAGGACATACTTACCCTTTTTGCGAACAGCTTGTGTCATCACTGATTTTCAGTGGCCCATTCACACAATTTCGACATCTATTTGCCCTTTACGCCAAATTGAATCTGTTTTGACAGAACATCTGTAATGTCTTTATGTACGCTCCAAGTTTGTTCCATCATTTTGAGAAAGTAAAGGCATTTATCTAGTTCAGAACTGCCTTAGCTCTCTTTGATCCAGACCTGGATACATGTGTTACAAGAGATGCCTCGGGATATGGTCTGGGTGCAGTTCTTTCTGAGAGAGAAAGCACTGGTGAAAGAACAGTTGCATTTGCATCTCGTACTGAGAAGCTGAGAGGAAATACTCAGTGGGAGAGAAAGAAGATTTAGCCTGTGTATGGGCATGTGAAAAGTAGACGAAAGTTCCAGTTGATCATAGATCATCAAGCACTAACTACACTCCTGACTACAGGGACAAGACATCAGCATATGCGCATTGCAAGATGGAATGCACGCCTTCTGAACTATGACTACACAATCGCCAGGCAAAGGAAACCATGTTGCAGACGCCTTGTCACATCTTCTAGTGCATGAAGAAATTTCTGAAGATCCGGTTGAGGAGGATATAATCAACATGATTATGTCCAATGTAGTTCCTTCAACCACAGCAAGTGAATTAAAGCAAGCAACAATTCAAGATCCAGTTCTGATTTAAATATCCCAATGTCTACGGTCTGAGTGGCCCAGAAAAGTCAAACTTGATGAACAAATGAAACCATTCTTTCAAGTCCGAGATGAACTTTCATGGTGCAACGGCTTAGTTTTCAGAGGAGTACAAGTACTAATTGCAGACGCACCCTCATTTTTGGGGGTCATGAAGTACACAAAGGCATTGTACGCACCAAAGCAAGACTACGTGATCTCTACTGGTGGCCAGGAAGAGATCGTCAAGTCGAAGAGAAGCTATGAAAATGTGAGATATGTAACGCCAGTGATAAATCTGCTCCAACAGCATTGCCTGAAGGACATCGTGGGACCAATTGAAAAAGCCCCTGCTGACTGTCGTTTTGCTATTACGTTGGTTGACTATTTCAGTAAGTGGCCAGAAGTAGTATTCTTGGCAAGTGTTACAACAGAAACTGTCATCAAATGTTTACATACAGTCTTAAGACGGGAAGGATACCCTCTTGAAATTGTGTCAGACAATGGCCCAAAATTTGTCTCCACTCAGTTTGAACAATTTCTGAATCTGCTCTGTACTACCCACAAGCGAAATGGTTTGTTGGGCGTTTCAACAGGAATCTGAAAAGCTGCATACAGCTTGCTAAAATCCGAAGTAAACCACTCAAGCTTTTAGTGACAGAATTTATCTGCATTTACCGCACAACTCCTCATGCAACTACTGAAGAATCACCTTCATTCCTGCTACATGGTCGGAAGATGAGAACAGGTCTTGACAAAGGCTCCTAACAAAAGTCCTGTCGTCAGGACGCGAGTCGCAGAAAAGCAGCTGTAGTACAAGGAGCTAACATATAACTTGAGAGGCGCAAAAACTCAAGATTTCTCAGTTGGTGATGAAGTAAGGATAAAGAAACCTGGTCATGTACCAAAAGGGGAAAACAGACAGTCAGGTCCTACAGTAATAACTGGGCAGAAAGAACCTGCCACATTCATCACTCAGAGTGAACAGGGAAGTCAGGTGTGGAATGCATCACGTCTGGCAAGTGTAAAGTCACGAGCTCAGGCACCAGAGTTACCTTCTGTGATAAAACATCAAATCAAGAACCAAGACGATCGACAAGAGAAATCAAATCTCCGGGATGGACCATATACTTTTGTCATGAACTGATAGGAACTGTCCCCATGAAAGTTATTGTGTGTTAACTTGTTTATGTTGAATTGAACTTAAAGTGATCAGTTTCAGGTTAATTGCAGTTTTGATATATCTTCCAACATGTGTTACAGTTCAGGGAGAGATATTTTAGAGTACAGTATTACTAGAGTAGAATCTATCATGGACTCTAAACACCAGTTTAAATTTTTCCTAGTACAGCTATGTAGTTCAGAATATTTTCATTGATAGTTATACGTGCATGTTTCCAGAGGATTGTATGTCGTTTAGAAGTTTGTGCTGTATTAGTTCAATGTGTAAGTAAGCCTTTTATTCCAAAGGGGAAACTATGTACACTCAATGTAGTGGTCTATAGGAGATAACTCCGGACGGCCTAATGTGTTCATGGTATAGTCTGGGGGAGATAACTCCAGACAGATTATGTTATAAAATGTACTCTTCAGTTAGGGCGTAAGAAAGGGGGGAGTTTCAATGTGTCTGCCTGCATGTATGCAATGTGCTCTGTGTGAATTAAAACCCTTATTCTACATTTCCTGAATCAATTATACAACAAAATCTAGGTGCGTTATTCTCTTCCATTGTCAATTGATGTTATATTGATGAGCCTACTCACTGACTCAGCACCATCTGGTAACTTTTTTTTTCTAATTCCACTGAATCACAAAATAGGTTACATTAAATCTTAAAATTATTTTTAGATTAACTTCCTAAGGATATTATTGCATGTTATGCCCTTGATGTTCCATTTTTATTTTCTTTCCCAGCTGGTGCTGACCTTGAGAATCCTGAAGACGTGCCTTTACTGCCAAGTAGGTAACCATAACAACAGGGTGATGTTGTAACAATGACGTTATATGTATTCTCACTTATTCCGTAACATTGTGAAAGGAAAACTAACATCAATAGAATTTGACTTGACTTTCACCTTGTCAATGCCTAATGAAAGCTTACCTTCAGCACTGCAGTTGTATTGAGAGTGAGTGCGTGGGTGTGGTTTTGTGACGCTTTTAGCAATATTCAAGCAATATCACGGCCGGGGACACCATAAATAGGCTTCATTGTATCCATGTCGGGAATCGAGGCCGGTTCTTCGGCGTGATGAGCGAACGACTTCACCACTAGGCTACCCCACCGCCCCCCAGTTGTAGAGACGTAGATGATGATGACGGTATATGTGTCATAAGTAATGTAGCAGCAGCTGGGGTTATACAAAACATCATGTTACTTCTGAACTCATGTGTACCACTAATGAGTTGGTGGTTGTTGATTCCCGCCTACATTCAAGGACATGGGCAGGATGACGCCAATTTATTAGTTAGGCATCAACCAGAAGTAAATGTGTACTGTGTTGAGGGTGCAACAAGCTCCCGATAAACTTGATCAATGTTGCTTGGGGTGGGTACATCTGAGTATGTGAGACTGAAGGAGCATACTAACTTGTAAAGTTGTTTGTGGTTTATTTGGTTCTTGGAGTTATTGCAGTGGACATGCATCTTTCTGAAGAGAAGGCATAATGATAAACCAAAAGTGCTAACACCTTTATCTTGAGGATGATATAGGAATTGAACTTTCGTTAATTACATTGCATTGGGCGAACACTTTCAAAGCTGAAAGGGATGTAATTAAGTTGTGAATCCTGAGAAATTTGGTATCATGTTTGCGGCATGGACATAATTACTGTACTGTACTGCAATGGACATGTACATATTCAAAGCAAAATAACGTTACAAAACCGGGAATGTTTATACCTTGTGTTTAGGGTGGCTTAGGGCATTTCATAACATTATGATATCGATGAGGTCATCTTCCTCCGCACTTGGTAAAGTGAAACGGTTCATGAGACATGGTTCTGTTGGGAATGTTTTGGGCAATTGAGGACAGTTCAATGGCAAAATGTACTTGAGTAAATCTGATCTTAAATTAGACAGACAGACAGAGTACAATCAGTATTCAAGGCCTCTGGCCAATAACACAAACTTATACACAATTCATTTCATGCTTTCAAAGCCAAATTTGTATCTAGGACAATCTAAATCGTTTGACGTTAAACTAATTTCGAGCCACAAGTTTTGGGGAACTGTTGATAAAAACAGAGCGTTCGTCAAACGTAAAAAAACATTCAAAAGCAAAAGCTTAGCATGGTCCTCACAGGGGGTCCAGTGTCATCACACTCAATTGTTAATGGAAAGTTGTAAAATGTCATACTTTAAATACTTATTTGATAATACAGTGGGAGTTCAGATAAGTATCTCTCTTTACCCTGGGGGGCAGGGGTGGCCCAGTCGTCTAAGACGCCGCGATTCGCTGTGCAGAGTTGCGTCCCTTGGGCAAGCCAGAAACCTATGATTGCGGGTTCGAATCCCGGTTCACCTCAGTTATGTTTCTAGGTTTGTCAGTACCATACCCGTGTTAGTGGGTTTCACCGAAGTGGTAAACGCCTGAGGCCTACATCACTTCGGGCTTTCCGCCCACATTAAGCTGACACGCCGCGATATGACTGGAATATTGTTAAAAGCGGCGTTAAACCCAACTCACTCACTCACTCACTCTTTACACTGAGTGAGGACTTGTATTGCGAGTAGTATTGACATTTATCAAGTGTTCAGGGATAGATGGCACATTTGGGCGAGACTGTCATATGTACTCTTTGTTAGAAATACTAAAAAAATATTTCATATCACCAATCTCTTGACCTATTTATTTGACATATCATGCTTAAATGCCCACAAAAAAAGTAAACCTTTCATCACTGGTTATATGTCCAAGGTTTTGATTCAATCAATTGATTGATGATAATGCTTTGGTAGCCTGTTCTGCTAAACATAATTGTATATTTTGACCATGAGAGTTTGGGAGTGAAGCAAAGTGCTAAGATATGTATAGTTATTCACAGTTTCTATCTGTTCCCCTTTAAAATATAATTTATCATAATGTCTAAGTGGTCCGCCCCTTCTTGTTTTAAGATCGATATTCATTCCTGTAGCATTACATAATTCTTCAACACTAGTTATTTCCTTCTGAAGGTTTTGTTCAATAAAGTGTTATATACACATGTAACTAATTCGCTAAAACCCGAATAATTATATTACCATGTTGATATACTTATGTTGTGCAGTAGGCCGTGGTGTGGCGTATCCTGAATGTGTTGTTTTACATTTATTCTTGTAGCCATTGAAATCTGAATTCCAACGGTACTATATAAAACATTGAATCAAAATTGTGATAAAATCAATGTACCGTTTCAGATGAGATTTGACATGAATCATGTTCTAATTGGTTTTTCTTCAGGATATAATGTGCTTTCCCACATCAATAATCAAAAGAAAGATGAGTATGCAGGTGTCATGGAGAGAGGTAGGTTTCACACACACATAGACACAGACACAGACACAGACACAGACACAGACACAGACACACACACACACACACACACGTACAGGTAGGCTTCATATTCGACGGGCGTTCAATTAGTTTTGCAACTTCAATATAAGACAAAGTCGCAAAATATATTTTGCACTTTTATTGTTCAATATAATCTCCATTCACCTCAATACACTTATTCCATTTGTCCTTCAAGCTTTTAATACCAATTTTATAGAAATCCGCAGATAGGCCCTCTAACCTCGCCTCTGTGGCAGCCTTTATGCCTTCGTGATTCTGGAACAGTCTTCCACGTAGGGCAGATTTAATTTGCCGGAACAGAGAATAGTCACTGGGGCCTGAATCTGGGCTGTAGGATTGGGTGATTTAACTGTTCGAATCCACATTCACATATGGCGGCCTGTGTAATTCTCGACTTGTGAACCGGAGCATATAAGGAACTTTATTACAGCGCGTTGTTCTGGTTTGAGAGAATCCATGATTGCGACCATCCTTAGGGGAATGAAGCCATCACATCTAACTTATTGTTGTGTCCGGAACTTGTTAGTGTCACACCTGCCAATAGTTGACATTCTTTGCGTAAATACAAATGGCCAAGTTGCAAAACTTATTGAACTTATTGAACGCCCCTCGTGGAAATCAGTGACAACGCAAGGTGTTCGGGAAGATCGTGAGCACGTCCTGCCCTACCGATAGTACCCTCCAATTCACACAATTTGTGTAAAAATGTTGGTATTTATTGCGTGACCCCGCACAACATTACTCCTGTCATGGACGGCCAAAAAGAGCCCAAAAACAAGGTGTGTCTCCCTTAACGCTCACATCAACAGATACTCAGAAAGATTGGGAATTTGATTTATTAAATAGTCAGTGTTGGTTCTTTAAAATGAATACAGCTGACGCTATGTAGAGTAAATTGTTAAACTAATGACGAAACAAATTAGTGCAAACTTGTGTCTACCTTTAAGTAGGTAAAGCGATGTATATGTATATGAGTATTGGTATTTATTGTGAATGTTACCACTGTCATTGTAATGTGCTAACCTGACGCTATGACAGTGTTTGTGCAAGATACGCCTTGAAATATATGTGTTGTAATATAAACGATATCTAACGGGTACAAATTTAGTAATTTAATTGTAACTCTCTTAAACTTTACATATTCTAAAAATGTCACGTTGAAAAAAAGACGTTGTTGTTAAAGACTGGTGTATGATTACAGCATTCGCAGCTGATGATTCGAGCATAGAATGTTCTTTCAAGGTGCACCCTGGAAATAAAGTGCGCAGATTTCTCCAAGATTGATTATAAGAAATATTCGATGCCGATTCTAAATTCGTGTCCGTAATAGTTAGCATTTAAATACACAGACATCACCGAGTTACATTTGTATCTAACGGAAATTCAGCTTCAAATTCTGTTCAGTGAAGGTTAGCCGTGAAGGAAACCCGCGAGACGATTTACTGACTTCACAAATGGCAAAGTTGAAAATTTATTGAACTTATTGAACGCCCCTCGTGGAAATAAGTGATAACACAATGTGTTTGGGAAGATTGGAAGCACGTCCTTGCCATACCGATAGTATCATCCAATTCACACAATTTGCGTAAAAAGGTTGGTATTTATTGCGTGACGCCGCAAAGCATTACTCCTGCCATGGACGGCCAAAAGGGACCTCAAAACAAGTTGCGTCTCCCTCAGCGCTCACATCGACAGATACTCAGAGGATATATTGAATAGTCAGGTTTTGTTCTTTCAAATGAATACAGCTGACGCTATGTAGAGTAAATCGTAAAGCTAATGACGAAACTAATAAGTGCAACCTTGTGTCTACCTTTAAGGAGGTAAAGCAATGTATATGATTAATATTTGTATTTATTGTGACTGTTACCAGTGTCATTGCAACGCGCTAACGTGACGCAGTGACAGTGTTTGTGCAAGAAATGTATGTGTTGTAATATAAACGCTATCTAACGGGTACGAATGTAGTAATTTATTTGTAACTCACTTAAACTTTACATATTCTCTAAGTTTTATGTTGAAAAACGACGTCGTTGTTAAAAAGTGGCGTATGATTACAACATTCGTAGCTGATGATTCCAGCGTAGTTTGTTCTTTCAAAGTGCCCCCTGGAAATAAAGTGCGCAGCTTCCTCAAAGATTGATGAGACGAAATAGTTGATGCCGATTCTAAATTCGTGTCGAAATAGCATTTAAATACACAGACATCACCGAATAACATTTGTATCTAACGGAAATTCAGCTTCAAAGTAGGTTTAGTAAAGATGAGCCGTGAAGGAAGCTCGCGAGACGATTTAGTCACTTCATGTTGACTGTGTGATTTCATGCGAACCAGCATGTTGTTTATCTGTTATAGAATTGGTGGTAATTACTGTTAGGCTACACCATCTCTTCAATGTCGGAGCACGAATGATTCACGACGAAAAATTGCAACGGTTGACATGAGGACGACATGACTAACGACTGTCCACTTGGTCCAAGGGCGCTACTCGCGTTTACGGCACTAAGTTCATGGTCGTAATTAGACGCGGCGATCTCTGTTAGTCTGTTGTGACGATTTTTTGACATAATGTTTTGTTTATTACTGAGGCTCTGAATGATTCCACAACACTCACACTACGACAAAAATGCAAAGTGAAAGTCAGTACACTATCTTTATTTCAAACCTATTTGTTCGCGAGTTCTGCTATAGGCAACTGCAAAGAACCACGGACCTAAATTATTCAAGTAAAATATGTCAATAATACAGTTTCGAGATGCGTACATAGTGTTTCTATGCATCTCTGGTGTTTTGTGAAAAACACAAGTGTCGACCGGGAGTAGATTATTCGCCTAGGGGTTGAGTGGACCTTGCTGATTATGATCACTTTGTCTATCTGTAATGTTCTCTGAATGTCTCCATGTTGTCTTCCAGGTGTGCTGGAGTGGGAGATCAAGAAGACAGAAGAATTATTTGAAGAGACTGCTATCTACAATAAGGTCAAGGAACGTTTAGATAAATTTAGACATGTGACCATATCTGGTGCTTCAGGGGAAGGAAAGACGTCAATAGCGCTGATGTTGGGATCAGAATACCTGAAGAAAGGATATGAACTATATTTTGTCAACAACATTTCAGAATTCAAATTATGTAGTGAAAGACTAGGTAAAAATCTGTGTTTTGTATTTGATGACATATTTGGAACAGTTGGAATATCAACCGATTCACCTCACCTCAAACGGATTTTAGATATTCTCAACACTTGGCTGGAGCAGGTGGCATCTAACTTTTCTAAACCGTTCCAATCTAATGGGAAACTTAACTCGCATTCAACTCATAGAGAGAACTACATGGGAAACGTTCATGTCATATTTACCACAAAATCATACAATCTTGAGCTGGGAAAATTACACTTCGGAGAAAATGAGTATGTGTTTTTCAAAGGAGATTCGGTAATTGATCTTACGCAGACTGAGTGTCGCTACACAGTAGACGAAAAGAAACAAATGTTTAAAAAACATAAAAACTATAACGGTAACAGTAGTTATTTTGATTTAGACAAAATATGTGGCATTAAGGATCAACTGTTTGGCTTCCCGCTCACATGCAAACTGTTCTTCAGTTTTCCCAAATCACATGATCAATATGAAGATTTTTTTAAGACGCCTTTAACCTATCTCAGGGCAGAACTGGAGTCTCTGCTAAAAAAAAGGAATAACAAGTCGGCAGCACTGATCCTGATGTTGCTTTGTGAAGGTAACCTGAACCTTTGCCAATTGGAATCAGGCAGCCAAGCTCTGGAGAAACATCTCTCCACAGTTTCAAGTGTAGTTGGTGGTGTTGACCGTGCAAAGGTTATCAGTTGTGTAAAGGGATTTTTCGGTACATTTTTTACCAAAGCAGACAATACCAGTTTTTCACACCCAGCAATCTATGATGCCTGTGCCTTTGTCTATTGCAAAATCAATCCTGCTTTTGTATTACAACACTGCAGCATACACTTCCTATATGAACGTGTTCAGGCCCAAACAGTACCTGCATGTGAGACTGATGAGGATAGGCATGTCATCTATGTATCAGATGCCTACAATGACATCATTGCTTCAAGATTGGCAGGGGCTGTGAGAGAGGGGATCTATCGGTTGTCTATCATGCATCCTATTTTGGAAAGACATGATATAGTGGATAAGGTCCTTGCTGAACTCAAACCCTACCTGACTGACACATCAGTGACAGATGAACATGGTAACAACGTATTTCATTATGCCTGCTACACGGGAAATATATACCTTGTACGCCAACTCCTTCCTTTTTGTGACATCAACAGTAAAGGAGCAGATGGTTTGACGCCAATAATGCTAGCTGCGAAGCTGGAGCTAGAGGATGTGTTTCAACTTCTTGTGTCAAAGGGAGCTGACATCACACTGACCGATAAGGACAATAACAGCTGCCTTCACCTGGCATGTTGGGGGGGACATAAACCATTAGTAGAATATCTACTGCCAATGTGTGACATAAACGTAAGAGGACATATTGGACGGACACCTCTAATGACTGCAGCTTTGGGTGGAAAGAAAGATGTGTTTGACTTTCTTGTGTCAAAGGGAGCTGACATCACACTTACTGATGACGACAATGACAGCATTCTTCATCTGGCATGCGAAGGTGGCAAAAAGGCCTTAGTAGAATATCTACTGCCAAAGACTGACATAGACATAAGAGGATATATGGGATGGACACCACTAATGACTGCAGCTTGGTGTGGACTGAAAGATGTGTTTGACGTCCTTGTGTCAAAGGGAGCTGATATCACACTGACTGATGATGACAATGACAACATTCTTAATCTTGCATGTCGGGGAGGAAATAAGGCGTTGTTAGAATATGTACTGCAAAAGATTCACATAAACATAAGAGGATATATGGGATGGACACCGTTAATGACTGCAGCTTGGAGTGGAAAGAAAGATGTATTTGACTTCCTTGTGTCAAAGGGAGCTGAAATGACACTGACTGATGACGACAATGACAACATTCTTCATCTTGCATGCTGGGGAGGAAATAAAGCGTTAGTAGAATATCTGCTGCAAAAGACTGACATAAACATCAGAGGAAATATTGGACGGACACCACTAATGAATGCAGCTTGGAGAGGAAAGAAAGATGTGTTTGACTTCCTTGTGTCAAAGGGAGCTGACATCACACTGACTGATGACGACAATGACAACATTCTTCATCTTGCATGTCGGGGAGGAAATAAGCCATTAGTAGAATATCTGCTGCCAAAGACTGACATAAACATAAGAGGAAATATTGGACGGACACCACTAATGAATGCAGCTTGGAGAGGAAAGAAAGATGTGTTTGACTTCCTTGTGTCAAAGGGAGCTGACATCACACTGACTGATGATGACAATGACAACATTCTTCATCTTGCATGTCGGGGAGGAAATAAGCCTTTAGTAGAATATATACTGCCAAAGACTGACATAAACATAAGAGGAAATATTGGACGGACACCACTAATGAATGCAGCTTGGATTGGAAATAAAGCTGTGTTTGACTTACTTGTGTCAAAGGGAGCTGACATCACACAGACTGATGACGACAATGACAACATTCTTCATCTTGCAAGTCGGGGAGGAAATAAGTCATTAGTAGAATATCTGCTGCCAAAGACCGACATAAACATAAGAGGAAATATTGGACGGACACCACTAATGAATGCAGCTTGGAGAGGAAAGAAAGATGTGTTTGACTTCCTTGTGTCAAAGGGAGCTGACATCACACTGACTGATGATGACAATGACAACATTCTTCATCTTGCATGTCGGGGAGGAAATAAGCCGTTAGTAGAATATATACTGCCAAAGACTGACATAAACATAAGAGGAAATATTGGACGGACACCACTAATGAATGCAGCCTGGAGAGGAAAGAGAGAAGTGTTTGACTTCCTTATGTCAAAGGGAGCTGACATCACACTGATTGATGACGACAAAGACGACATTCTTCATCTGACCTGCGAAGGTGGAAATAAGGCCTTAGTACAAGATCTTCTGCCAAAGATGGACATCAACTGTCACGGGAAGAGAGGGTGGACATCAGTAATGAAAGGAGCTTACAGTGGGAAAAAGGATACATTTGAACTACTTCTCTCCAAGGGAGCTAACCCATCACTCACTGGTGATGACAATGATACTTTACTCCATGCAGCCAGTAGAGGTGGAAACATTGACATTGTTAGACATGTTATCGGCGACTTTGACATCAACACACGAGGTTGGAATGGTCACACGCCACTGATGCTAGCTGTGTGTGGAGGTCACAAAGATGTAGTTGACTTCCTAGTTGATTATGGTGCTGACGTCCACATGGTGGACAATGATGGAGATAGTCTCCTCCATTTGGCTTGTGAGAAAGGAAACTTGAAGATGGTGAAGCATGTTGTGTCATATTCTAATATTAACCTGAGAGATAACTTTGGTTGGACACCGTTGGCAATGGCAGCTGTCGAGGGGAAATTTGCTGCTTTTAAATATCTTAAAGGCCTAGGAGCAGATGTGACACTGGCAGACAGGGCAGGAGATGATGTGTATACTCTGGCCCTCAAGGGAGGATGCAGGGGAATCATCAAGGAGTTAGGACGAGAGGAACATTCAGGGAAAAGCATCACACCATGAAATAAACTGATGAAGTCACTTGTGGAATCTAGAATGGTCCACCTGAAGAAATATTCACAACAAAGTCCTGACCTTGTTCAGACAGACCAATTTGGAGATAGCTTACTACATCTGGCCTGTCGAGGAGCGAAGAGTCAGTGTGTGGAGTATCTGCTCCCATCCTATGACATCAATGTCCGAGGTCGGTATGACTGGACACCCGTGATGATGGAGGCTGTGTGAGGATGTCTTCCAGCTACTGGTCTCTCACAAGGCAGATCTCTCTCTGCTCTCAAACACAAAAGAAGGTATCACCACCCTGGCTCGTCGGGGCAACAACGACGACATTGTCCAGTACTTATTGGAGAAGTCTTGAAATAACGCGATGAAGCTTATTTGCAAGTAGTTGTGCCCTCGACTCTCATTCCTAGATAATACTTATTTCATTAATATAATGGGTATTATGTTATGAACGTTGTCCCGAGTGAATCAACAGTTTCACAGAGTTATATTTACCCTTAACAGTCATTCATAGACGATATGTAAGAGTTGTCACCTACATGTATGTGTACTAACGGGGAAAAGTAACTGTGCTTCATGTAAAGTGGTGTAAATGTTATGCTATTGAAAATAACAGCACACTATTTAGTCACCCGTCTGATTAATGTTTTATCACGAAAAAATAATTGACAAAACCCATACCTAGTAACACGAGACAGAGCGACACGCCCTAAAAAATCCACATAAATATCATTTGCGTTAATGGAGAGGAGGCAAAGCGTTAAAGACACCCGATGATTTAAAACAACCTGGGGAATGCTGTCTTAAATGTCAACCAAAGATTGGCCCAACTAAGCTGGGCACAGTGTTGCAGAGGTCTGCACCAACAGACAGCCATGACATTGTCATTGGTATACCGTCTCAAAAAGTATGTTACAACACGTGTGTGGAACGGCACACACGGTACGTGGACGTGTGTACCTGTATTTGCACAAGGGGTAGAGCATAATGTAGTCGTTCCGGTAGCGTACGCTGTTCCAATTGCCAGTCAAACTGATGAG
The DNA here is from genome assembly GCF_023055435.1 of Haliotis rufescens. Lineage (NCBI taxonomy): Eukaryota > Metazoa > Mollusca > Gastropoda > Lepetellida > Haliotidae > Haliotis > Haliotis rufescens. The sequence goes on along the minus strand of NW_025963834.1, from coordinate 232,821 downwards.
TTGCGTTCTCCCATGAGTTGTGAGGCATCGACATCCCATAACACTTCCACTCCTAAGCTAATGACATTGAGCAATGCAAGCGTCGCTAACACGTTCATCTGGACGCATGTAGACCTGTGTACGACCATCAGACCTGTCAAGATCAAAACCTGGACTCTGTGAACATTCCGTTCTTCTAAATCTCAGGGGGCGGTCGGGTAGCCTAGTGGTTAAAGCGTTCGCTCGTCATGCTTAAGACCCGGGATCGATTCCCGACATGGGTACAATGTGTGAAACCCATTTCTGGTGTCCCCCGCCGTGATATTGCTGGAATATTGGTAAAAGCGGCGTAAAACCAAACTCACTCATTACTCTAAATCTCAGATGCTGTCTACACCAAGTTCGAAAGCAAAATTTGGCATATCGCTGGAACGTCGGGAGCGGATGTTGTGCTCCCTCAACCGGTTGGGAACGGTTTGAGCTGTTAATCTGGCAGTTTGGAATCGATTACGTAGATGCACCAACCGAATACGTCTGCCTTGCTGACGTGAGGTCACACGTGAACGGCCTTCATTTACGGATATCAAAAGTATTTCATGAGCACAAGATAGCATTGTGTGCTGTTCACATTTGAAAACAACAACAGTGAAGCCTATTTCTGATGTCCCCCGCCGTGATATTGCTGGAATATTACTGTAATTGGCGTAAAACCATACACACTCACTCACTCACTGATCAAAAACACTAACTTGTGTATCACTCCCCGGCCCAACAAACACGAAAACATTCCAAGTGTGTGCACGTGTAAACTGTGCATTATTTAATTTAGAATAAATATATATTTATTTAACTTTATGTGAAGCACAGTCACTTCTTTTCCGTTGGTATATTTGTTTTGCCACAATAATTGCTTTGTGTACTTTGTGGAATATATTTCAAAGACAATATCAGCATAAAGTAGCTGCAAAGCAATTATATTCATAAATGAATAGCAAGTTCTGCTGTGTACATAACTGTTTGAGATAGTTAATAACATGGAAGGTCGTCCTACATGTAATTGCCAAGACTGTAAATGACAAGTGATGCATCGCAGAAACAAGTGTCTCATGCTGTGTACACCGCATGCGCTAGAACAATTACAGGCCGAACACTGAACACTGGATACCATCGTAGATTTTAACAAGGACCACTCTTGTGACAATCGGAAGTTAAATGCTTCTGGATGTATAAGTTGTGTTATTGTCATGCCCTCTATAGTTTTGAAGTAGTAGTTGAATTGAATTACGCTACATATTGTACATGTATTGTACATATGTACATGTGGATTGTACATAATGTACATAGTTTGAACACTTTCTAGAAGTCTGTGTTTGTGTCCGAGGTCGATGTGACTGGACACCGGTGATGATGGCGGCTGTGTGTAGCCGTGATGATGTCTTCCAGCTATGTGTTGAGTATCTGCTCCCATCCTTTGCATCAACGTCCGAGGTCGGTGTGACTGGACACCAGTGATGATGGCGGCCCGTGTGGGGCCATGACGATAAGTGTTGATAAAATAACGGAACTAGAACCTGATTTTCATTTTTTTATATTGGGATGCATACCAATATGGATTGTGCACGGGTTCCGGTGTGAGAAGCATTACATATGTTTAATATGTTTGAAACAAAACATGCGAATATACTTCCCGTGTGACTTGTCATAAGGGCTGGACACCAGCGATGAATGCAGCAGTGATAAGGCTGTATTTTTGTAAATGAGCAGTTATGTAAAAACGATAGTCTATGATTAGTTACGTATATAGCCATTATATGTATGCAACACCGGAAAAAAATGTTAAACGTTGTATTGTTTGTTGTGCTGTAAAAAATAATGTATAAGTCTAAATATTGTATATACTTTGAAGCTTAATCTGAATTGCAATGACACATAATATAACAAAAGCATTACACTGACAAATGTATAACAGAAGCAGCTGTATCACAATGTGTGAAATACAGCTTCCGTGGAAGAATCCATGTTCAAGGTACCAGGGCCACCACCAGACAGTTTACTCCTTCTTGATGGTGAATACCCAGCATTGTGTACACCCACGAAACAAACAGTAGTACCTGATACATTATAGGGGCTTCCTAACATAATATATACTATACTTCATATTTACTTTAGATGATTTTGTCATATGCTGTATACACAATGTTACTGAATTGTTGCCACTGGACAATTGTATTTATCCTTTCACTCTATGTTCTACCCATGCTTCCAAAAACACACAGGATGATACTTGTAAATGGATAGTTAGCTATGCAATGTAAATAATCTTTATTTGGCGTCTTTATGACATGGCGTTAATTGCCCAGCACTCTCACACAACCATGTGATGTATACCAGAAGCAGGTGTATCAGATTCCGTTATTCTGAAAAAAAAAGCTTCTGTGCTGAGAATCAAATATAAGTACCAAGCCGTGTATAGAAACGTTCTGTGCCTAACATAATGTGTAATCGTGTATTAGCTTTGTACATCAAATTTGATTTGTATGCATGTTTTGGCAATGAAAATATCATGTCAATGTTGTCATAAATTAAAATGTTTCTCCTAGGGGTTAGATAGCCTTGCAGGGTTATTGACCCCGTATCGGTGCATAACAAGGACGTGCTTCTTGTGATTAATTGACAGTTTAAGAATTGCAGGTTGTATTACATTTTATTTTATTTTTATGGTGCTTTATCATCAATGATTTTAAATATTCCCGACTTTTAATATTTAGATTTGGTCATAGACACATAACTACTCAATTTCGTCCCATTTGTTCATTGTTTTAAGTTTTTGGACATATAACAAGAAATGATATTACTTATTAACTCCAATGTTATTAACAAAATCAACAAATAAAAATAGTAGAAAGCAACTCTGTTCCATATATAAGCATTCAACATCGCGCAAGGAGCTGCGATGAAACAAACAAATTGTCTATGCCATATTGTGTTATTGTAGTTTAGGTATACTTTGTAATTAAATCAGGTGTTTATCTTGTGTGATAAGTGTGCAGGGTAAGTAAGTCTAAGTGTGTGCATACCAAGGTGACATGACGTTAGATAAGTGTGCAGGGGAACTAACTCTAAGTGTGTGCATAACAAGGTAACAGAACCAACGCTTGGAGAGGAAAGAAAGATGTGTTTGACTTCCTTGTGTCAAAGGGAGCTGACATCACACTGACTGATGACGACAATGACAACATTCTTCATCTTGCATGTCGGGGAGGAAATAAGCCATTAGTAGAATATCTGCTGCCAAAGACTGACATAAACATAAGAGGAAATATTGGACGGACACCACTAATGAATGCAGCTTGGAGAGGAAAGAAAGATGTGTTTGACTTCCTTGTGTCAAAGGGAGCTGACATCACACTGACTGATGACGACAATGACAACATTCTTCATCTTGCATGTCGGGGAGGAAATAAGCCATTAGTAGAATATCTGCTGCCAAAGACTGACATAAACATAAGAGGAAATATTGGACGGACACCACTAATGAATGCAGCTTGGATTGGAAATAAAGCTGTGTTTGACTTACTTGTGTCAAAGCGAGCTGACATCACACAGACTGATGACGACAATGACAACATTCTTCATCTTGCATGTCGGGGAGGAAATAAGTCATTAGTAGAATACCTGCTGCCAAAGACCGACATAAACATAAGAGGAAATATTGGACGGACACCACTAATGAATGCAGCTTGGAGAGGAAAGAAAGATGTGTTTGACTTCCTTTTGTCAAAGGGAGCTGACATCACACTGACTGATGATGACAATGACAACATTCTTCATCTTGCATGTCGGGGAGGAAATAAGCCGTTAGTAGAATATATACTGCCAAAGACTGACATAAACATAAGAGGAAATATTGGACGGACACCACTAATGAATGCAGCCTGGAGAGGAAAGAGAGAAGTGTTTGACTTCCTTATGTCAAAGGGAGCTGACATCACACTGATTGATGACGACAAAGACGACATTCTTCATCTGTCCTGCGAAGGTGGAAATAAGGCCTTAGTACAAGATCTTCTGCCAAAGATGGACATCAACTGTCACGGGAAGAGAGGGTGGACATCAGTAATGAAAGGAGCTTACAGTGGGAAAAAGGATACATTTGAACTACTTCTCTCCAAGGGAGCTAACCCATCACTCACTGGTGATGACAACGATACTTTACTCCATGCAGCCAGTAGAGGTGGAAACATTGACATTGTTAGACATGTTATCGGCGACTTTGACATCAACACACGAGGTTGGAATGGTCACACGCCACTGATGCTAGCTGTGTGTGGAGGTCACAAAGATGTAGTTGACTTCCTAGTTGATTATGGTGCTGACGTCCACATGGTGGACAATGATGGAGATAGTCTCCTCCATTTGGCTTGTGAGAAAGGAAACTTGAAGATGGTGAAGCATGTTGTGTCATATTCTAATATTAACCTGAGAGATAACTTTGGTTGGACACCGTTGGCAATGGCAGCTGTCGAGGGGAAATTTGCTGCTTTTAAATATCTTAAAGGCCTAGGAGCAGATGTGACACTGGCAGACAGGGCAGGAGATGATGTGTATACTCTGGCCCTCAAGGGAGGATGCAGGGGAATCATCAAGGAGTTAGGACGAGAGGAACATTCAGGGAAAAGCATCACACCATGAAATAAACTGATGAAGTCACTTGTGGAATCTAGAATGGTCCACCTGAAGAAATATTCACAACAAAGTCCTGACCTTGTTCAGACAGACCAATTTGGAGATAGCTTACTACATCTGGCCTGTCGAGGAGCGAAGAGTCAGTGTGTGGAGTATCTGCTCCCATCCTATGACATCAATGTCCGAGGTCGGTATGACTGGACACCCGTGATGATGGAGGCTGTGTGAGGATGTCTTCCAGCTACTGGTCTCTCACAAGGCAGATCTCTCTCTGCTCTCAAACACAAAAGAAGGTATCACCACCCTGGCTCGTCGGGGCAACAACGACGACATTGTCCAGTACTTATTGGAGAAGTCTTGAAATAACGCGATGAAGCTTATTTGCAAGTAGTTGTGCCCTCGACTCTCATTCCTAGATAATACTTATTTCATTAATATAATGGGTATTATGTTATGAACGTTGTCCCGAGTGAATCAACAGTTTCACAGAGTTATATTTACCCTTAACAGTCATTCATAGACGATATGTAAGAGTTGTCACCTACATGTATGTGTACTAACGGGGAAAAGTAACTGTGCTTCATGTAAAGTGGTGTAAATGTTATGCTATTGAAAATAACAGCACACTATTTAGTCACCCGTCTGATTAATGTTTTATCACGAAAAAATAATTGACAAAACCCATACCTAGTAACACGAGACAGAGCGACACGCCCTAAAAAATCCACATAAATATCATTTGCGTTAATGGAGAGGAGGCAAAGCTTTAAAGACACCCGATGATTTAAAACAACCTGGGGAATGCTGTCTTAAATGTCAACCAAAGATTGGCCCAACTAAGCTGGGCACAGTGTTGCAGAGGTCTGCACCAACAGACAGCCATGACACTGTCATTGGTATACCGTCTCAAAAAGTATGTTACAACACGTGTGTGGAACGGCACACACGGTACGTGGACGTGTGTACCTGTATTTGCACAAGGGGTAGAGCATAATGTAGTCGTTCCGGTAGCGTACGCTGTTCCAATTGCCAGTCAAACTGATGAGTTGCGTTCTCCCATGAGTTGTGAGGCATCGACATCCCATAACACTTCCACTCCTAAGCTAATGACATTGAGCAATGCAAGCGTCGCTAACACGTTCATCTGGACGCATGTAGACCTGTGTACGACCATCAGACCTGTCAAGATCAAAACCTGGACTCTGTGAACATTCCGTTCTTCTAAATCTCAGGGGGCGGTCGGGTAGCCTAGTGGTTAAAGCGTTCGCTCGTCATGCTTAAGACCCGGGATCGATTCCCGACATGGGTACAATGTGTGAAACCCATTTCTGGTGTCCCCCGCCGTGATATTGCTGGAATATTGGTAAAAGCGGCGTAAAACCAAACTCACTCATTACTCTAAATCTCAGATGCTGTCTACACCAAGTTCGAAAGCAAAATTTGGCATATCGCTGGAACGTCGGGAGCGGATGTTGTGCTCCCTCAACCGGTTGGGAACGGTTTGAGCTGTTAATCTGGCAGTTTGGAATCGATTACGTAGATGCACCAACCGAATACGTCTGCCTTGCTGACGTGAGGTCACACGTGAACGGCCTTCATTTACGGATATCAAAAGTATTTCATGAGCACAAGATAGCATTGTGTGCTGTTCACATTTGAAAACAACAACAGTGAAGCCTATTTCTGATGTCCCCCGCCGTGATATTGCTGGAATATTACTGTAATTGGCGTAAAACCATACAAACTCACTCACTCACTGATCAAAAACACTAACTTGTGTATCACTCCCCGGCCCAACAAACACGAAAACATTCCAAGTGTGTGCACGTGTAAACTGTGCATTATTTAATTTAGAATAAATATATATTTATTTAACTTTATGTGAAGCACAGTCACTTCTTTTCCGTTGGTATATTTGTTTTGCCACAATAATTGCTTTGTGTACTTTGTGGAATATATTTCAAAGACAATATCAGCATAAAGTAGCTGCAAAGCAATTATATTCATAAATGAATAGCAAGTTCTGCTGTGTACATAACTGTTTGAGATAGTTAATAACATGGAAGGTCGTCCTACATGTAATTGCCAAGACTGTAAATGACAAGTGATGCATCGCAGAAACAAGTGTCTCATGCTGTTGTCGGATAAAAAGTGTACACCGCATGCGCTAGAACAATTACAGGCCGAACACTGAACACTGGATACCATCGTAGATTTTAACAAGGACCACTCTTGTGACAATCGGAAGTTAAATGCTTCTGGATGTATAAGTTGTGTTATTGTCATGCCCTCTATAGTTTTGAAGTAGTAGTTGAATTGAATTACGCTACATATTGTACATGTATTGTACATATGTACATGTGGATTGTACATAATGTACATAGTTTGAACACTTTCTAGAAGTCTGTGTTTGTGTCCGAGGTCGGTGTGACTGGACACCGGTGATGATGGCGGCTGTGTGTAGCCGTGATGATGTCTTCCAGCTATGTGTTGAGTATCTGCTCCCATCCTTTGCATCAACGTCCGAGGTCGGTGTGACTGGACACCGGTGATGATGGCGGCCCGTGTGGGGCCATGACGATAAGTGTTGATAAAATAACGGAACTAGAACCTGATTTTCATTTTTTTATATTGGGATGCATACCAATATGGATTGTGCACGGGTTCCGGTGTGAGAAGCATTACATATGTTTCATATGTTTGAAACAAAACATGCGAATATACTTCCCGTGTGACTTGTCATAAGGGCTGGACACCAGCGATGAATGCAGCAGTGATAAGGCTGTATTTTTGTAAATGAGCAGTTTTGTAAAAACGATAGTCTATGATTAGTTACGTATATAGCCATTATATGTATGCAACACCGGAAAAAAATGTTAAACGTTGTATTGTTTGTTGTGCTGTAAAAAATAATGTATAAGTCTAAATATTGTATATACTTTGAAGCTTAATCTGAATTGCAATGACACATAATATAACAAAAGCATTACACTGACAAATGTATAACAGAAGCAGCTGTATCACAATGTGTGAAATACAGCTTCCGTGGAAGAATCCATGTTCAAGGTACCAGGGCCACCACCAGACAGTTTACTCCTTCTTGATGGTGAATACCCAGCATTGTGTACACCCACGAAACAAACAGTAGTACCTGATACATTATAGGGGCTTCCTAACATAATATATACTATACTTCATATTTACTTTAGATGATTTTGTCATATGCTGTATACACAATGTTACTGAATTGTTGCCACTGGACAATTGTATTTATCCTTTCACTCTATATTCTACCCATGCTTCCAAAAACACACAGGATGATACTTGTAAATGGATAGTTAGCTATGCAATGTAAATAATCTTTATTTGGCGTATTTATGACATGGCGTTAATTGCCCAGCACTCTCACACAACCATGTGATGTATACCAGAAGCAGGTGTATCAGATTCCGTTATTCTGAAAAAAAAAGCTTCTGTGCTGAGAATCAAATATAAGTACCAAGCCGTGTATAGAAACGTTCTGTGCCTAACATAATGTGTAATCGTGTATTAGCTTTGTACATCAAATTTGATTTGTATGCATGTTTTGGCAATGAAAATATCATGTCAATGTTGTCATAAATTAAAATGTTTCTCCTAGGGGTTAGATAGCCTTGCAGGGTTATTGACCCCGTATCGGTGCATAACAAGGACGTGCTTCTTGTGATTAATTGACAGTTTAAGAATTGCAGGTTGTATTACATTTTATTTTATTTTTATGGTGCTTTATCATCAATGATTTTAAATATTCCCGACTTTTAATATTTAGATTTGGTCATAGACACATAACTACTCAATTTCGTCCCATTTGTTCATTGTTTTAAGTTTTTGGACATATAACAAGAAATGATATTACTTATTAACTCCAATGTTATTAACAAAATCAACAAATAAAAATAGTAGAAAGCAACTCTGTTCCATATATAAGCATTCAACATCGCGCAAGGAGCTGCGATGAAACAAACAAATTGTCTATGCCATATTGTGTTATTGTAGTTTAGGTATACTTTGTAATTAAATCAGGTGTTTATCTTGTGTGATAAGTGTGCAGGGTAAGTAAGTCTAAGTGTGTGCATACCAAGGTGTCATGACGTTAGATAAGTGTGCAGGGGAACTAACTCTAAGTGTGTGCATAACAAGGTAACAGAACCAACGCTTGGAGAGGAAAGAAAGATGTGTTTGACTTCCTTGTGTCAAAGGGAGCTGACATCACACTGACTGATGACGACAATGACAACATTCTTCATCTTGCATGTCGGGGAGGAAATAAGCCATTAGTAGAATATCTGCTGCCAAAGACCGACATAAACATAAGAGGAAATATTGGACGGACACCACTAATGAATGCAGCTTGGAGAGGAAAGAAAGATGTGTTTGACTTCCTTGTGTCAAAGGGAGCTGACATCACACTGACTGATGATGACAATGACAACATTCTTCATCTTGCATGTCGGGGAGGAAATAAGCCGTTAGTAGAATATATACTGCCAAAGACTGACATAAACATAAGAGGAAATATTGGACGGACACCACTAATGAATGCAGCTTGGAGAGGAAAGAAAGATGTGTTTGACTTCCTTGTGTCAAAGGGAGCTGACATCACACTGACTGATGATGACAATGACAACATTCTTCATCTTGCATGTCGGGGAGGAAATAAGCCGTTAGTAGAATATATACTGCCAAAGACTGACATAAACATAAGAGGAAATATTGGACGGACACCACTAATGAATGCAGCCTGGAGAGGAAAGAGAGAAGTGTTTGACTTCCTTATGTCAAAGGGAGCTGACATCACACTGATTGATGACGACAAAGACGACATTCTTCATCTGACCTGCGAAGGTGGAAATAAGGCCTTAGTACAAGATCTTCTGCCAAAGATGGACATCAACTGTCACGGGAAGAGAGGGTGGACATCAGTAATGAAAGGAGCTTACAGTGGGAAAAAGGATACATTTGAACTACTTCTCTCCAAGGGAGCTAACCCATCACTCACTGGTGATGATAATGATACTTTACTCCATGCAGCCAGTAGAGGTGGAAACATTGACATTGTTAGACATGTTATCGGCGACTTTGACATCAACACACGAGGTTGGAATGGTCACACGCCACTGATGCTAGCTGTGTGTGGAGGTCACAAAGATGTAGTTGACTTCCTAGTTGATTATGGTGCTGACGTCCACATGGTGGACAATGATGGAGATAGTCTCCTCCATTTGGCTTGTGAGAAAGGAAACTTGAAGATGGTGAAGCATGTTGTGTCATATTCTAATATTAACCTGAGAGATAACTTTGGTTGGACACCGTTGGCAATGGCAGCTGTCGAGGGGAAATTTGCTGCTTTTAAATATCTTAAAGGCCTAGGAGCAGATGTGACACTGGCAGACAGGGCAGGAGATGATGTGTATACTCTGGCCCTCAAGGGAGGATGCAGGGGAATCATCAAGGAGTTAGGACGAGAGGAACATTCAGGGAAAAGCATCACACCATGAAATAAACTGATGAAGTCACTTGTGGAATCTAGAATGGTCCACCTGAAGAAATATTCACAACAAAGTCCTGACCTTGTTCAGACAGACCAATTTGGAGATAGCTTACTACATCTGGCCTGTCGAGGAGCGAAGAGTCAGTGTGTGGAGTATCTGCTCCCATCCTTTGACATCAATGTCCGAGGTCGGTATGACTGGACACCCGTGATGATGGAGGCTGTGTGAGGATGTCTTCCAGCTACTGGTCTCTCACAAGGCAGATCTCTCTCTGCTCTCAAACACAAAAGAAGGTATCACCACCCTGGCTCGTCGGGGCAACAACGACGACATTGTCCAGTACTTATTGGAGAAGTCTTGAAATAACGCGATGAAGCTTATTTGCAAGTAGTTGTGCCCTCGACTCTCATTCCTAGATAATACTTATTTCATTAATATAATGGGTATTATGTTATGAACGTTGTCCCGAGTGAATCAACAGTTTCACAGAGTTATATTTACCCTTAACAGTCATTCATAGACGATATGTAAGAGTTGTCACCTACATGTATGTGTACTAACGGGGAAAAGTAACTGTGCTTCATGTAAAGTGGTGTAAATGTTATGCTATTGAAACTAACAGCACACTATTTAGTCACCCGTCTGATTAATGTTTTATCACGAAAAAATAATTGACAAAACCCATACCTAGTAACACGAGACAGAGCGACACGCCCTAAAAAATCCACATAAATATCATTTGCGTTAATGGAGAGGAGGCAAAGCGTTAAAGACACCCGATGATTTAAAACAACCTGGGGAATGCTGTCTTAAATGTCAACCAAAGATTGGCCCAACTAAGCTGGGCACAGTGTTGCAGAGGTCTGCACCAACAGACAGCCATGACATTGTCGTTGGTATACCGTCTCAAAAAGTATGTTACAACACGTGTGTGGAACGGCACACACGGTACGTGGACGTGTGTACCTGTATTTGCACAAGGGGTAGAGCATAATGTAGTCGTTCCGGTAGCGTACGCTGTTCCAATTGCCAGTCAAACTGATGAGTTGCGTTCTCCCATGAGTTGTGAGGCATCGACATCCCATAACACTTCCACTCCTAAGCTAATGACATTGAGCAATGCAAGCGTCGCTAACACGTTCATCTGGACGCATGTAGACCTGTGTACGACCATCAGACCTGTCAAGATCAAAACCTGGACTCTGTGAACATTCCGTTCTTCTAAATCTCAGGGGGCGGTCGGGTAGCCTAGTGGTTAAAGCGTTCGCTCGTCATGCTTAAGACCCGGGATCGATTCCCGACATGGGTACAATGTGTGAAACCCATTTCTGGTGTCCCCCGCCGTGATATTGCTGGAATATTGGTAAAAGCGGCGTAAAACCAAACTCACTCATTACTCTAAATCTCAGATGCTGTCTACACCAAGTTCGAAAGCAAAATTTGGCATATCGCTGGAACGTCGGGAGCGGATGTTGTGCTCCCTCAACCGGTTGGGAACGGTTTGAGCTGTTAATCTGGCAGTTTGGAATCGATTACGTAGATGCACCAACCGAATACGTCTGCCTTGCTGACGTGAGGTCACACGTGAACGGCCTTCATTTACGGATATCAAAAGTATTTCATGAGCACAAGATAGCATTGTGTGCTGTTCACATTTGAAAACAACAACAGTGAAGCCTATTTCTGATGTCCCCCGCCGTGATATTGCTGGAATATTACTGTAATTGGCGTAAAACCATACACACTCACTCACTCACTGATCAAAAACACTAACTTGTGTATCACTCCCCGGCCCAACAAACACGAAAACATTCCAAGTGTGTGCACGTGTAAACTGTGCATTATTTAATTTAGAATAAATATATATTTATTTAACTTTATGTGAAGCACAGTCACTTCTTTTCCGTTGGTATATTTGTTTTGCCACAATAATTGCTTTGTGTACTTTGTGGAATATATTTCAAAGACAATATCAGCATAAAGTAGCTGCAAAGCAATTATATTCATAAATGAATAGCAAGTTCTGCTGTGTACATAACTGTTTGAGATAGTTAATAACATGGAAGGTCGTCCTACATGTAATTGCCAAGACTGTAAATGACAAGTGATGCATCGCAGAAACAAGTGTCTCATGCTGTTGTCGGATAAAAAGTGTACACCGCATGCGCTAGAACAATTACAGGCCGAACACTGAACACTGGATACCATCGTAGATTTTAACAAGGACCACTCTTGTGACAATCGGAAGTTAAATGCTTCTGGATGTATAAGTTGTGTTATTGTCATGCCCTCTATAGTTTTGAAGTAGTAGTTGAATTGAATTACGCTACATATTGTACATGTATTGTACATATGTACATGTGGATTGTACATAATGTACATAGTTTGAACACTTTCTAGAAGTCTGTGTTTGTGTCCGAGGTCGGTGTGACTGGACACCGGTGATGATGGCGGCTGTGTGTAGCCGTGATGATGTCTTCCAGCTATGTGTTGAGTATCTGCTCCCATCCTTTGCATCAACGTCCGAGGTCGGTGTGACTGGACACCGGTGATGATGGCGGCCCGTGTGGGGCCATGACGATAAGTGTTGATAAAATAACGGAACTAGAACCTGATTTTCATTTTTTTATATTGGGATGCATACCAATATGGATTGTGCACGGGTTCCGGTGTGAGAAGCATTACATATGTTTAATATGTTTGAAACAAAACATGCGAATATACTTCCCGTGTGACTTGTCATAAGGGCTGGACACCAGCGATGAATGCAGCAGTGATAAGGCTGTATTTTTGTAAATGAGCAGTTATGTAAAAACGATAGTCTATGATAAGTTACGTATATAGCCATTATATGTATGCAACACCGGAAAAAAATGTTAAACGTTGTATTGTTTGTTGTGCTGTAAAAAATAATGTATAAGTCTAAATATTGTATATACTTTGAAGCTTAATCTGAATTGCAATGACACATAATATAACAAAAGCATTACACTGACAAATGTATAACAGAAGCAGCTGTATCACAATGTGTGAAATACAGCTTCCGTGGAAGAATCCATGTTCAAGGTACCAGGGCCACCACCAGACAGTTTACTCCTTCTTGATGGTGAATACCCAGCATTGTGTACACCCACGAAACAAACAGTAGTACCTGATACATTATAGGGGCTTCCTAACATAATATATACTATACTTCATATTTACTTTAGATGATTTTGTCATATGCTGTATACACAATGTTACTGAATTGTTGCCACTGGACAATTGTATTTATCCTTTCACTCTATATTCTACCCATGCTTCCAAAAACACACAGGATGATACTTGTAAATGGATAGTTAGCTATGCAATGTAAATAATCTTTATTTGGCGTATTTATGACATGGCGTTAATTGCCCAGCACTCTCACACAACCATGTGATGTATACCAGAAGCAGGTGTATCAGATTCCGTTATTCTGAAAAAAAAAGCTTCTGTGCTGAGAATCAAATATAAGTACCAAGCCGTGTATAGAAACGTTCTGTGCCTAACATAATGTGTAATCGTGTATTAGCTTTGTACATCAAATTTGATTTGTATGCATGTTTTGGCAATGAAAATATCATGTCAATGTTGTCATAAATTAAAATGTTTCTCCTAGGGGTTAGATAGCCTTGCAGGGTTATTGACCCCGTATCGGTGCATAACAAGGACGTGCTTCTTGTGATTAATTGACAGTTTAAGAATTGCAGGTTGTATTACATTTTATTTTATTTTTATGGTGCTTTATCATCAATGATTTTAAATATTCCCGACTTTTAATATTTAGATTTGGTCATAGACACATAACTACTCAATTTCGTCCCATTTGTTCATTGTTTTAAGTTTTTGGACATATAACAAGAAATGATATTACTTATTAACTCCAATGTTATTAACAAAATCAACAAATAAAAATAGTAGAAAGCAACTCTGTTCCATATATAAGCATTCAACATCGCGCAAGGAGCTGCGATGAAACAAACAAATTGTCTATGCCATATTGTGTTATTGTAGTTTAGGTATACTTTGTAATTAAATCAGGTGTTTATCTTGTGTGATAAGTGTGCAGGGTAAGTAAGTCTAAGTGTGTGCATACCAAGGTGTCATGACGTTAGATAAGTGTGCAGGGGAACTAACTCTAAGTGTGTGCATAACAAGGTAACAGAACCAACGCTTGGAGAGGAAAGAAAGATGTGTTTGACTTCCTTGTGTCAAAGGGAGCTGACATCACACTGACTGATGACGACAATGACAACATTCTTCATCTTGCATGTCGGGGAGGAAATAAGCCATTAGTAGAATATCTGCTGCCAAAGACCGACATAAACATAAGAGGAAATATTGGACGGACACCACTAATGAATGCAGCTTGGAGAGGAAAGAAAGATGTGTTTGACTTCCTTGTGTCAAAGGGAGCTGACATCACACTGACTGATGATGACAATGACAACATTCTTCATCTTGCATGTCGGGGAGGAAATAAGCCGTTAGTAGAATATATACTGCCAAAGACTGACATAAACATAAGAGGAAATATTGGACGGACACCACTAATGAATGCAGCTTGGATTGGAAATAAAGCTGTGTTTGACTTACTTGTGTCAAAGGGAGCTGACATCACACAGACTGATGACGACAATGACAACATTCTTCATCTTGCAAGTCGGGGAGGAAATAAGTCATTAGTAGAATATCTGCTGCCAAAGACCGACATAAACATAAGAGGAAATATTGGACGGACACCACTAATGAATGCAGCTTGGAGAGGAAAGAAAGATGTGTTTGACTTCCTTGTGTCAAAGGGAGCTGACATCACACTGACTGATGATGACAATGACAACATTCTTCATCTTGCATGTCGGGGAGGAAATAAGCCGTTAGTAGAATATATACTGCCAAAGACTGACATAAACATAAGAGGAAATATTGGACGGACACCACTAATGAATGCAGCCTGGAGAGGAAAGAGAGAAGTGTTTGACTTCCTTATGTCAAAGGGAGCTGACATCACACTGATTGATGACGACAAAGACGACATTCTTCATCTGACCTGCGAAGGTGGAAATAAGGCCTTAGTACAAGATCTTCTGCCAAAGATGGACATCAACTGTCACGGGAAGAGAGGGTGGACATCAGTAATGAAAGGAGCTTACAGTGGGAAAAAGGATACATTTGAACTACTTCTCTCCAAGGGAGCTAACCCATCACTCACTGGTGATGACAATGATACTTTACTCCATGCAGCCAGTAGAGGTGGAAACATTGACATTGTTAGACATGTTATCGGCGACTTTGACATCAACACACGAGGTTGGAATGGTCACACGCCACTGATGCTAGCTGTGTGTGGAGGTCACAAAAATGTAGTTGACTTCCTAGTTGATTATGGTGCTGACGTCCACATGGTGGACAATGATGGAGATAGTCTCCTCCATTTGGCTTGTGAGAAAGGAAACTTGAAGATGGTGAAGCATGTTGTGTCATATTCTAATATTAACCTGAGAGATAACTTTGGTTGGACACCGTTGGCAATGGCAGCTGTCGAGGGGAAATTTGCTGCTTTTAAATATCTTAAAGGCCTAGGAGCAGATGTGACACTGGCAGACAGGGCAGGAGATGATGTGTATACTCTGGCCCTCAAGGGAGGATGCAGGGGAATCATCAAGGAGTTAGGACGAGAGGAACATTCAGGGAAAAGCATCACACCATGAAATAAACTGATGAAGTCACTTGTGGAATCTAGAATGGTCCACCTGAAGAAATATTCACAACAAAGTCCTGACCTTGTTCAGACAGACCAATTTGGAGATAGCTTACTACATCTGGCCTGTCGAGGAGCGAAGAGTCAGTGTGTGGAGTATCTGCTCCCATCCTATGACATCAATGTCCGAGGTCGGTATGACTGGACACCCGTGATGATGGAGGCTGTGTGAGGATGTCTTCCAGCTACTGGTCTCTCACAAGGCAGATCTCTCTCTGCTCTCAAACACAAAAGAAGGTATCACCACCCTGGCTCGTCGGGGCAACAACGACGACATTGTCCAGTACTTATTGGAGAAGTCTTGAAATAACGCGATGAAGCTTATTTGCAAGTAGTTGTGCCCTCGACTCTCATTCCTAGATAATACTTATTTCATTAATATAATGGGTATTATGTTATGAACGTTGTCCCGAGTGAATCAACAGTTTCACAGAGTTATATTTACCCTTAACAGTCATTCATAGACGATATGTAAGAGTTGTCACCTACATGTATGTGTACTAACGGGGAAAAGTAACTGTGCTTCATGTAAAGTGGTGTAAATGTTATGCTATTGAAAATAACAGCACACTATTTAGTCACCCGTCTGATTAATGTTTTATCACGAAAAAATAATTGACAAAACCCATACCTAGTAACACGAGACAGAGCGACACGCCCTAAAAAATCCACATAAATATCATTTGCGTTAATGGAGAGGAGGCAAAGCGTTAAAGACACCCGATGATTTAAAACAACCTGGGGAATGCTGTCTTAAATGTCAACCAAAGATTGGCCCAACTAAGCTGGGCACAGTGTTGCAGAGGTCTGCACCAACAGACAGCCATGACATTGTCGTTGGTATACCGTCTCAAAAAGTATGTTACAACACGTGTGTGGAACGGCACACACGGTACGTGGACGTGTGTACCTGTATTTGCACAAGGGGTAGAGCATAATGTAGTCGTTCCGGTAGCGTACGCTGTTCCAATTGCCAATCAAACTGATGAGTTGCGTTCTCCCATGAGTTGTGAGGCATCGACATCCCATAACACTTCCACTCCTAAGCTAATGACATTGAGCAATGCAAGCGTCGCTAACACGTTCATCTGGACGCATGTAGACCTGTGTACGACCATCAGACCTGTCAAGATCAAAACCTGGACTCTGTGAACATTCCGTTCTTCTAAATCTCAGGGGGCGGTCGGGTAGCCTAGTGGTTAAAGCGTTCGCTCGTCATGCTTAAGACCCGGGATCGATTCCCGACATGGGTACAATGTGTGAAACCCATTTCTGGTGTCCCCCGCCGTGATATTGCTGGAATATTGGTAAAAGCGGCGTAAAACCAAACTCACTCATTACTCTAAATCTCAGATGCTGTCTACACCAAGTTCGAAAGCAAAATTTGGCATATCGCTGGAACGTCGGGAGCGGATGTTGTGCTCCCTCAACCGGTTGGGAACGGTTTGAGCTGTTAATCTGGCAGTTTGGAATCGATTACGTAGATGCACCAACCGAATACGTCTGCCTTGCTGACGTGAGGTCACACGTGAACGGCCTTCATTTACGGATATCAAAAGTATTTCATGAGCACAAGATAGCATTGTGTGCTGTTCACATTTGAAAACAACAACAGTGAAGCCTATTTCTGATGTCCCCCGCCGTGATATTGCTGGAATATTACTGTAATTGGCGTAAAACCATACACACTCACTCACTCACTGATCAAAAACACTAACTTGTGTATCACTCCCCGGCCCAACAAACACGAAAACATTCCAAGTGTGTGCACGTGTAAACTGTGCATTATTTAATTTAGAATAAATATATATTTATTTAACTTTATGTGAAGCACAGTCACTTCTTTTCCGTTGGTATATTTGTTTTGCCACAATAATTGCTTTGTGTACTTTGTGGAATATATTTCAAAGACAATATCAGCATAAAGTAGCTGCAAAGCAATTATATTCATAAATGAATAGCAAGTTCTGCTGTGTACATAACTGTTTGAGATAGTTAATAACATGGAAGGTCGTCCTACATGTAATTGCCAAGACTGTAAATGACAAGTGATGCATCGCAGAAACAAGTGTCTCATGCTGTTGTCGGATAAAAAGTGTACACCGCATGCGCTAGAACAATTACAGGCCGAACACTGAACACTGGATACCATCGTAGATTTTAACAAGGACCACTCTTGTGACAATCGGAAGTTAAATGCTTCTGGATGTATAAGTTGTGTTATTGTCATGCCCTCTATAGTTTTGAAGTAGTAGTTGAATTGAATTACGCTACATATTGTACATGTATTGTACATATGTACATGTGGATTGTACATAATGTACATAGTTTGAACACTTTCTAGAAGTCTGTGTTTGTGTCCGAGGTCGGTGTGACTGGACACCGGTGATGATGGCGGCTGTGTGTAGCCGTGATGATGTCTTCCAGCTATGTGTTGAGTATCTGCTCCCATCCTTTGCATCAACGTCCGAGGTCGGTGTGACTGGACACCGGTGATGATGGCGGCCCGTGTGGGGCCATGACGATAAGTGTTGATAAAATAACGGAACTAGAACCTGATTTTCATTTTTTTATATTGGGATGCATACCAATATGGATTGTGCACGGGTTCCGGTGTGAGAAGCATTACATATGTTTAATATGTTTGAAACAAAACATGCGAATATACTTCCCGTGTGACTTGTCATAAGGGCTGGACACCAGCGATGAATGCAGCAGTGATAAGGCTGTATTTTTGTAAATGAGCAGTTATGTAAAAACGATAGTCTATGATAAGTTACGTATATAGCCATTATATGTATGCAACACCGGAAAAAAATGTTAAACGTTGTATTGTTTGTTGTGCTGTAAAAAATAATGTATAAGTCTAAATATTGTATATACTTTGAAGCTTAATCTGAATTGCAATGACACATAATATAACAAAAGCATTACACTGACAAATGTATAACAGAAGCAGCTGTATCACAATGTGTGAAATACAGCTTCCGTGGAAGAATCCATGTTCAAGGTACCAGGGCCACCACCAGACAGTTTACTCCTTCTTGATGGTGAATACCCAGCATTGTGTACACCCACGAAACAAACAGTAGTACCTGATACATTATAGGGGCTTCCTAACATAATATATACTATACTTCATATTTACTTTAGATGATTTTGTCATATGCTGTATACACAATGTTACTGAATTGTTGCCACTGGACAATTGTATTTATCCTTTCACTCTATATTCTACCCATGCTTCCAAAAACACACAGGATGATACTTGTAAATGGATAGTTAGCTATGCAATGTAAATAATCTTTATTTGGCGTATTTATGACATGGCGTTAATTGCCCAGCACTCTCACACAACCATGTGATGTATACCAGAAGCAGGTGTATCAGATTCCGTTATTCTGAAAAAAAAAGCTTCTGTGCTGAGAATCAAATATAAGTACCAAGCCGTGTATAGAAACGTTCTGTGCCTAACATAATGTGTAATCGTGTATTAGCTTTGTACATCAAATTTGATTTGTATGCATGTTTTGGCAATGAAAATATCATGTCAATGTTGTCATAAATTAAAATGTTTCTCCTAGGGGTTAGATAGCCTTGCAGGGTTATTGACCCCGTATCGGTGCATAACAAGGACGTGCTTCTTGTGATTAATTGACAGTTTAAGAATTGCAGGTTGTATTACATTTTATTTTATTTTTATGGTGCTTTATCATCAATGATTTTAAATATTCCCGACTTTTAATATTTAGATTTGGTCATAGACACATAACTACTCAATTTCGTCCCATTTGTTCATTGTTTTAAGTTTTTGGACATATAACAAGAAATGATATTACTTATTAACTCCAATGTTATTAACAAAATCAACAAATAAAAATAGTAGAAAGCAACTCTGTTCCATATATAAGCATTCAACATCGCGCAAGGAGCTGCGATGAAACAAACAAATTGTCTATGCCATATTGTGTTATTGTAGTTTAGGTATACTTTGTAATTAAATCAGGTGTTTATCTTGTGTGATAAGTGTGCAGGGTAAGTAAGTCTAAGTGTGTGCATACCAAGGTGTCATGACGTTAGATAAGTGTGCAGGGGAACTAACTCTAAGTGTGTGCATAACAAGGTAACAGAACCAACGCTTGGAGAGGAAAGAAAGATGTGTTTGACTTCCTTGTGTCAAAGGGAGCTGACATCACACTGACTGATGACGACAATGACAACATTCTTCATCTTGCATGTCGGGGAGGAAATAAGCCATTAGTAGAATATCTGCTGCCAAAGACCGACATAAACATAAGAGGAAATATTGGACGGACACCACTAATGAATGCAGCTTGGAGAGGAAAGAAAGATGTGTTTGACTTACTTGTGTCAAAGGGAGCTGACATCACACTGACTGATGATGACAATGACAACATTCTTCATCTTGCATGTCGGGGAGGAAATAAGCCGTTAGTAGAATATATACTGCCAAAGACTGACATAAACATAAGAGGAAATATTGGACGGACACCACTAATGAATGCAGCTTGGATTGGAAATAAAGCTGTGTTTGACTTACTTGTGTCAAAGGGAGCTGACATCACACAGACTGATGACGACAATGACAACATTCTTCATCTTGCAAGTCGGGGAGGAAATAAGTCATTAGTAGAATATCTGCTGCCAAAGACCGACATAAACATAAGAGGAAATATTGGACGGACACCACTAATGAATGCAGCTTGGAGAGGAAAGAAAGATGTGTTTGACTTCCTTGTGTCAAAGGGAGCTGACATCACACTGACTGATGATGACAATGACAACATTCTTCATCTTGCATGTCGGGGAGGAAATAAGCCGTTAGTAGAATATATACTGCCAAAGACTGACATAAACATAAGAGGAAATATTGGACGGACACCACTAATGAATGCAGCCTGGAGAGGAAAGAGAGAAGTGTTTGACTTCCTTATGTCAAAGGGAGCTGACATCACACTGATTGATGACGACAAAGACGACATTCTTCATCTGACCTGCGAAGGTGGAAATAAGGCCTTAGTACAAGATCTTCTGCCAAAGATGGACATCAACTGTCACGGGAAGAGAGGGTGGACATCAGTAATGAAAGGAGCTTACAGTGGGAAAAAGGATACATTTGAACTACTTCTCTCCAAGGGAGCTAACCCATCACTCACTGGTGATGATAACGATACTTTACTCCATGCAGCCAGTAGAGGTGGAAACATTGACATTGTTAGACATGTTATCGGCGACTTTGACATCAACACACGAGGTTGGAATGGTCACACGCCACTGATGCTAGCTGTGTGTGGAGGTCACAAAGATGTAGTTGACTTCCTAGTTGATTATGGTGCTGACGTCCACATGGTGGACAATGATGGAGATAGTCTCCTCCATTTGGCTTGTGAGAAAGGAAACTTGAAGATGGTGAAGCATGTTGTGTCATATTCTAATATTAACCTGAGAGATAACTTTGGTTGGACACCGTTGGCAATGGCAGCTGTCGAGGGAAAATTTGCTGCTTTTAAATATCTTAAAGGCCTAGGAGCAGATGTGACACTGGCAGACAGGGCAGGAGATGATGTGTATACTCTGGCCCTCAAGGGAGGATGCAGGGGAATCATCAAGGAGTTAGGACGAGAGGAACATTCAGGGAAAAGCATCACACCATGAAATAAACTGATGAAGTCACTTGTGGAATCTAGAATGGTCCACCTGAAGAAATATTCACAACAAAGTCCTGACCTTGTTCAGACAGACCAATTTGGAGATAGCTTACTACATCTGGCCTGTCGAGGAGCGAAGAGTCAGTGTGTGGAGTATCTGCTCCCATCCTATGACATCAATGTCCGAGGTCGGTATGACTGGACACCCGTGATGATGGAGGCTGTGTGAGGATGTCTTCCAGCTACTGGTCTCTCACAAGGCAGATCTCTCTCTGCTCTCAAACACAAACGAAGGTATCACCACCCTGGCTCGTCGGGGCAACAATGACGACATTGTCCAGTACTTATTGGAGAAGTCTTGAAATAACGCGATGAAGCTTATTTGCAAGTAGTTGTGCCCTCGACTCTCATTCCTAGATAATACTTATTTCATTAATATAATGGGTATTATGTTATGAACGTTGTCCCGAGTGAATCAACAGTTTCACAGAGTTATATTTACCCTTAACAGTCATTCATAGACGATATGTAAGAGTTGTCACCTACATGTATGTGTACTAACGGGGAAAAGTAACTGTGCTTCATGTAAAGTGGTGTAAATGTTATGCTATTGAAAATAACAGCACACTATTTAGTCACCCGTCTGATTAATGTTTTATCACGAAAAAATAATTGACAAAACCCATACCTAGTAACACGAGACAGAGCGACACGCCCTAAAAAATCCACATAAATATCATTTGCGTTAATGGAGAGGAGGCAAAGCGTTAAAGACACCCGATGATTTAAAACAACCTGGGGAATGCTGTCTTAAATGTCAACCAAAGATTGGCCCAACTAAGCTGGGCACAGTGTTGCAGAGGTCTGCACCAACAGACAGCCATGACATTGTCGTTGGTATACCGTCTCAAAAAGTATGTTACAACACGTGTGTGGAACGGCACACACGGTACGTGGACGTGTGTACCTGTATTTGCACAAGGGGTAGAGCATAATGTAGTCGTTCCGGTAGCGTACGCTGTTCCAATTGCCAGTCAAACTGATGAGTTGCGTTCTCCCATGAGTTGTGAGGCATCGACATCCCATAACACTTCCACTCCTAAGCTAATGACATTGAGCAATGCAAGCGTCGCTAACACGTTCATCTGGACGCATGTAGACCTGTGTACGACCATCAGACCTGTCAAGATCAAAACCTGGACTCTGTGAACATTCCGTTCTTCTAAATCTCAGGGGGCGGTCGGGTAGCCTAGTGGTTAAAGCGTTCGCTCGTCATGCTTAAGACCCGGGATCGATTCCCGACATGGGTACAATGTGTGAAACCCATTTCTGGTGTCCCCCGCCGTGATATTGCTGGAATATTGGTAAAAGCGGCGTAAAACCAAACTCACTCATTACTCTAAATCTCAGATGCTGTCTACACCAAGTTCGAAAGCAAAATTTGGCATATCGCTGGAACGTCGGGAGCGGATGTTGTGCTCCCTCAACCGGTTGGGAACGGTTTGAGCTGTTAATCTGGCAGTTTGGAATCGATTACGTAGATGCACCAACCGAATACGTCTGCCTTGCTGACGTGAGGTCACACGTGAACGGCCTTCATTTACGGATATCAAAAGTATTTCATGAGCACAAGATAGCATTGTGTGCTGTTCACATTTGAAAACAACAACAGTGAAGCCTATTTCTGATGTCCCCCGCCGTGATATTGCTGGAATATTACTGTAATTGGCGTAAAACCATACACACTCACTCACTCACTGATCAAAAACACTAACTTGTGTATCACTCCCCGGCCCAACAAACACGAAAACATTCCAAGTGTGTGCACGTGTAAACTGTGCATTATTTAATTTAGAATAAATATATATTTATTTAACTTTATGTGAAGCACAGTCACTTCTTTTCCGTTGGTATATTTGTTTTGCCACAATAATTGCTTTGTGTACTTTGTGGAATATATTTCAAAGACAATATCAGCATAAAGTAGCTGCAAAGCAATTATATTCATAAATGAATAGCAAGTTCTGCTGTGTACATAACTGTTTGAGATAGTTAATAACATGGAAGGTCGTCCTACATGTAATTGCCAAGACTGTAAATGACAAGTGATGCATCGCAGAAACAAGTGTCTCATGCTGTTGTCGGATAAAAAGTGTACACCGCATGCGCTAGAACAATTACAGGCCGAACACTGAACACTGGATACCATCGTAGATTTTAACAAGGACCACTCTTGTGACAATCGGAAGTTAAATGCTTCTGGATGTATAAGTTGTGTTATTGTCATGCCCTCTATAGTTTTGAAGTAGTAGTTGAATTGAATTACGCTACATATTGTACATGTATTGTACATATGTACATGTGGATTGTACATAATGTACAAAGTTTGAACACTTTCTAGAAGTCTGTGTTTGTGTCCGAGGTCGGTGTGACTGGACACCGGTGATGATGGCGGCTGTGTGTAGCCGTGATGATGTCTTCCAGCTATGTGTTGAGTATCTGCTCCCATCCTTTGCATCAACGTCCGAGGTCGGTGTGACTGGACACCGGTGATGATGGCGGCCCGTGTGGGGCCATGACGATAAGTGTTGATAAAATAACGGAACTAGAACCTGATTTTCATTTTTTTATATTGGGATGCATACCAATATGGATTGTGCACGGGTTCCGGTGTGAGAAGCATTACATATGTTTAATATGTTTGAAACAAAACATGCGAATATACTTCCCGTGTGACTTGTCATAAGGGCTGGACACCAGCGATGAATGCAGCAGTGATAAGGCTGTATTTTTGTAAATGAGCAGTTATGTAAAAACGATAGTCTATGATTAGTTACGTATATAGCCATTATATGTATGCAACACCGGAAAAAAATGTTAAACGTTGTATTGTTTGTTGTGCTGTAAAAAATAATGTATAAGTCTAAATATTGTATATACTTTGAAGCTTAATCTGAATTGCAATGACACATAATATAACAAAAGCATTACACTGACAAATGTATAACAGAAGCAGCTGTATCACAATGTGTGAAATACAGCTTCCGTGGAAGAATCCATGTTCAAGGTACCAGGGCCACCACCAGACAGTTTACTCCTTCTTGATGGTGAATACCCAGCATTGTGTACACCCACGAAACAAACAGTAGTACCTGATACATCATAGGGGCTTCCTAACATAATATATACTATACTTCATATTTACTTTAGATGATTTTGTCATATGCTGTATACACAATGTTACTGAATTGTTGCCACTGGACAATTGTATTTATCCTTTCACTCTATATTCTACCCATGCTTCCAAAAACACACAGGATGATACTTGTAAATGGATAGTTAGCTATGCAATGTAAATAATCTTTATTTGGCGTCTTTATGACATGGCGTTAATTGCCCAGCACTCTCACACAACCATGTGATGTATACCAGAAGCAGGTGTATAAGATTCCGTTATTCTGAAAAAAAAAGCTTCTGTGCTGAGAATCAAATATAAGTACCAAGCCGTGTATAGAAACGTTCTGTGCCTAACATAATGTGTAATCGTGTATTAGCTTTGTACATCAAATTTGATTTGTATGCATGTTTTGGCAATGAAAATATCATGTCAATGTTGTCATAAATTAAAATGTTTCTCCTAGGGGTTAGATAGCCTTGCAGGGTTATTGACCCCGTATCGGTGCATAACAAGGACGTGCTTCTTGTGATTAATTGACAGTTTAAGAATTGCAGGTTGTATTACATTTTATTTTATTTTTATGGTGCTTTATCATCAATGATTTTAAATATTCCCGACTTTTAATATTTAGATTTGGTCATAGACACATAACTACTCAATTTCGTCCCATTTGTTCATTGTTTTAAGTTTTTGGACATATAACAAGAAATGATATTACTTATTAACTCCAATGTTATTAACAAAATCAACAAATAAAAATAGTAGAAAGCAACTCTGTTCCATATATAAGCATTCAACATCGCGCAAGGAGCTGCGATGAAACAAACAAATTGTCTATGCCATATTGTGTTATTGTAGTTTAGGTATACTTTGTAATTAAATCAGGTGTTTATCTTGTGTGATAAGTGTGCAGGGTAAGTAAGTCTAAGTGTGTGCATACCAAGGTGACATGACGTTAGATAAGTGTGCAGGGGAACTAACTCTAAGTGTGTGCATAACAAGGTAACAGAACCAACGCTTGGAGAGGAAAGAAAGATGTGTTTGACTTCCTTGTGTCAAAGGGAGCTGACATCACACTGACTGATGACGACAATGACAACATTCTTCATCTTGCATGTCGGGGAGGAAATAAGCCATTAGTAGAATATCTGCTGCCAAAGACTGACATAAACATAAGAGGAAATATTGGACGGACACCACTAATGAATGCAGCTTGGAGAGGAAAGAAAGATGTGTTTGACTTCCTTGTGTCAAAGGGAGCTGACATCACACTGACTGATGACGACAATGACAACATTCTTCATCTTGCATGTCGGGGAGGAAATAAGCCATTAGTAGAATATCTGCTGCCAAAGACTGACATAAACATAAGAGGAAATATTGGACGGACACCACTAATGAATGCAGCTTGGAGAGGAAAGAAAGATGTGTTTGACTTCCTTGTGTCAAAGGGAGCTGACATCACACTGACTGATGATGACAATGACAACATTCTTCATCTTGCATGTCGGGGAGGAAATAAGCCGTTAGTAGAATATATACTGCCAAAGACTGACATAAACATAAGAGGAAATATTGGACGGACACCACTAATGAATGCAGCTTGGATTGGAAATAAAGCTGTGTTTGACTTACTTGTGTCAAAGGGAGCTGACATCACACAGACTGATGACGACAATGACAACATTCTTCATCTTGCATGTCGGGGAGGAAATAAGTCATTAGTAGAATACCTGCTGCCAAAGACCGACATAAACATAAGAGGAAATATTGGACGGACACCACTAATGAATGCAGCTTGGAGAGGAAAGAAAGATGTGTTTGACTTCCTTGTGTCAAAGGGAGCTGACATCACACTGACTGATGATGACAATGACAACATTCTTCATCTTGCATGTCGGGGAGGAAATAAGCCGTTAGTAGAATATATACTGCCAAAGACTGACATAAACATAAGAGGAAATATTGGACGGACACCACTAATGAATGCAGCCTGGAGAGGAAAGAGAGAAGTGTTTGACTTCCTTATGTCAAAGGGAGCTGACATCACACTGATTGATGACGACAAAGACGACATTCTTCATCTGACCTGCGAAGGTGGAAATAAGGCCTTAGTACAAGATCTTCTGCCAAAGATGGACATCAACTGTCACGGGAAGAGAGGGTGGACATCAGTAATGAAAGGAGCTTACAGTGGGAAAAAGGATACATTTGAACTACTTCTCTCCAAGGGAGCTAACCCATCACTCACTGGTGATGACAATGATACTTTACTCCATGCAGCCAGTAGAGGTGGAAACATTGACATTGTTAGACATGTTATCGGCGACTTTGACATCAACACACGAGGTTGGAATGGCCACACGCCACTGATGCTAGCTGTGTGTGGAGGTCACAAAGATGTAGTTGACTTCCTAGTTGATTATGGTGCTGACGTCCACATGGTGGACAATGATGGAGATAGTCTCAAGGGAGGATGCAGGGGAATCATCAAGGAGTTAGGACGAGAGGAACATTCAGGGAAAAGCATCACACCATGAAATAAACTGATGAAGTCACTTGTGGAATCTAGAATGGTCCACCTGAAGAAATATTCACAACAAAGTCCTGACCTTGTTCAGACAGACCAATTTGGAGATAGCTTACTACATCTGGCCTGTCGAGGAGCGAAGAGTCAGTGTGTGGAGTATCTGCTCCCATCCTATGACATCAATGTCCGAGGTCGGTATGACTGGACACCCGTGATGATGGAGGCTGTGTGAGGATGTCTTCCAGCTACTGGTCTCTCACAAGGCAGATCTCTCTCTGCTCTCAAACACAAAAGAAGGTATCACCACCCTGGCTCGTCGGGGCAACAACGACGACATTGTCCAGTACTTATTGGAGAGTCTTGAAATAATGCGATGAAGCTTATTTGCAAGTAGTTGTGCCCTCGACTCTCATTCCTAGATAATACTTATTTCATTAATAAAATGGGTATTATGTTATGAACGTTGTCCCGAGTGAATCAACAGTTTCACAGAGTTATATTTACCCTTAACAGTCATTCATAGACGATATGTAAGAGTTGTCACCTACATATATGTGTACTAACAGGGAAAAGTAACTGTGCTTCATGTAAAGTGGTGTAAATGTTATGCTATTGAAAATAACAGCACACTATTTAGTCACCCGTCTGATTAATGTTTTATCACGAAAAAATAATTGACAAAACCCATACCTAGTAACACGAGACAGAGCGACACGCCCTAAAAAATCCACATAAATATCATTTGCGTTAATGGAGAGGAGGCAAAGCGTTAAAGACACCCGATGATTTAAAACAACCTGGGGAATGCGGTCTTAAATGTCAACCAAAGATTGGCCCAACTAAGCTGGGCACAGTGTTGCAGAGGTCTGCACCAACAGACAGCCATGACATTGTCATTGGTATACCGTCTCAAAAAGTATGTTACAACACGTGTGTGGAACGGCACACACGGTACGTGGACGTGTGTACCTGTATTTGCACAAGGGGTAGAGCATAATGTAGTCGTTCCGGTAGCGTACGCTGTTCCAATTGCCAGTCAAACTGATGAGTTGCGTTCTCCCATGAGTTGTGAGGCATCGACATCCCATAACACTTCCACTCCTAAGCTAATGACATTGAGCAATGCAAGCGTCGCTAACACGTTCATCTGGACGCATGTAGACCTGTGTACGACCATCAGACCTGTCAAGATCAAAACCTGGACTCTGTGAACATTCCGTTCTTCTAAATCTCAGGGGGCGGTCGGGTAGCCTAGTGGTTAAAGCGTTCGCTCGTCATGCTTAAGACCCGGGATCGATTCCCGACATGGGTACAATGTGTGAAACCCATTTCTGGTGTCCCCCGCCGTGATATTGCTGGAATATTGGTAAAAGCGGCGTAAAACCAAACTCACTCATTACTCTAAATCTCAGATGCTGTCTACACCAAGTTCGAAAGCAAAATTTGGCATATCGCTGGAACGTCGGGAGCGGATGTTGTGCTCCCTCAACCGGTTGGGAACGGTTTGAGCTGTTAATCTGGCAGTTTGGAATCGATTACGTAGATGCACCAACCGAATACGTCTGCCTTGCTGACGTGAGGTCACACGTGAACGGCCTTCATTTACGGATATCAAAAGTATTTCATGAGCACAAGATAGCATTGTGTGCTGTTCACATTTGAAAACAACAACAGTGAAGCCTATTTCTGATGTCCCCCGCCGTGATATTGCTGGAATATTACTGTAATTGGCGTAAAACCATACACACTCACTCACTCACTGATCAAAAACACTAACTTGTGTATCACTCCCCGGCCCAACAAACACGAAAACATTCCAAGTGTGTGCACGTGTAAACTGTGCATTATTTAATTTAGAATAAATATATATTTATTTAACTTTATGTGAAGCACAGTCACTTCTTTTCCGTTGGTATATTTGTTTTGCCACAATAATTGCTTTGTGTACTTTGTGGAATATATTTCAAAGACAATATCAGCATAAAGTAGCTGCAAAGCAATTATATTCATAAATGAATAGCAAGTTCTGCTGTGTACATAACTGTTTGAGATAGTTAATAACATGGAAGGTCGTCCTACATGTAATTGCCAAGACTGTAAATGACAAGTGATGCATCGCAGAAACAAGTGTCTCATGCTGTTGTCGGATAAAAAGTGTACACCGCATGCGCTAGAACAATTACAGGCCGAACACTGAACACTGGATACCATCGTAGATTTTAACAAGGACCACTCTTGTGACAATCGGAAGTTAAATGCTTCTGGATGTATAAGTTGTGTTATTGTCATGCCCTCTATAGTTTTGAAGTAGTAGTTGAATTGAATTACGCTACATATTGTACATGTATTGTACATATGTACATGTGGATTGTACATAATGTACAAAGTTTGAACACTTTCTAGAAGTCTGTGTTTGTGTCCGAGGTCGGTGTGACTGGACACCGGTGATGATGGCGGCTGTGTGTAGCCGTGATGATGTCTTCCAGCTATGTGTTGAGTATCTGCTCCCATCCTTTGCATCAACGTCCGAGGTCGGTGTGACTGGACACCGGTGATGATGGCGGCCCGTGTGGGGCCATGACGATAAGTGTTGATAAAATAACGGAACTAGAACCTGATTTTCATTTTTTTATATTGGGATGCATACCAATATGGATTGTGCACGGGTTCCGGTGTGAGAAGCATTACATATGTTTAATATGTTTGAAACAAAACATGCGAATATACTTCCCGTGTGACTTGTCATAAGGGCTGGACACCAGCGATGAATGCAGCAGTGATAAGGCTGTATTTTTGTAAATGAGCAGTTATGTAAAAACGATAGTCTATGATTAGTTACGTATATAGCCATTATATGTATGCAACACCGGAAAAAAATGTTAAACGTTGTATTGTTTGTTGTGCTGTAAAAAATAATGTATAAGTCTAAATATTGTATATACTTTGAAGCTTAATCTGAATTGCAATGACACATAATATAACAAAAGCATTACACTGACAAATGTATAACAGAAGCAGCTGTATCACAATGTGTGAAATACAGCTTCCGTGGAAGAATCCATGTTCAAGGTACCAGGGCCACCACCAGACAGTTTACTCCTTCTTGATGGTGAATACCCAGCATTGTGTACACCCACGAAACAAACAGTAGTACCTGATACATCATAGGGGCTTCCTAACATAATATATACTATACTTCATATTTACTTTAGATGATTTTTTCATATGCTGTATACACAATGTTACTGAATTGTTGCCACTGGACAATTGTATTTATCCTTTCACTCTATATTCTACCCATGCTTCCAAAAACACACAGGATGATACTTGTAAATGGATAGTTAGCTATGCAATGTAAATAATCTTTATTTGGCGTCTTTATGACATGGCGTTAATTGCCCAGCACTCTCACACAACCATGTGATGTATACCAGAAGCAGGTGTATAAGATTCCGTTATTCTGAAAAAAAAAGCTTCTGTGCTGAGAATCAAATATAAGTACCAAGCCGTGTATAGAAACGTTCTGTGCCTAACATAATGTGTAATCGTGTATTAGCTTTGTACATCAAATTTGATTTGTATGCATGTTTTGGCAATGAAAATATCATGTCAATGTTGTCATAAATTAAAATGTTTCTCCTAGGGGTTAGATAGCCTTGCAGGGTTATTGACCCCGTATCGGTGCATAACAAGGACGTGCTTCTTGTGATTAATTGACAGTTTAAGAATTGCAGGTTGTATTACATTTTATTTTATTTTTATGGTGCTTTATCATCAATGATTTTAAATATTCCCGACTTTTAATATTTAGATTTGGTCATAGACACATAACTACTCAATTTCGTCCCATTTGTTCATTGTTTTAAGTTTTTGGACATATAACAAGAAATGATATTACTTATTAACTCCAATGTTATTAACAAAATCAACAAATAAAAATAGTAGAAAGCAACTCTGTTCCATATATAAGCATTCAACATCGCGCAAGGAGCTGCGATGAAACAAACAAATTGTCTATGCCATATTGTGTTATTGTAGTTTAGGTATACTTTGTAATTAAATCAGGTGTTTATCTTGTGTGATAAGTGTGCAGGGTAAGTAAGTCTAAGTGTGTGCATACCAAGGTGACATGACGTTAGATAAGTGTGCAGGGGAACTAACTCTAAGTGTGTGCATAACAAGGTAACAGAACCAACGCTTGGAGAGGAAAGAAAGATGTGTTTGACTTCCTTGTGTCAAAGGGAGCTGACATCACACTGACTGATGACGACAATGACAACATTCTTCATCTTGCATGTCGGGGAGGAAATAAGCCATTAGTAGAATATCTGCTGCCAAAGACTGACATAAACATAAGAGGAAATATTGGACGGACACCACTAATGAATGCAGCTTGGAGAGGAAAGAAAGATGTGTTTGACTTCCTTGTGTCAAAGGGAGCTGACATCACACTGACTGATGACGACAATGACAACATTCTTCATCTTGCATGTCGGGGAGGAAATAAGCCATTAGTAGAATATCTGCTGCCAAAGACTGACATAAACATAAGAGGAAATATTGGACGGACACCACTAATGAATGCAGCTTGGAGAGGAAAGAAAGATGTGTTTGACTTCCTTGTGTCAAAGGGAGCTGACATCACACTGACTGATGATGACAATGACAACATTCTTCATCTTGCATGTCGGGGAGGAAATAAGCCGTTAGTAGAATATATACTGCCAAAGACTGACATAAACATAAGAGGAAATATTGGACGGACACCACTAATGAATGCAGCTTGGATTGGAAATAAAGCTGTGTTTGACTTACTTGTGTCAAAGGGAGCTGACATCACACAGACTGATGACGACAATGACAACATTCTTCATCTTGCATGTCGGGGAGGAAATAAGTCATTAGTAGAATACCTGCTGCCAAAGACCGACATAAACATAAGAGGAAATATTGGACGGACACCACTAATGAATGCAGCTTGGAGAGGAAAGAAAGATGTGTTTGACTTCCTTGTGTCAAAGGGAGCTGACATCACACTGACTGATGATGACAATGACAACATTCTTCATCTTGCATGTCGGGGAGGAAATAAGCCGTTAGTAGAATATATACTGCCAAAGACTGACATAAACATAAGAGGAAATATTGGACGGACACCACTAATGAATGCAGCTTGGATTGGAAATAAAGCTGTGTTTGACTTACTTGTGTCAAAGCGAGCTGACATCACACAGACTGATGACGACAATGACAACATTCTTCATCTTGCATGTCGGGGAGGAAATAAGTCATTAGTAGAATATCTGCTGCCAAAGACCGACATAAACATAAGAGGAAATATTGGACGGACACCACTAATGAATGCAGCTTGGAGAGGAAAGAAAGATGTGTTTGACTTCCTTGTGTCAAAGGGAGCTGACATCACACTGACTGATGATGACAATGACAACATTCTTCATCTTGCATGTCGGGGAGGAAATAAGCCGTTAGTAGAATATATACTGCCAAAGACTGACATAAACATAAGAGGAAATATTGGACGGACACCACTAATGAATGCAGCCTGGAGAGGAAAGAGAGAAGTGTTTGACTTCCTTATGTCAAAGGGAGCTGACATCACACTGATTGATGACGACAAAGACGACATTCTTCATCTGACCTGCGAAGGTGGAAATAAGGCCTTAGTACAAGATCTTCTGCCAAAGATGGACATCAACTGTCACGGGAAGAGAGGGTGGACATCAGTAATGAAAGGAGCTTACAGTGGGAAAAAGGATACATTTGAACTACTTCTCTCCAAGGGAGCTAACCCATCACTCACTGGTGATGACAATGATACTTTACTCCATGCAGCCAGTGAAGGTGGAAACATTGACATTGTTAGACATGTTATCGGCGACTTTGACATCAACACACGAGGTTGGAATGGTCACACGCCACTGATGCTAGCTGTGTGTGGAGGTCACAAAGATGTAGTTGACTTCCTAGTTGATTATGGTGCTGACGTCCACATGGTGGACAATGATGGAGATAGTCTCCTCCATTTGGCTTGTGAGAAAGGAAACTTGAAGATGGTGAAGCATGTTGTGTCATATTCTAATATTAACCTGATAGATAACTTTGGTTGGACACCGTTGACAATGGCAGCTGTGGGGGGAAAATTTGCTGTTTTTAAATATCTTAAAGGCCTAGGAGCAGATGTGACACTGGCAGACAGGGCAGGAGATGATGTGTATACTCTGGCCCTCAAGGGAGGATGCAGGGGAATCATCAAGGAGTTAGGACGAGAGGAACATTCAGGGAAAAGCATCACACCATGAAATAAACTGATGAAGTCACTTGTGGAATCTAGAATGGTCCACCTGAAGAAATATTCACAACAAAGTCCTGACCTTGTTCAGACAGACCAATTTGGAGATAGCTTACTACATCTGGCCTGTCGAGGAGCGAAGAGTCAGTGTGTGGAGTATCTGCTCCCATCCTATGACATCAATGTCCGAGGTCGGTATGACTGGACACCCGTGATGATGGAGGCTGTGTGAGGATGTCTTCCAGCTACTGGTCTCTCACAAGGCAGATCTCTCTCTGCTCTCAAACACAAAAGAAGGTATCACCACCCTGGCTCGTCGGGGCAACAACGACGACATTGTCCAGTACTTATTGGAGAGTCTTGAAATAATGCGATGAAGCTTATTTGCAAGTAGTTGTGCCCTCGACTCTCATTCCTAGATAATACTTATTTCATTAATATAATGGGTATTATGTTATGAACGTTGTCCCGAGTGAATCAACAGTTTCACAGAGTTATATTTACCCTTAACAGTCATTCATAGACGATATGTAAGAGTTGTCACCTACATATATGTGTACTAACAGGGAAAAGTAACTGTGCTTCATGTAAAGTGGTGTAAATGTTATGCTATTGAAAATAACAGCACACTATTTAGTCACCCGTCTGATTAATGTTTTATCACGAAAAAATAATTGACAAAACCCATACCTAGTAACACGAGACAGAGCGACACGCCCTAAAAAATCCACATAAATATCATTTGCGTTAATGGAGAGGAGGCAAAGCGTTAAAGACACCCGATGATTTAAAACAACCTGGGGAATGCGGTCTTAAATGTCAACCAAAGATTGGCCCAACTAAGCTGGGCACAGTGTTGCAGAGGTCTGCACCAACAGACAGCCATGACATTGTCATTGGTATACCGTCTCAAAAAGTATGTTACAACACGTGTGTGGAGCGGCACACACGGTACGTGGACGTGTGTACCTGTATTTGCACAAGGGGTAGAGCATAATGTAGTCGTTCCGGTAGCGTACGCTGTTCCAATTGCCAGTCAAACTGATGAGTTGCGTTCTCCCATGAGTTGTGAGGCATCGACATCCCATAACACTTCCACTCCTAAGCTAATGACATTGAGCAATGCAAGCGTCGCTAACACGTTCATCTGGACGCATGTAGACCTGTGTACGACCATCAGACCTGTCAAGATCAAAACCTGGACTCTGTGAACATTCCGTTCTTCTAAATCTCAGGGGGCGGTCGGGTAGCCTAGTGGTTAAAGCGTTCGCTCGTCATGCTTAAGACCCGGGATCGATTCCCGACATGGGTACAATGTGTGAAACCCATTTCTGGTGTCCCCCGCCGTGATATTGCTGGAATATTGGTAAAAGCGGCGTAAAACCAAACTCACTCATTACTCTAAATCTCAGATGCTGTCTACACCAAGTTCGAAAGCAAAATTTGGCATATCGCTGGAACGTCGGGAGCGGATGTTGTGCTCCCTCAACCGGTTGGGAACGGTTTGAGCTGTTAATCTGGCAGTTTGGAATCGATTACGTAGATGCACCAACCGAATACGTCTGCCTTGCTGACGTGAGGTCACACGTGAACGGCCTTCATTTACGGATATCAAAAGTATTTCATGAGCACAAGATAGCATTGTGTGCTGTTCACATTTGAAAACAACAACAGTGAAGCCTATTTCTGATGTCCCCCGCCGTGATATTGCTGGAATATTACTGTAATTGGCGTAAAACCATACACACTCACTCACTCACTGATCAAAAACACTAACTTGTGTATCACTCCCCGGCCCAACAAACACGAAAACATTCCAAGTGTGTGCACGTGTAAACTGTGCATTATTTAATTTAGAATAAATATATATTTATTTAACTTTATGTGAAGCACAGTCACTTCTTTTCCGTTGGTATATTTGTTTTGCCACAATAATTGCTTTGTGTACTTTGTGGAATATATTTCAAAGACAATATCAGCATAAAGTAGCTGCAAAGCAATTATATTCATAAATGAATAGCAAGTTCTGCTGTGTACATAACTGTTTGAGATAGTTAATAACATGGAAGGTCGTCCTACATGTAATTGCCAAGACTGTAAATGACAAGTGATGCATCGCAGAAACAAGTGTCTCATGCTGTTGTCGGATAAAAAGTGTACACCGCATGCGCTAGAACAATTACAGGCCGAACACTGAACACTGGATACCATCGTAGATTTTAACAAGGACCACTCTTGTGACAATCGGAAGTTAAATGCTTCTGGATGTATAAGTTGTGTTATTGTCATGCCCTCTATAGTTTTGAAGTAGTAGTTGAATTGAATTACGCTACATATTGTACATGTATTGTACATATGTACATGTGAATTGTACATAATGTACAAAGTTTGAACACTTTCTAGAAGTCTGTGTTTGTGTCCGAGGTCGGTGTGACTGGACACCGGTGATGATGGCGGCTGTGTGTAGCCGTGATGATGTCTTCCAGCTATGTGTTGAGTATCTGCTCCCATCCTTTGCATCAACGTCCGAGGTCGGTGTGACTGGACACCGGTGATGATGGCGGCCCGTGTGGGGCCATGACGATAAGTGTTGATAAAATAACGGAACTAGAACCTGATTTTCATTTTTTTATATTGGGATGCATACCAATATGGATTGTGCACGGGTTCCGGTGTGAGAAGCATTACATATGTTTAATATGTTTGAAACAAAACATGCGAATATACTTCCCGTGTGACTTGTCATAAGGGCTGGACACCAGCGATGAATGCAGCAGTGATAAGGCTGTATTTTTGTAAATGAGCAGTTATGTAAAAACGATAGTCTATGATTAGTTACGTATATAGCCATTATATGTATGCAACACCGGAAAAA
The DNA here is from genome assembly GCF_023055435.1 of Haliotis rufescens. Classification (NCBI taxonomy): domain Eukaryota; kingdom Metazoa; phylum Mollusca; class Gastropoda; order Lepetellida; family Haliotidae; genus Haliotis; species Haliotis rufescens. Next base: position 196,281 of record NW_025963834.1, on the reverse strand, counting down.
AATGTTAAACGTTGTATTGTTTGTTGTGCTGTAAAAAATAATGTATAAGTCTAAATATTGTATATACTTTGAAGCTTAATCTGAATTGCAATGACACATAATATAACAAAAGCATTACACTGACAAATGTATAACAGAAGCAGCTGTATCACAATGTGTGAAATACAGCTTCCGTGGAAGAATCCATGTTCAAGGTACCAGGGCCACCACCAGACAGTTTACTCCTTCTTGATGGTGAATACCCAGCATTGTGTACACCCACGAAACAAACAGTAGTACCTGATACATTATAGGGGCTTCCTAACATAATATATACTATACTTCATATTTACTTTAGATGATTTTGTCATATGCTGTATACACAATGTTACTGAATTGTTGCCACTGGACAATTGTATTTATCCTTTCACTCTATGTTCTACCCATGCTTCCAAAAACACACAGGATGATACTTGTAAATGGATAGTTAGCTATGCAATGTAAATAATCTTTATTTGGCGTCTTTATGACATGGCGTTAATTGCCCAGCACTCTCACACAACCATGTGATGTATACCAGAAGCAGGTGTATCAGATTCCGTTATTCTGAAAAAAAAAGCTTCTGTGCTGAGAATCAAATATAAGTACCAAGCCGTGTATAGAAACGTTCTGTGCCTAACATAATGTGTAATCGTGTATTAGCTTTGTACATCAAATTTGATTTGTATGCATGTTTTGGCAATGAAAATATCATGTCAATGTTGTCATAAATTAAAATGTTTCTCCTAGGGGTTAGATAGCCTTGCAGGGTTATTGACCCCGTATCGGTGCATAACAAGGACGTGCTTCTTGTGATTAATTGACAGTTTAAGAATTGCAGGTTGTATTACATTTTATTTTATTTTTATGGTGCTTTATCATCAATGATTTTAAATATTCCCGACTTTTAATATTTAGATTTGGTCATAGACACATAACTACTCAATTTCGTCCCATTTGTTCATTGTTTTAAGTTTTTGGACATATAACAAGAAATGATATTACTTATTAACTCCAATGTTATTAACAAAATCAACAAATAAAAATAGTAGAAAGCAACTCTGTTCCATATATAAGCATTCAACATCGCGCAAGGAGCTGCGATGAAACAAACAAATTGTCTATGCCATATTGTGTTATTGTAGTTTAGGTATACTTTGTAATTAAATCAGGTGTTTATCTTGTGTGATAAGTGTGCAGGGTAACTAAGTCTAAGTGTGTGCATACCAAGGTTACATGACGTTAGATAAGTGTGCAGGGGAACTAACTCTAAGTGTGTGCATAACAAGGTAACAGAACCAACGCTAAACAATTTACTAAATGTCATATCCTTTCACAGCAGATGGTGTTTGATACGAAGGGATTTGTGAAATCCATATTTCATTTTAGTTTTGGCATATGCTGTATGTTATGAAATCGTTACAATATGCCAGAGCAAGAACCAGAATGTTATCATTTTTTTATGTCTTGGTTACAACAGTTTGTGTATACTTTACAATCAGCAATAAATAATTGAAAGCTTGAATACATTTCCTCCTGTGCTTCGAATTCATCTACATCTACTCTTGTCAGGGGGGTACTCAAAGTACGTGACCAGTTGTAGGACTTTCATTTTAGTTGAAGCCTTGGTGGCTGAGTGGGTTAAAACGCTGATTTTGTGTGCTGGTGATTAGGTGCCTCACCCTGGCAGGTGTGGGTTCGAATCCCGGACGGGACTCAACCCCGAAAAAGTACTAAAAAAGTACTAGAATCTGTACTTTACTAAGAAAATTTTATCCCAAATATAACATTAGTTACATCTATGACGTTCACTCGTCAGTCGGGGCGGTCGGGTAGCCTAGCGCTTAAATCATTTACTAGTCACGTCGAAGACACGGGTTCGATTCCCGACATGGGTACAATGTGTGAAGCCCATGTCTGGTGTCCCAGGCCGTGATAGTGCTGGTATATTGCTAAAAGCGACGTAAAACCATACTCACTCACTCAAGGTCTCAGTTCGAATCCGGACGTGTAAAGTGAATGTCTGGTTTCTGCCATCATGACACTGCTACCTCATTCACTTGAATTTGTTTATTCCCAGTCAAGACCAGAGAGGTGTTAGTTGACCAGAGCCGCATTGCTCTTTGAACAAGTTTGATCTTATTGTTAAATGTATCCACATACTTAAGAGAATACCGCTTTGTTCCTTGTAAATCGTTCATATTAAAAATAACGAACTACGTTTAGTTCCCTGGTTAAGTAACAGGTAAGTGATTTGTGTTAATGTCATGTTTGACCAACTCTGAATTTATGATATATCCATGGCGCACACGGCAGCAATGACATGATAATGTTTGTATATTTAGAAACATTATGGGTTAACAGCTACTTGTTTCATTTTTGCTAAGAACTTGTTCTATAGTGAATAAAATATATAAATAGCAATGTTGATGGCAATTGTTTACAGTAGCTGCCACTGTGTCTGTCTGTCTGTCTGTCTGTCTGTCTGTTTATAATAAGTTATAATAAGGGTTTAATTAATAACGACTAAAGGAAGACAATAAAGCGTCAGTCCTTAGCATGGTGTTTCAATGGTCCAGTACTACAATATTATGTAGGATATAGGCTTCTGTAGATATCACAGACAAACACGCCATCCACACCCCGAGACGTAGTGTACAATACACCTTGATACAGAGAAGGATACCGGCTTCTGTATATATCTGAGACAAACACGCCACCCATGCCCCGAGACGTAGTGTACAATACACCATGAAACAGAATAGGACCGTGGCTTGCGTAATATCTGGATGTCAGTGGTTAGTGGGGTGAATAATAGAGACAGGGTTCTACAAAGGGGGATAATTAACTTAATGGCCAAGCTCTTTCAAACAAACAACGGTCTTAGGAAGGCACAGAAGCGTCATATAATCGTTAAGAGTGACTTATTAAAGGCCCTTAACTAATATGGAAATAGTACATATGCTGAATCACATGGACGGGTGTGTGCCCCTGCTGCACATTTTGATTCATACAGTTAGCTGTAATCTTCAGCCAACATAGATCCTATGTGAATACAACTGTGGGGAATTCAACAAATCCTACTTTCTTGGGTAAAACGGTAGATGTGATTTCATCTAAATCGTCAGTGTTATTATACAGCCATGCACAGTCAACCTGAAGGACAGCATTGACTGGTGGGTCGTGGTGGAACTATATCCCGGTGAGCTCATGGAAGTGTATTTCCACTGGGAATTTCCGTTTGTATTAACATATACTCTTAAGGTTTACCTGGTGAAAGAATTGCAATTGATCACTTAACTATGATAATGAGCTGAAGGTCTGAACGAGCTGGAACGAATGCAAGTGTTTTTTTTGTGTTTCCTCATTCGGCCGACACTGAAATGTCAACAGACTACGTCGTCTTACCGAGAGCAGGACATGGACTCCTGAAAATAACACGGACAAACACGCCATCCATACCCTGAGACGTAGTGTACAATACACCATCACACAGAGAGTGGAACGCCGACTTCTGTAGATATCACAGACAACACACCATCCTTAACCCGAGACCTGTTTACAATACACCATGAAACAGAGAGCAGGACATAGCCTCATAAAGATACCACTGACAAACACACCACCCATACACCGAGACGTAGTGTACAATACACCATGAAACAGAGTAGTATATTGCCTTCTGAAGATGTCACACACAAACCCTTCATCCATACCCCGAGTCGAAGGTAACAATAAATGTATGGCTTGTAAACAAGCCAGTGTCCCCGTCAGTGGGATGTTTGCGGTTTCAGAAGGAACATTTCCTCTTGGTCAGTCGTTATACAATGTATATGTTCAGTTTAACAAGCTGATAATAATGTGTTTCACTTCGGAAATGAGGCATAATGTGTTTGTCACATCTATGGGTAATATGAAATGGCAAATCATGTTGTGGATAACTGCCATTTTTAGCTTGATAAAATAGATACGTGTTCTATTAGTTTAATTCAATTCAACAATCGTTACTGAAATAGGTTGTTTTGTTTTTTTAACATACCGACTTAGGGGTTTATTTTGCTTCAACATTGCCTTAAATATAATTGCTGTGTGTTTGTGTGTGTGTGTTTACGTGTGTTTGTGTGTACGTGTGTTTGTGTGTGTGTACGTGTGTACGTGTGTTTGTGTGTGCGTGCGTGCGTGCGTGCGTGCGTGCGTGCGTGCGTGCGTGTGTGTGTGTGTGTGTGTGTGTGTGTGTGTGTGTGTGTGTGTGTGTGCTTGTCCATTGAAACACCACGGCGCAGTTCAACATGAATACCCTACCTGTACACACTGTACTAACTCTGAGCTGACTAGACCAGCGCCAGGTATAGTATATGTGCTGATGTATGTTTGCATCAGTTGTAAGCTACAACCTATAACACATGGGATTATATGTTTACTTTAATTATTGTATGGCCCATAAAGCCCACGTTGTATGTGTGTCTACAGTCAAATGATACTACATTATGACACATCCATTTTAATTTCCGTGTTTTCTGCGTGAAATAATTCGTATTCATTATGACATATTCAGTTTAATTTCCGTGTTTTCTGTGTGAAATTATTCGTATTTATTATAGGTCTATACGCATACATTGAGATTCCGTTGAATTTAATTTCGAAACTAATGTCATTGCTTGTCAACGGGTCCAAATGCGGTTGTATATCAAGGGTAATTTTTGCCTGACGAGTACAGTACACTGTCAATCAGTCAAGCAGGGCTGTGCTTCTAAAACACTGTTACCTGGAGAGAAACTGTGCTATGGCTTATACTGACACTGAACTATAAGTGCACAGTAACCTCACCAAAATGCTGGACTATAAACGAATTCATTTTTTGCAAGGGCGATCATTTACAAAATAAAACTGTTGAACATCATGTTACATTACAAAAAACAATGTTACATGTGAGTTGTGTCCCTAAACATATTTTTATAACCAACGATTGGCATTGGATCTACGTTTAAAACTTATGACCTATAAAAGGTAATTTCCTCTTATTGACCAAGCAAGTTGTTTGAAACTCCATGTCGCCTGTTGTGAAGAAATAATTTCCTCCTCACACCCATATAGCTAGTGTGTTTCAATGAAGGAAGTTATAACATCCTCACTTCCAAGCTTCACAGTCACAAGACACATTCAGACGTTGTACACTGAGATCCCGGGGAGGTGGAGCTCGGCCACTAACAGCAAGTATACTGCTATACTCATTATACAAACGTGTGTTTCTAACCAAGTGAGCATTTCGTGTTGTTTTGTTATAAATAGTTAGGATAATGGAACATGCTTAGATGTGTATTAACATTATGTGACGTATATCAACATTCTGTGATGTATATCAACATTATGTGATGTATATCAACACTATGTGATGTATATCAACATTATGTGATGTATATCAACACTATGTGATGTATATCAACATTATGTGATGTATATCAACACTATGTGATGTATATCATCATTCTGTGATGTGTATCAACATTATGTGATGTATGTCAACACTATGTGATGTATATCAACATTGTGTGATGTATATCAACATTGTGTGATGTATATCAACATTGTGTGATGTATATCAACACTATGTGATGTATATCATCATTTTGTGATGTATATCAACATCATGTGATGTATATCAACATAATGTCATGTATTTCAACATAATGTCATGTATATCAACACGATGTGATGTATATCAACACGATGTGATGTATATCAACACGATGTGATGTATATCAACATAATGTCATGTATATCAACACGATGTGATGTATATCAACATCCTGTGAATTATGGCAGAACTATTACACGCACGTCTCACCGAACATCTATATGTATCTTATATTTATTTATGCGTTTTGTTTCAGGTGATATGGCACCGATGACAGTTCTGTGCGTAGCGTGCATGATGGTGTACACTCGTAGTAAAGACAAGAATATTTCCTTTATGAAAGATTTCATTATTTCAGCTTTTTAGATTTCTGACATGTTATGCATTTACATCTGCAACATGCGCTGTTCTATAGATAACATCACTCTTCCTTGTATCATGATCAGCTGTAGTTATGAAACTGAGGATGTCATATCGTCAATCACAAGGGCCAGTTTTAATTATTTAACAGAACAAATCCACACATTGTATACTTATATTTTTGGCTTTTAACGCTTTTTTGCACGTGCTTCAGTAATATACATTTTTGCCATCATTTTCAGCTGCCAAATGCAAAGGATACCAACACTGTTCAGACTGTGACAGCACTACAGGACATTGCATCTTTGAGTGTGAACCTGGGTATTTTGATCAGGAGTGTAGTTCTATTTGCAACAAAAATTGTCGAAACAAGAAATGTAAACTGTCAATAAATGGCAATGATAATTGCACTGAAGGTTGTGTCCTGGGATACCAAGGCCCGGGGTGTAGTCGGCCATGTTACAACCCAGGAGGTGTTTGTACAGCATGCCCAGGTGGGTGTGATGGAGGATATTGTCAGCTTGGCTCCTCCTGTGTGTCTGGATGTATAGACTCCTACTATGGGTCTGGCTGCAAGACATGTCACAGAGGATGTAAGACATGCAACAGCATAACAGGATCATGCACGGAGTGTCATCCTTCATTTCCCGGTCCGAACTGTGAACAGGAGACGAACACTACCAGAGGTTGTGAAGGTGGTTGTGTACCTGGACATATGGACAGAGACTGCAAACATTGTTCTGACAAATGTCTCAATAAGACCTGTCACCCTAAGAACGAACCCTTTGATAAACGATGTAATCCAGGATTCTATGGTGAACACTGCAACAAGACGTGTGGTGTGTGTATTGATGGAGACTGTGATCAGATGACAGGGATGTGCTTCAGAGGGTGTAACAGGACCAAACTTGGATGTGAACCTTCCTGTAGAGCCAACTGTACTTTAGCTGAATGTGACATTGACACATGTCCACAAGGTGAATATATTCTCTTTATATTAATTAAAATAGAGGGGAGATCCCGCATAACCAATGGATTAATCCACATGCCAAACTTAGTTGTAGGCGCAAGGCTTCTGCTGTCCATTCCCTGTTCTGTTTTGATTCATGCACGGACTGGAATCACCCATCTATGTTGTACTTGAACAGGTTATACTTGAGCGTGTGAACCACTGATAACGTCTCTCCCCTAATTTAACACTTTCAGCAGCTGTAGTTGACACAAAGTTAACACAGGACATATTCAAAATGAGCATTTATTGGTTCTTGTTTTGTGTGTATATATTGAGGAAGTAACTTAGTAAAGCAGTTTTACAAGTGTGACATTAGAAACTGAGGATTTAGCGATTTGAACAAATTAATTTATACATTCATCTTTTCGCAAGATGTCTGTAAAAGGGGAGGTACACCTATGCAGTGTCCTGGTACACGTTCCTGTCATCTGATGAGAAACAACATTCAGACGGACTACACAAGTATGGTTGTAGTTTTGCTGTAACATCCAGGTATACAACCATGCATACAATCCCGGGTAGCCACGTGTCTTACATGTTTAGAAATACATAAGGAGGAACATCCAGGTATACAACCATGCACACAATCCCGGGTAGCCAGGTGTCTTACATGTTTAGAGATGCATAAGAAGGAACATCCAGATATACAACCATGCATACAATCCCGGGTAGCCATGTGTCTTACATGTTTAGAGATACATAAGGAGGAACATCCAGGTATACAACCATGCATACAATCCCGGGTAGCCACATGTCTTACATGTTTAGAGATACATAAGGAGGAACATCCAGGTATACAACCATGCATACAATCCCGGGTAGCCACGTGTCTTACATGTTTAGAGATACATAAGGAGGAACATCCAGGTATACAACCATGCATACAATCCCGGGTAGCCACGTGTCTTACATGTTTAGAAATACATAAGGAGGAACATCCAGGTATACAACCATGCATACAATCCCGGGTAGCCACGTGTCTTACATGTTTAGAGATGCATAAGGAGGAACATCCAGGTATACAACCATGCATACAATCCCAGGTAGCCACGTGTCTTACATGTTTAGAGATACATAAGGAGGAACATCCAGGTATACAACCATGCATACAATCCCGGGTAGCCACGTGTCTTACATGTTAAGAGGTACATAAGGAGGAACATCCAGGTATACAACCATGCATACAATCCCGGGTAGCCATGTGTCTTACATGTTTAGAGATACATAAGGAGGAACATTCAGGTATACAACCATGCATACAATCCCAGAAAGCCACGTGTCTTTCATGTTTAGAAATACATAAGGAGAAACATCCAGGTATACAACCATGCATATAATCCCGGGTAGCCACGTGTCTTACATGTGTAGAGATACATAAGGAGGAACATCCAGGTATACAACCATGCATACAATCCCGTGTAGCCATGTGTCTTACATGTGTAGAGATGCATAAGGAGGAACATCCAGGTATACAACCATGCATACAATCCCAGAAAGCCACGTGTCTTACATGTTTAGAGATGCATAAGGAGGAACATCCAGATATACAACCATGCATACAATCCCGGGTAGCCACGTGTCTTACATGTTTAGAGATACATAAGGAGGAACATCCAGGTATACAACCATGCATACAATCCCGGGTAGCCAGATGTCTTACATGTTAAGAGATACATAAGGAGGAACATCCAGGTATACAACCATGCATACAATCCCGGGTAGCCACGTGTCTTACATGTTAAGAGATACATAAGGAGGAACATCCAGGTATACAACCATGCATACAATCCCGGGTAGCCACGTGTCTTACATGTTTAGAAATACATAAGGAGGAACATCCAGGTATACAACCATGCATACAATCCCGGGTAGCCACGTGTCTTACATGTTTTAGAAATACATAAGGAGGAACATCCATGTATACAACCATGCATACAATCCCGGGTAGCCAGGTGTCTTACATGTTTTAGAAATACATAAGGAGGAACATCCAGGTATACAACCATGCATACAATCCCGGGTAGCCACGTGTCTTACATGTTTAGAGATACATATGGAGGAACATCCAGGTATACAACCATGCATACAATCCCGGGTAGCCACGTGTCTTACATGTTTAGAGATACATAAGGAGGAACATCCAGGTATACAACCATGCATACAATCCTGGGTAGCCACGTGTCTTACATGTTTAGAGATACATAAGGAGGAACATCCAGGTATACAACCATGCATACAATCCTGGGTAGCCACGTGTCTTACATGTTAAGAGATACATAAGGAGGGGTACATTGGATAAAATGAATACTTTTCATGGAACCTTTTTAATGTGAGGGGTTGTTAGGGACAGGTTGGTCGGAAGTGTGAATGTCCACCCTGCAACTTATGAAGATTGCGAAATGGGCGGCTGTAAACAAGCACCGCGTGAGTATGTCCGTGATCAACACTGTAAGCTTAGCCTTGATATAAATGTAGGTAAACGTCCCTAACAACCCCTCACCTATGAAGGATCCTTGAAACAAATATTTATTTCATCCAAGATGTTCCTCCTTATGTAGCTTTAAACATGTAAGATGTGAGGTGAGGTGAAATGGGGTTTAACGTCACGTCCAAGATTATTGCACTTATATAGCGACGTGCATGCACGTGTGTGTGTGTGTGTGTGTGTGTGTGTGTGTGTGTGTGTGTGTGTGTGTGTGTGTGTGTGTGTGTGTGTGTGTGTGTGTGTGTGTGTGTGTGTGTGTGTGTGTGTGTGTGTGTGTGTGTGTGTGTGTGTGTGTGTGTGTGTGTGTGTGTGTGTGTGTGTGTGTGTGTGTGTGTGTGTGTGTGTGTGTGTGTGTGTGTGTGTGTGTGTGTGTGTGTGTGTGTGTGTGTGTGTGTGTGTGTGTGTGTGTGTGTGTGTGTGTGTGTGTGTGTGTGTGTGTGTGTGTGTGTGTGTGTGTGTGTGTGTGTGTGTGTGTGTGTGTGTGTGTGTGTGTGTGTGTGTGTGTGTGTGTGTGTGTGTGTGTGTGTGTGTGTGTGTGTGTGTGTGTGTGTGTGTGTGTGTGTGTGTGTGTGTGTGTGTGTGTGTGTGTGTGTGTGTGTGTGTGTGTGTGTGTGTGTGTGTGTGTGTGTGTGTGTGTGTGTGTGTGTGTGTGTGTGTGTGTGTGTGTGTGTGTGTGTGTGTGTGTGTGTGTGTGTGTGTGTGTGTGTGTGTGTGTGTGTGTGTGTGTGTGTGTGTGTGTGTGTGTGTGTGTGTGTGTGTGTGTGTGTGTGTGTGTGTGTGTGTGTGTGTGTGTGTGTGTGTGTGTGTGTGTGTGTGTGTGTGTGTGTGTGTGTGTGTGTGTGTGTGTGTGTGTGTGTGTGTGTGTGTGTGTGTGTGTGTGTGTGTGTGTGTGTGTGTGTGTGTGTGTGTGTGTGTGTGTGTGTGTGTGTGTGTGTGTGTGTGTGTGTGTGTGTGTGTGTGTGTGTGTGTGTGTGTGTGTGTGTGTGTGTGTGTGTGTGTGTGTGTGTGTGTGTGTGTGTGTGTGTGTGTGTGTGTGTGTGTGTGTGTGTGTGTGTGTGTGTGTGTGTGTGTGTGTGTGTGTGTGTGTGTGTGTGTGTGTGTGTGTGTGTGTGTGTGTGTGTGTGTGTGTGTGTGTGTGTGTGTGTGTGTGTGTGTGTGTGTGTGTGTGTGTGTGTGTGTGTGTGTGTGTGTGTGTGTGTGTGTGTGTGTGTGTGTGTGTGTGTGTGTGTGTGTGTGTGTGTGTGTGTGTGTGTGTGTGTGTGTGTGTGTGTGTGTGTGTGTGTGTGTGTGTGTGTGTGTGTGTGTGTGTGTGTGTGTGTGTGTGTGTGTGTGTGTGTGTGTGTGTGTGTGTGTGTGTGTGTGTGTGTGTGTGTGTGTGTGTGTGTGTGTGTGTGTGTGTGTGTGTGTGTGTGTGTGTGTGTGTGTGTGTGTGTGTGTGGCTACTTGTACTAGACCGGATTGGTGCCAGTTTATAGTGCTAGCACACTGAGATACCATGCCGCAGTTTAACATGAATACCCCATGGCCACTCAGACACAGTATACTGACTCCGAGCCGACCAGTCCTTGTGTTAGCCCCTTAATACCGAGCGCCAGACAGGGTAACAGCAAGTACCATCTTTTAACGTCTTTTGGTATGACGCGGCTGGGGATCGAACTCCGGACCTTCCGCTCCCCGGGCGGACGCTCTACCACTAGGCCACGGAGGCGGTAAATATGTATGACACGTGGCTACCTGGGATTGTATTCATGGTTGTATACCTGGATGTTACGGTAAAACTACTACCATACTCGTGTAGTCTATCTGAATGTTGTTTCTCATCAGATGACAGGAACGTGTACAAGGACACTACGTAGGCGTACATTTCCCTCATACAGACACCTTGTGAATAGATGAACGCTAAATCCTCAGTTTATAATTTCACACTTGTAAAACTGCTTAAGTCAGCTTCTTCCTCAATACAGTAAATCAACATGCATGTGTTCCCAGCAACGTATGCTGAAGATAAGGGCGCCTAAATGGGTCAGTCTCGAAAGCAAGTCTGTAATGGCACACAGAGAGTTGCACATAATATATCACTGGATTGCTTAGCCCAGACTCGATTGCGTACAGGCCGTCGTTTTACAACGGGAGCATTGCTTAGTGCGACGTTAAAAAACACACCACACAGAAACATTATCTCCCGTGTGCCACGCACATGCGTAATGTGCCTTCATATTTTAAAATGTATACTTGTTCCTTGCACTGTATGACCATGCTCTTTATCAAGGTGAACCTGATATATTCGCTATGTATTTGCTCAAGGACATGGAACAAGAGCTGATCTAGTGTGCATTACACATGTTTTAATATTTAGTCGCTCGTCTTTTTGCCAGATGGGAATGACGAACAGAAGACAGGCAGTGTGCTGACTTGGTTGTTGGCATCACTGCTTCTCCTTGTATCGGGCATCTTGCTGACACTCTGCCTCTGTTACTGCAAGCGTTTCCCCAAACAAAGGTGGGTCTGTTGCCATCACTGCTACTCCTTGTGTCGGACATCTTGCTGACACTCTGCCTCTGTTACTGCAAGCGTTTCCCCAAACAAAGGTGGGTATGTTGCCATCACTGCTACTCCCTGTGTCGGGCATCTTGCTGACACTCTGTCTCTGTTACTGCAAGCGTTTCCCCAAACAAAGGTGGGTGTGTTGCCATCACTGCTACTCCCTGTGTCGGGCATCTTGCTGACACTCTGTCTCTGTTACTGCAAGCGTTTCCCCAAACAAAGGTGGGTGTGTTGCCATCACTGCTACTCCCTGTGTCGGGCATTTTGCTGACACTCTGCCTCTGTTACTGCAAGCGTTTCCCCAAACAAAGGTGGGTGTGTTGCCATCACTGCTACTCCCTGTGTCGGGCATCTTGCTGACACTCTGCCTCTGTTACTGCAAGCGTTTCCCCAAACAAAGGTGGGTGTGTTGCCATCAGTGCTACTCCCTGTGTCGGGCATCTTGCTGACACTCTGCCTCTGTTACTGCAAGCGTTTCCCCAAACAAAGGTGGGTGTGTTGCCATCACTGCTACTCCCTGTGTCGGGCATCTTGCTGACACTCTGCCTCTGTTACTGCAAGCGTTTCCCCAAACAAAGGTGGGTGTGTTGCCATCAGTGCTACTCCCTGTGTCGGGCATCTTGCATCTTGCCTCTGCCTCTGTTACTGCAAGCGTTTCCCCAAACAAAGGTGGGTGTGTTGCCATCACTGCTTCTCCTTGTGTCGGGCATCTTGCTGACACTCTGCCTCTGTTACTGCAAGCGTTTCCCCAAACAAAGATGGGTATGTTGCCATCACTGCTACTCCCTGTGTCGGGCATCTTGCTGACACTCTGTCTCTGTTACTGCAAGCGTTTCCCCAAACAAAGGTGGGTGTGTTGCCATCACTGCTACTCCCTGTGTCGGGCATCTTGCTGACACTCTGTCTCTGTTACTGCAAGCGTTTCCCCAAACAAAGGTGGGTGTGTTGCCATCACTGCTACTCCCTGTGTCGGGCATCTTGCTGACACTCTGCCTCTGTTACTGCAAGCGTTTCCCCAAACAAAGGTGGGTGTGTTGCCATCACTGCTACTCCCTGTGTCGGGCATCTTGCTGACACTCTGCCTCTGTTACTGCAAGCGTTTCCCCAAACAAAGGTGGGTGTGTTGCCATCAGTGCTACTCCCTGTGTCGGGCATCTTGCTGACACTCTGCCTCTGTTACTGCAAGCGTTTCCCCAAACAAAGGTGGGTGTGTTGCCATCACTGCTACTCCCTGTGTCGGGCATCTTGCTGACACTCTGCCTCTGTTACTGCAAGCGTTTCCCCAAACAAAGGTGGGTGTGTTGCCATCAGTGCTACTCCCTGTGTCGGGCATCTTGCATCTTGCCTCTGCCTCTGTTACTGCAAGCGTTTCCCCAAACAAAGGTGGGTGTGTTGCCATCACTGCTACTCCCTGTGTCGGGCATCTTGCTGACACTCTGTCTCTGTTACTGCAAGCGTTTCCCCAAACAAAGATGGGTATGTTGCCATCACTGCTACTCCCTGTGTCGGGCATCTTGCTGACACTCTGTCTCTGTTACTGCAAGCGTTTCCCCAAACAAAGGTGGGTGTGTTGCCATCACTGCTACTCCCTGTGTCGGGCATCTTGCTGACACTCTGTCTCTGTTACTGCAAGCGTTTCCCCAAACAAAGGTGGGTGTGTTGCCATCACTGCTACTCCCTGTGTCGGGCATCTTGCTGACACTCTGCCTCTGTTACTGCAAGCGTTTCCCCAAACAAAGGTGGGTGTGTTGCCATCACTGCTACTCCCTGTGTCGGGCATCTTGCTGACACTCTGCCTCTGTTACTGCAAGCGTTTCCCCAAACAAAGGTGGGTGTGTTGCCATCAGTGCTACTCCCTGTGTCGGGCATCTTGCATCTTGCCTCTGCCTCTGTTACTGCAAGCGTTTCCCCAAACAAAGGTGGGTGTGTTGCCATCACTGCTTCTCCTTGTGTCGGGCATCTTGCTGACACTCTGCCTCTGTTACTGCAAGCGTTTCCCCAAACAAAGGTGGGTATGTTGCCATCACTGCTACTCCCTGTGTCGGGCATCTTGCTGACACTCTGCCTCTGTTACTGCAAGCGTTTCCCCAAACAAAGGTGGGTGTGTTGCCATCACTGCTACTCCCTGTGTCGGGCATCTTGCTGACACTCTGTCTCTGTTACTGCAAGCGTTTCCCCAAACAAAGGTGGGTGTGTTGCCATCACTGCTACTCCCTGTGTCGGGCATCTTGCTGACACTCTGCCTCTGTTACTGCAAGCGTTTCCCCAAACAAAGGTGGGTGTGTTGCCATCACTGCTACTCCCTGTGTCGGGCATCTTGCTGACACTCTGCCTCTGTTACTGCAAGCGTTTCCCCAAACAAAGGTGGGTGTGTTGCCATCACTGCTACTCCCTGTGTCGGGCATCTTGCATCTTGCCTCTGCCTCTGTTACTGCAAGCGTTTCCCCAAACAAAGGTGGGTGTGTTGCCATCACTGCTTCTCCTTGTGTCGGGCATCTTGCTGACACTCTGCCTCTGTTACTGCAAGCGTTTCCCCAAACAAAGGTGGTTATGTTGCCATCACTGCTACTCCCTGTATCGGGCATCTTGCTGACACTCTGTCTCTGTTACTGCAAGCGTTTCCCCAAACAAAGGTGGGTGTGTTGCCATCACTGCTACTCCCTGTGTCGGGCATCTTGTTGACACTCTGCCTCTGTTACTGCAAGCGTTTCCCCAAACAAAGGTGAATGTGTTGCCATCACTGCTTCTCCTTGTGTCGGGCATCTTGCTGACACTCTGTCTCTGTTACTGCAAGCGTTTCCCCAAACAAAGGTGGGTGTGTTGCCATCACTGCTACTCCCTGTGTCGGGCATCTTGCATCTTGCCTCTGCCTCTGTTACTGCAAGCGTTTCCCCAAACAAAGGTGAATGTGTTGCCATCACTGCTACTCCCTGTATCGGGCATCTTGCTGACACTCTGCCTCTGTTACTGCAAACGTTTCCCAAATAAAGGTGGGTGTGTTGCCATCACTGCTACTCCCTGTGTCGGGCATCTTGCTGACACTCTGTCTCTGTTACTGCAAGCGTTTCCCCAAACAAAGGTGAGTTTGTCCCAGTGTTATGGTAACAGTCACTACACGACCACTGTAGTTTGTAGTATGTTTATTGTACCTGGGGCTAAAATTGACTCATACTTCAAACCATACTTACTATTCACACCACTATGACGTATTTTGGAGTTTTGTCATGATATGCTAGTAATTCATACACGTCAAAACTTCATTTTTCCACTTATCAAATCAACGTAATTTAGTTAAAATGTTAAATGGAGGAAATTGTTATCACACCCAAAAGAAGACAGTTAACTCCCCGACAGGGTTATTATTGCGCAATATTCACGTTTGGTTAATGTTTGTTTGTTTGTTGTTTAATGCCGAAGTCAGAGGTATTCCAGCTATATGACGGCGGTCTGTAAATAACCGAGTCTGGACCAGAAAATCCGGTGATTGACATCATGAGCATCGATCAATGCAATTGGGATACGATGACATCCATCAACCAAGTCCGCGAGACTGACCACCTGATCCCGTTAGTCGCCTCTTACGACAAGCATAGTCAAGCATGGGTAGCTGGAAGATCTATTGAATTGATAATTACTAAATAAGCATCATGTACGTTAGTGTCAGTAGTTGCTGATATGATTACGAGAAGAGATTTGGAACCATTATGCATCATAGTATACCACAACGTGGGCGACCACAAGGTGGGGGAAAGGTCGATCCTTTTCTGAGAGAAGCAGGATCGGTTGCTAGCTTCGATGATTCCCAAAACTTTAATCACTGATGTTCTTGAATGTGTAAAGCAACACTGGTATATCATTGTAGGTTTAGAGTACGTTTCGACGCTTTTTAACAGATCAGAAATGTAAGATCATGCTTCTGGTGAGGATTGGTTTGTTTGTTTGTTGTTATTGGATATTCCAGCTATAAAACGGCGGTCTATAAAACATCTAGTCTGGACCAGACAATCCAGTGATTAATATCATGAGCATCGATCCATGCTATTTGGATCAATGACATGCATCAACCAAGTCAGTGAGCCTGGCCACCTGATCCCGTTAGTCGCCTCTTATGACAGGCATAGTCGCCTTTTATGGCAAAATGGGTTGCTGAGGACCTATTCTACCCCGAATGTTCGCGGGTCTCTGGTGACTAAACGATAATAGGTAATGTACGCATGAGAAAATGCAGTATATGCACAAAGATCCTAAATACATACATATCTCTGTGTTGCAGGGAACAGGAGGAGCACCAGGATCAGATGCATCAAGATGAGGTGGAGTATCTGCAGTATTTACCTACAGTACAGGGAGATACACTTAATACTAACCGTCATTCGAATCATGCCTATTATGACGTTATCGATGCCGAGAAGGGTCCCGCCATTGTGTTCCTGTGACCACTGATTATATGTTCCCTCGTTTATGTTGTATGACGCGCTAGTTGTTGATGAATTTGTCGGTTTTATCAGTGGTGATCTTCTGTTTGTTATTCCGCCCTCATTTAGCTGACCCTGTTCCCAAAGTATACAGCACTATACTACAACATTAACGTTAAAAACACGTGAAGAATATATGGTGCGCTTCACATCGATGATGATGCCATGAACGTTGATGCCACTACTCTGTACAGTATACGTCTTTACTACCAGCTGATAATACATGGGTCTATTAGCAATGGTGATATGAAACCAAAGTTGTTGTTATCATTTAACGTGTATAGAATACTATTTGTATTGTGTAAACAAGTGTCTCAGTCACGAAAGACGAGACGTAAACTTCGGGTCGTGTCGCTTCGGATCAATGTTGTGTGTGTTTGTACTAATGTGCCTTAAATTTGCAAGTCGTGCACACTAATTCTTAATTTTCATAAAAGATTGAAAAAGATCAGGTGTGATATATTTGTACATTAAAGTAATAAACATTCTACACTGTACACACGCTTCTGTTTGTTATTATTTATCTATAAACTGTGGTAAAAAACAAGTGTGTATCCATTAAATCACCACAACTTATGCAATTGCTGTGTGGTACGTCTATTTACTTGCTATGAAGGGTGATGTTACTAACAAAGTAGCTTAAGAATATAATACACTCCAATGTATTATAGGCCTTTACGGGTAGGAAGTTCATTCTGGAAACAAACATGAGAACTATTCGGCACAGTCTTCAACGATGTTCCTAATAGTGTAATACATTGCACATGGTGTACATACATTGAAACAACAGTGTCTGGATGCAGGTTTATTCTCGTATATATTCGTGTATAATTTTACAAAAATGGTTGATGCGAGTTTGGACCAGAGTATCCAGTGGTTGACATCATGAACATCGGTATATCGGTAACGATGACATGCATCCACCAATTCTTGGAGCATGATAATTCCATCTCGTTAGTCGCCTCCTCCGACAAGCATGGGTTCTTGAGACCAGTACGAACACTTATCTTTATGAGTTGCTTTGACAATGAGCAATTAGATTGTGTTTGATTTGTTTTTGTTGTTGTTTAAGGCACACTCAGCTGTATTCAAGCTATTTTGCGACGTTTTGTAAATCATCGAGTCTGGAGCAGACAATCCAGTGATTGACATCATGAGAATCGATCTACGCAATTGGGATACGATGACATGCATCAACAAAGTCTGCGCGTCTGACCACCCGATCCCGTTTCGCCTTTTTACGGCAAGCATGGGTTGCTGAAGACTTAATCTTATCCGGAGCAATTAGATTTGCTTCAATTGTCTTTCATTATAAAAATGTATATCCTATATTTCAATTTTAAAAACTCAACAATATAAAATGCGTTAACGTGCACAAGGGAGGCACAACGAACATATTTGTAGATTTGAAACCATAACACAATAGGGGCGAACAATGCTTGTTTCGTTCTACTGTGAGTTTGATTTAATCATTTGTTGAAGGAACACAACACACAGTTTATCCGGTACAAACGCACAATAGAGTCATTAATCATCAACTCAACAACACCATACATTTAAATGGCCTGGGTTAGAGTGTATCGGACCCAAGCGTCTAGTTTTCATAACCCCTTAATATTTCACCTGGTAAAACAGTGGACACGTAAATACTAACCCGCTCAGTCAGAAACATTTAGTCACAGAAATGCTTCTGCTCCTTACCTGTTACTGGGGACATGATGTCACTGGAATTATGCCTGCCAGAGTTGCATTGCATTAATTCGTTAATCCTAACCCGCCCAGTCAGAAACATATATATTTAGTCACAAGAATGCTTCTGTTAATAACGAGTGATGTCACTAGAACTGTTCCTGTCCGAGTTACATTGTTGCTGAAGGTTGGCGTCACCGAGCACGGC
The DNA here is from genome assembly GCF_023055435.1 of Haliotis rufescens. Taxonomy (NCBI): domain Eukaryota; kingdom Metazoa; phylum Mollusca; class Gastropoda; order Lepetellida; family Haliotidae; genus Haliotis; species Haliotis rufescens. The sequence goes on along the minus strand of NW_025963834.1, from coordinate 177,855 downwards.
GGGTGTAACACAATAGGACAATGGAAAGCTCGTATCGCAACGTGGCGAGACTTAACAGATAAACTCTGCTTGACCTTCTGCCTTGTGTACAATAGATACATGCAGTGAAACAGCAGGTCACCTTGAGCTGTCCAGACAAGCGGAATGTTGACAACGAAGCTGCATACGGAGATCGCCTGCAACACGTGGTACTTGCGTTATTGTCGGCGTGGATCCGTGGACCTGGATCTTCGGCGTGACGAGCGAACGCTTTAACCATTTGGTTTATCAACCGCCCCCCGGCCCTATAGTTACGGTGATAAGATAAAATAGATGCCCAGTTTCTTGTCATGCCTCGTGTACATCAGAACACCTTTAAATATCCACTCACATGTTTGAAAACGGAATTATTGGTTGTTTTGAGGGTCGTATATTGTAAGTGGCGTGTTCGGCACACTCATTGTTACTGAGGCAGAGGTCGAATTGAATAAAAGCGATACGGAAATAATTGCAAAACTGGTTGTAAATAACGCCCACTTTACGTGCTGTATGAACAGCCCTTCAGCATACCCTTGTGATACACATGTTTACGTGCTAGTTGTATCAAGGGTGCCATGAATAAAACATTGTCCTTCCCTATCAGAGCGGAAAACCCAGCCACCCTGTACTTGTAGGGGCACACTGACATGGTGACTTGAATCATTCTTGTAACTTTGCACCACAGAATATTACACGATGTGTATTTGTCGACTGAGGAATCTGGAGCTACAGCAGTCAACCGTTTCTTCCCAGGTACAGCTAATTGCGACGACTTATGTAAGGTCGTTATTTGTTAACCATCACTATGCGTCCCCTGTAATATGTATGTGTATGATGAGTTATTTGTTTATTGACATCTAAAGAAGCATTGACCTATTCTACCCTGGATCTTCACGGGTCACGAATGGTATGTACAGTGTAAGGGTATAGTCTAGGACAACGAACCTCTATCGCACGATAAGGCTGTATGGAAGCCTTTCTGTACAAGATCAACAATATACGCCCAACGAACACGTCCAGGAAAACTCAAGGTTCGATCGCAAACTCTGCCTAATATTGATTCATGAAACATCATAACCTATTCACTGAACTACAGTCACAGCATCCCTGGTGATTCCGGGTAGGAATATAGCAACCTTTTCGCAAAAGGCGATTAACGGAATCGGGTAGTTAGGTTCGCTGACTTTGTTGATTTTAATATTCCGTAGATGATCATGATTTCAGTCTCTGAGATGTCTGGTCAAGACTCGATTATTTACAGGCCGCCGTCATACACATGGAATGTTGTTTATTGTGGCGGTAAATAACACACAAACAGAACTGTCACAGCCACCCTTTCATACCTCGACATTCGCTCTCAGCTATCAACGAACATCTAAATGCACTTGTTATCTGGGGCATGTGAAGTGACATTAACGCAACTCTGGTGCAGGGAAATGTGACCTGACTCTGCATATCTGTCAGGCTCCAATCACTGTGTGCTGCAAGGTCGCTCTCTGACATGTTACTTGTGATCAAGCCGGGCGTGTCATGTCATTTCTCGGAAGTATGTACAATGCCCTAAAGGGGCGCCAGGTAGTTGACATTTTCCCCTAATAAAAGAAAACAGAAAAACACAAACAAATCATTCATGTTTATATAGTCATGTTTATATATATTAACTTGTTCACGCTATTGGTCAACTAGTTCTGATAAATAGACACATTATTCCCTAATTGACACATACTGCTTCCCCTACACATAGTACGAGCGTAGACTCACTCCCGATGAGTGAGGCTTGACAAGCCTGACTGACCTGGTTGGGATTGATTAATTGATTGATCTTTAAAACTGCTATACAGACATGGCTGTGTGTTTTGTGTACATGTAAGAAGTTTGAAACGTGGTGGATCGTGGGATGACAAGAGTGGGGTACCAGCGGGGACGACGGATTGAGCTGGTGTTTTGCGGGTACAACATGTGGAGGTTAATACAGTTTGTGAGGGTAGGGAGAAGAGGGTTAGTGGGTAGCCGCGTAATCAGGGTATGAATACGCTGAAACAGGAGAGGACGTCCGCAATTAATAGAGATGCGTCAAATGCATTCAGACACAGTTGAAAGTGTTCTACGTGAATGTCCACGATGTCTTTCTTGACAGTTGATATGATGGAGTGTGTTTCATGCACCAGTTCATTCTGGTCCAAATATCTGTGATAACCAGACTTCGTGATATGTTCAACTTCCAAATTGACAACCCATGTAAAATCTATCCTCTTCCCTGTTAACTTACAACATGTTTTGTTCTCTCCTTTGGAGGAATAAAAGCATATGAAGTAAATTACGGTTATAATGATGTCAAAGGGACCACTAATTTTAATTCGTTATAACCGTAGTTCGTTATAAGCAAATGAACGGAATATTTACAGCAAATAGACAGGACCAAACAATAGTTCGTTATATCCGTCAGTTCGTTATAACTGTGTTCGATTTTACCGTAGTTTACTGTATATGTCACCTGAGTTGGGTTTAACGCCTTTTTTAACAGTGTTCCAGGTATATCACGGCGTGTCAGCTTAATGTGGGAGGAAAGCCCAATTAAACCCACGAGCACGGGTATGGTGCAGACAAACCTAGAAACATAATCGGGATTCGAACCCACAATCATAGGTTTCTTGCGTGCCCAAGAGACGCAACTCTGCACATCAAACTGCGGCGCCTTAGACGACTTGGCCACCCGTGGCCCCCTATGGAGGAATAATAACATATACATGTCACCTGAAGGACAACGACTAACAGTGAACAGCTAGGCTTAATCGTGCAGGCTGCATGAAATATATGTCTCCTCAAAAACGCACTACAGTTGACAAGTAGTCGCGTCTCAATGTTGTTCATCTTAATAAATAAAAATAATCGAAGCGTGAACATGATTTTGTAACGAAATCATTACATATTCTCTGTTCCACGTGATCTGGTTAGGAGCCGAACTAGAGCATGCTGGGACATATCTCGCGACACCAGGACACAGTAGTATGGAGGAAAGCCCTGGGACATTACGGTGAAAGATTAAAGGATATATTTCAGCATCACAGTGGTAAGTAAAATCTGCATTTACTATAATGTACCACAAAAGCAATATTTCATCTCAATTCACCTTCTGAAACAGATATGGGAAGCACAAACACCGGAATGCACTGATTAATATTTACATTCCAAGACGTTGGAAGGACAAATATAGCCTCATAGGTTATGTTATTTGTTTACAATAATGTTATGTTATTCACAGACACCCGACACTCAACGTAATATCCATATTTCACATGTGGTTCTTGGGTATCAGTATTATCGATCGTCATGTCCAACAAAAGACATGTTTGTGTACTGCATTTCACTTCCGTCTTAAAGGTGTGTTGTACATTCGGTTTGGTGCACATTAGCCTTTGACTTGTATCTTGGTTTTATTTGTCTATGACTCCGTGGTATAAAGCCTATGACATAAACCACAGACAGAAACCTGACAACCAACCTTACTATAAATAATTCACATAAGGAATTTATACCTGTCACAGATCGAAGTTCAGGTCACGCTGCCCTTCGTCGTCGCTGTAATTGTGTACTGCATTCCACGTCCACGTTCAGTGTGTATTGCTCATTCGGGTGACGCAGTTCAGTCGCGGACGTGCATTTGGACCTGGAAATTATATTTCGACATATATTATATGACATTATGTGATCACTAGGAACAGATGTTGCTGTCTTACAGACAAACATATGTCCTCTTGACAAAAAACAAATACACAACTCACATACCCGACTTCTTACTACTACTTAGTTGATGCTTGAGTACAAGGGGCACGGGTGGCCCAGTCGTCTAAGTACATTTACATAAAGTCGTCATACCCCTTATTATACTGTGTCACGGGTGGCCCTGTCGTCAAAGGCCCCACAATTCGCTGTGGGGTTGCCTCCCTTGGGAACACCAGGAACCTATTATTGTGGATACCAAATCCCGATGTGCAACGTGGATGTGTCTAGGTTTCCCAGCACCAAACGTTGGCTTTATGGCAGTGGTCTAACTGGAATGCCCTTCAAAGCTGCGTTAAACCCACCAACCTTATTCATTACATTGCATATGCACAGAGTCATTCGTGACAGTTGATCTTCCTCCATATCTCCCACGCATGAGTTTAGTTTTGTTATACAGTAAGCGACGTGCACCGAATCCAACAACTAGCATTAGCTGGTTTCTAAAACCAGACAACCGTGATATGTATGCTTTAGCATATAGCAAAAACAACAACCAGAAGTAAACAAAGGCACACATCGGGGATATTGGTCCTTACAACATATTTACCTGAAATATATTATCAACACTGACTGACTGACTGAGTATGGTTTTACGCCGCATGGTATCTCAGTGAGCTAGCACTATGAATCGGCATCAGTCCGGACTAGTACAAACCGCCACACAAACACACACACGTACATGCACGTCGCTATATAAGTGCAATAATCTTGGACGCGACGTTAAACCCCATTTCACCTCACCTCACCTCACCTCACTGTTAAGAAAAAAGGGAAATCACAGTCCCGACACGTCTGAATATATTCAGACTAAAAGTACATCCGAACGGATAATTCGAACCACGGGCATAGCTGCGAACAAGTTTTCAACGAAACCTAAAGCTAAGGCAGTTATTCTTGGACCGACAGGGAGGCGACTGTGACGTGCATGCCAGAGTTGACATAATGTGGGGCACACAGCAACATGTCCCATGACCCCACTGCACAGAGGTGAGTGGTGAATGAATGGGCGGGACACCATGGCTGCAGCGTAGGTGATGGTATCAACATCGTTGAGGTACGTAAATCTCTAAACGATTTAAGTTGCCGGCCATTTCGACATAAATCAGCTGATGTTACATTTACTGAAACATTCATATAGACCGAGCCGTGTATATTATTGTATTTTGTCGGCGCATGGTAAAGGTGAAATGCAGACGGAAACCCGACACTCAACTGGACTGTTATCGGTATGGTCGGCCTTCATGTCACGTTGACCTCCGACATCGGTACACCAAGCAAGTAAATAAACACACTATGGTTTGTGAGCATATCTGTCCAGCAACAAGGTGTCATTCGCGTCAAGCCTGAGTTGTGGTAGATAATTAAATGTCTTGTGTAAGATGGAACTATTGACTTATGGACACACAGGGAATGATACAAATGTTTGATATGTTAATTTATTAACAGCTAGTGATGGGCATCAGCTCGCTTAATAGAGGTTCCACTGTACACGACAACCCACACAACAATACAAGATCTGAGTGTATCGACAGTCAGTTTATTGGACAGCCACATAGATTTGATAAGGGTGGATGATAAACAGCTTTACATACAGATAAATATATCAACGTCTTACATTTGTTTGCTTAAATGTTTAGTTACATTGTTGAGATAGTACTGTAATTGAGCAAAAAAAAATAACCACGAAAAATATGGACCTGCAAAGTTCCATGATCAGGAATGAACGACCACTACGAGTGTGAGTATTCCAGTGTCAGCTTAATGTGGGAGGAAAACCCGAAGTGATGCAGGTCTCAGACTTCGGTGAAACCCACGAGCACGGGTATGGTTTTGACAAACCTAAAACATGATTGGGGCGAACCGGAATTCCAGCCCACAATCCAAGGTTTCTGGCATGCCCAAGGGACGCAACTCTGCACAGGGAATCGCGGCCCCTTAGATGACTGACTGACACCCGAACCCCCACAAACCACAGATGTATACATGTACCGACTATGCTATATTGCTATCTGGGGCAAGGTGTTTCAAAGAACGCACTCAGTCATGTCACCTGACGTGACATTATAAGTAGACTGTCGTACACGGTTGTATCGTTGGCCAGACCAAGTCATTCCTCAGGAACGAGTAGAATCGCCCAGAGGGGTGAAAGGTAGTCAGACATTGACGATTGTGTTAAAAAAGAGCGACAATTTTGAATCCTACAGATGTGTTTATCAATATCCATTACATCTATCATTAGCGTGGAATATCCATACTGATATATGTGACAGTAACTGATATTGTTCCCTGATTGAAGCTAGCCGGGGCCCCTACACACAGTAGGTTACGCTCACGCTGTATTCTCGGGAAAAGCGCCTGACCTGGAAAGACTAAGATATATGTGTTGATATTCTGTGGAAGGGTAACTCGGTTACTCAAAACACGAATGTGTGGGGAATCCCCTTGAGAAGGCTGCAGTTAAATAAGAGTGGGACAAACACACGACAGCGTGGACAGGATCTGGGTGTTGAGGTGCACTGTACGGGGTGAAGGTAAGGATGTGCGGTGGGGGGTGCGGGGTTGAGTTAGGTGAGTGCCCTTTGAGGAAGTATGGAAATGTGGAAGTGCAGGGTGAGGCAGGCAGGTGCGGGATTAAGGTTGGAAGTGCGGGGTTGAAGTTGGAAGGCGCCGTTTAATTAGGTATGCACATGTGGAAGTTCAAGGTTAAGGGAGGGGGGTGTGGGATTGAGGCAGGGGCAAAGGGTTTGAGGCAGAGGGTGGGAAGTTGGGGTAGGTGGTGCGGGCTAGAGGTGGGGAGGTGCAGGGTTGAGGCAGGGGTGCGGGGTAGAGGTGGGGAGGTGCAGGGTTGAGGCAGGGGTGCGGGGTAGAGGTGGGGAGGTGCAGGGTTGAGGCAGGGGTGCGGGGTAGAGGTGGGGAGGTGCAGGGTAAAGGCGGGGGTGCGGGGTAGAAGTGGGGCTGCGGGGTAGAGGTGGGGGTGCGGGGTTGAAGTGGGGCTGCGGGTTAGAGTTTGTGGTGCGGGGTTGAGGTGGGGGTGCGAGGTTTAAGTAGGGGGTGCGGGGTTGAGGTGGGGGTGCGGGGTAGAGGTGGGGGTGCGGGGTTGAAGTAGGGGTGCAGGATTGAGGTGGGAGGTGCTGGGTTGAGGTAGGGGTGCGGGATTGAGGTGGGGAGGTGCTGGGTTGAGGGAGGGGGTGCGGAGTTGAGGGAGGGGGGTGCGGAGTTGAGTGGGGGAGGTGCGGGGTCGAGGCAGGGGGTTTCGGGGTTGAGGTTGGTAGGTGCGGGGTTGAGGCTGGGGGTTCGGGGTTGAGGGAGGGGTGCGGGGTTGAGGGAGGGGGTACGGGGTTGAGGGAGGGGGTGCGGGGTTGAGGGAGGGGGTGCGGAGTTGAGGTGGGAAGGTGCGGGGTTGAGGCTGGGGGTTCGGGGTTGAGGTTGGGTTTGCAGGGTAGAGATGGGGAGGTGCGGGGTGGAGGCAGGGGTGCGGAGTTGAGGTGGGGAGGTGCGGGGTTGAGGCTGGGGGTTCGGGGTTGAGGTTGGGTTGGAAGGGTAGAGATGGGGAGGTGCGGGGTTGAGATGGGCAGGTGCGGGGTGGAGGCAGGGGTGCGGGGTTGAGGTAGGGGTGCGGGGTTGAGGTGGGGAGGTGCAGGGTTGAGGCAGGGGGTGCAGTGTTGAGGTAGGGGGTGCGGGGTTGAAGTAGGGGGTGCGGAGTTGAGGTAGGGAGGAGCGGGGGTGCGGGGTTGAGCTAGGGGTTGGGCAAGCGTGGAGTAGGGAGAAAGCAGGGTGAAAGCAGGGTAGGGAAGAGAAGAGAAGTTTGGGATTGAAGCGTTTATCGCAAAGGCCTTTCTTCTTTTTACGACATGGGGGCAATGTGTGAAGCCCATTTCTTCACTTCCGTGTTGATTATGCTGGAAGGGTGATAAAAGCAGCATCAAGCTTAACACAGCCAATGTGTTCACGGGTATATTGCTTTTGTGTGCTGTTTGAGCATCTGTGACGTTATCCTTTAGTTTGAACGCGGCATGATATTTTTACAAATTGAATAAATGTTTGTTATCAATAATACACTATCATAGACGATTATCGAAAAGACGGACGTATTTGTTTTATTTGACACTCAAGTTAATGTTTTGTCGGAAAACACATGATTTGCGAAAGTCTACAACGACACACAATATTATGGTGCGATATATATTTATATTGTATATATATATTGTTATATATTGTTGTATTTTATTCATTAACAATGTTTGTAACGTTGTAATATTTTTTACAATTGAGAGTCGGTAGATAGGACGGTAACTCGTTGTTGTTGTGTTGTGGATTACAGCGTTGTTATACCTGCAGGGGAACGATATCGAGGTCGACATGCCCTGTGACTAACTATGTGTTACTGGCCCTATTGCTCACAGTCATACTGGCACATTGCGAGACACCTCACTCGTCTGAATATGCACCACAACGTATATACTATTACGTTTTGATTCGGGGGCACGGGTGGCCCAGTCGTCTAAGGCGCCGCGATTCGCTGTGCAGAGTTGCGTCCCTTGGGCACGCCAGAAACCTATGATCGAGGGTTCGAATCACCTTTCTAGTTTTGTGAGCACCATACCCGTGCGCGTGAGTTTCACCGAGGTGAACCTTGAGAGACACCTTCCCTTCTGTAGCCTGAACCACGTACAGGTCATGTATATGCTCTTACGTTTTGATTCGACGCGTGAGTTACGGGATAAGATAAATCTTTAGCAGCCCCAAAAAAGGGAACTGCTTGTCGTAGAGGCGACTGATGGGGCCGGGTTATCAGGCTCGCTGACTTGGTTGATGTATGTCATCGTGTTCCGAATGCGTAGACCGATGCTCACGATGTCCATCACCGGATTGTCTGGTCCAGACTCGATTATTTGCATTTACACAATCATATGTTGCTGTGTCAGGTTATAAAGTATTAAGACTGATCGTTGTATTGTTCGGAAGACGGTTAAACAGGCTGGGGAGGGACGACTTATCGACGCTCAACCAAGAGAGAAAAGGTCGTGTCGACATGGAAGGGCGGTCTGGTAGCCTAGTGGTAAAAGCGTTTGCACGTCACGCCGAAGACCCGGGTTCGATTCCCGACATGGGTACAATGTGTGAAGCCCATTTCTGGTGTCCCCCGCCGTGATATTGCTGGAATAGTGCTAAAAGCGGCGTAAAACCACACTCACTCACACTCACGTGTAAACATGGATGCACCATGCGTTATCGATGACTAGGTAATCCAAGGTTCACGTAATTGCGTGTGATAAGGGAATACGGCTGCGTTTGACTGGTGTTGTGATAAATGAGCTATAATGTGCCAAGCGACTTGGAAATGTAAGGATGTCCTTTGTTCAGGATAATTTGTGAGAATTATTAAAAGTATCAAGAAATACATGCGCTGTAATAATATTAAGGCTACTAAAAGGTGGACTGACACAGCGTTAGTATATCTAAACAGTCGCACCTACAGAAGCTAGCAGCACTGATACTAACTAGCAGTTCTAATATTCAACTGACCTCATTTAAATACACAGAGGTTATCAAATCTAGGCACTGTCAGGTATAAGTACCACGACACCAGTCTACATAGATTTACAGACAGCTTCTGCATGCCCAGCTGAACGAACTCGTATGCACTGAAGTTAGAGATGTCTACCAGAGTTATCTTGTGTAGAGATTAATTATCTGTGAGGCAAGTGCGGACGTTGGAGTAGACACAATTCTCGTGGGCAGTCTTTCACCCAAAGCAGCTCACCAAATGTGTGTTTGTGGGATCAGGGGCAAGGACGCTGTGGATATGCGTTGATGTGCGTATGCATACAAACATGTAGTGTGTGTGTGTGTGTGTGTGTGTGTGTGTGTGTGTGTGTGTGTGTGTGTGTGTGTGTGTGTGTGTGTGTGTGTGTGTGTGTGTGTGTGTGTGTGTGTGTGTGAATGATACCGTATTCGACGTAATAAGCGCCCCGCTGTAATAAGCGCCCACGGCGATATTTTCTAATATATTGGCTAGCGAACAATCCCAATTAGCACCCCTTCCAATTGATCAATGTACACAGGACTTTTTTACTCGTGTATAATACGTATGTTATATGCATTCATAATAATGGGAAATTAAATTCTGGAAAAAAGTATATCTGTCGTATATAAACATTTCAGGCTGTCAGCATAAACCACGAAGTTTACGATCTTTTAACTGTTGTTTTTCACCAAAATAATAGTCTAATAAGAGCCCCTCTTTCTAATTTTGAGAGCGCCCTGGGCGCTTATTGTCTCGAATACGGTATATATTTGAACATGGGAGTTTTATGTCGCAAATGTTATTTTCACTAATCAATGCACATGGCAAGGGGCTGTGGAAAAAAAACAAACATGTATTTTCTGTGAGAGTAGTATTCCAATGATATTGCCGAAGAAGTGAGATGCATGACCTTTAACACATTACTACATGTATCTATTTTTCATAATATCTGCATTTGACTTGATGACCACCTGGTAAACCCATTTCTGTCATCCGTGTCAAATGACATGGAGCAAACATTTGGTAAGCACAAACGTTTAAGCACAATATGTGTTTCAAACAAAAACGTATAAAACAGCATAAATGGTCAAGTAAAAGCAGCTTGATGCATACTGGTGTTTGTATCACAAAACCATATATTTCCTTTACAGAGGCTCCAACTCATCGTCCAGCAGAGCCATGCAGATGATCTACCCCATTCTGATGATAGTCAGTGAGTATTGAGAACACGGGCTTTTTCGGCTGTCACAACGTTGAACATATCTCCTAACTCAATACATTCTTTTCACACCGTAGAGTACATGACTTGAAATTCTACTTTTCTTTGTCATTACCCTGTACCAAAACATTGGTCAGTGGAGAAGAAATAATACTGTCCGGTTTCCTTCCTTTCGTTATCCTCATTTAAATGCCTGCGTATTTTTCAATCTTTCAGTATTGGAAACACATGGCCAGAACAACTGTGAATGGGGGAAGTATGGCGAAAACTGCAGCAAAGATTGCCCTTTGAATTGTATCCCTGACCCAAGGAGACACCTGACACACTGCCACAAGGAGACAGGGAAGTGCTCGGAGGGGTGTGTGCCGGGGTGGTTTGAGGATCTCTGTGATCACGCTTGTAGTAAGAACTGCTTGAGAAACACCTGTAATCGGCAAAATGGCATCTGCACCTTTGGTTGTGATGGAGACTACACAGGGGACTTTTGCAACAGTATTAGAGGTTTGAAAACAAGTTTATTCAAATATGTGATAGTTGGTGCTGATGTGCAGTAAACAGTCTTGCTACCAAATCAGGCAATTTTTTACTCAACAAAAACAGTTAAGGACCACTAACATTTTATGTCACAAAAAAACAGATTTTGTTATGTTATGAAAGCCCAAACAGATATACATAGTTTGGCCTTTCAACAAGCTTATGAAACGTCACATGATGCACGTGCAGTATGTGAGAGGCATGCCCAGCATGAGATTCATGGTGTTCAGCTTTTGTGTGGACTTTCTGCCTTTAACGGGTGTGGTGTAAAAACGCTGTTAGACTTCTCTGACGTATACATAACTGATAGAAGCAAAATGCCAGGTCGGCATATCTCTCTATTACAGAAGCAGGTAGAGCTAGTTGATTCAAATTAGTAATAGTTGATGCTGATCTGCTGTATGGTATATATAAAACGGTTTTATATTGTTTTGCTACCAAATCAGGCAATTTAATGCTCAACAAGATCAGTTAGGGACCACTGATATTTTCTGACACAAAAAACAGTGTTAGTCAAATGGCGATATCCATAGTTTGGGCCCTTCAGATGAATGGCAACGAATCCCTCAAGCTGCTTTCAGGAACCTCTTTTAAATCTTCACTTGGCGGTGTCAGGCCGTGATCAGAGCTTGTGGTGGCCACATTCGATACTGACATTGCTGTAAACATTCATGACATCGGAATCGAGGTTTTACATTAATAGTCTGTTTATGATGGGATTCTGACTGACTGTGGATGGTTCACCAAATGGAGACTGACTTCTGTTTTATGCTGCCAAGGGTGGTAACTCGGCGTGATTCAACTTGCTCTGAATCAATAAAACACTTTGTTATTCATTGTTTGGTCTTTCTGAAGGTATGGTAGTTATATTTCGGTTTTAAGGATGTTTCTTAACCTTTTATTTGAGTATATATGCAAACGTACTGATTGGTTAGCTGTTAAACCTATGAGGATTTGGAAAAAAAAAAGATCTTCAGCAACCTGTGTTTTTTAAGACAACAAACCGCTTGCAAACTTCGATGCATGTCATCGTAACCCAAGTGTGTGGATCAACGTCAAACACTGGCGTGTCTGGTCCAGACTCGATTATTTACAGAACACAGTCATGTACCTGGCATATTGCTGATTGTGGCTAAAGTTTGGATTATATCTCAAGAATAAACAAAAGATAAACAAATGGAGTGTGGGTTTTAACCTTTCTCGTGTAAGGGTTTTCTAGTACATTTGCCACTGGTGGGGCAGGACACGCTCACCTTTTTGCGGCCACCTGGCTTCACCATTATTTGATAGTGATTCATAAACACATGATAAAGTCAGAATTGTACAACCGACTCTGCTTGTAGCAGAGCTTTCTACTGAATATGGAAAGGGTCTTGTCGTTTCCATTTCAATCAGGCAAATATAACATGGCGGTGCACTCATAAATGTTATGCAATGTTTTATTGTTTTTGATCTGTCTGCAGTTGGATATAAATATGATGTGATATCAGATACAAGTATATTCATGTATTGATTTTCTAAAACAATCAAGCTCGAACATGAGTGTATAAAGCTGGACTAGTCATCTTTACTGTAGTAGTGTTTGGAAGATCTCTGTACATGACTAACGACGTTGCCTGTATTTATGTCTGTACAGGGACGACGGCGTTACCTCCAAGGGAATCCAGCACATGTAAGTACAAATACAACCTAAGACTCATATATGTTAAGATAATGTGCAAATCATAATTGCTTTATATTCCTTGCCGGTATTTTGTCACAGACACATCGCCGACAACACCGAGTGAATCCAACACAGAGAAAACACCGGGCCTGGCTGCGATACTTGTCCCTGTGTTCCTCATCCTGGTTGTTGTCCTTGCTGTGGTGGTGATCATACTGTAAGTGTGTACCTAACCCAAGGAGATTGGGTCCAGATTATTGCTATATGTATGTATTAAAAATTAAAACAGTATTGTGAACTGACTGGTGATGTCTGAATCTATATAACATCGCCTCCGTGGGCTGGTGGTGGAGCGTCCTCCCGGATAGCGGGAGGAACCGGCTTTGATCCCCGGCCGCGTCACACCAACAGACGGTATGGTACTTGTTGTTACCCTGCCTGTCGATTGGCATTAAGGGGATAAAACAAACACTTGTCGGCTCGGAGTGTGTCTGAATATACATGTTAAAATGCGGCATGGTGTCTTAGTGGTCTAGCACTATCAGTCCGTATTAGGACACACAGCCACACACATACACACGTGCATGCACGTCGCTATAAAAGTGCAATAACCTTGAACGTGACCTTTAACCCCATTTCACCTCGCCTCACTCAATACCATTTTGTTTGCATTGAAAGTTGTTAATATTTCTACGGAGATGACAACGTTTATATTTTACAGTTCACACATTTCTCAATAACCAACCATGGTTGTGTGCGTATTTTCATATTTCTTTATAGACGGAAACGGAAAAGGGGAGAAACCACAGGGATTATCGATGCAGTGACAGGGATACTTCCATGCTGGAGAACAACTGGTACAGATGGTACAACTGCCAGGTAATACAGAAATATAACCTGAGGCAGAACGTCTTGTTCATCACCATCACTTACGTCTATGTACAGTATATTATATGTCTAAACACAACGAAGTACATTCATGAAATGATGATCCCCTGATTTCTAAAACTTTCAATTCGGACATGCTGATTCATCCATTTGTCATCATCTCGATTTTGTTTATTTCATGTTCAGAGCCGGTGAAGATGGTGAGTATATACTTCGTTACTATTTAATTATATTTGAAGTGACAATATAGTGTTATTGAGTTTGTGTAAACGCGATTTTATTCCACAAGAATCCAAAGTAATTGTGATACAAGAAACTAAAATTATATAATTATGATTGTTAAATTGATTAATCCTCACTTTAGACAGGGAAAACGAATGTTGAGCATTTCCCAATTACGTAAATCTGCTAGCATGGGCATCATTTCTTAGAAACAACACAGTTATAATCTTCAGAAACAGAAACTGTTTCATAGTTCGGCACGACACACGGGGTTGTTTTGTAGTTTTCAGTGTTGCAATGCAACTTCTCATTTGTAAAGCTCTTGTCCTGTGTATTTTATACTGATATATATACAGCTATAACAACAAGCATCGGTGTCAGTTTGTACATATTTCGATTGAACAAGGTTAAAAAAGGGTTAAGCATGTTTACATTGATTCTATTACTGGTTTTCCTTTGGTTGTTCTGTGAATACCTGTGATGTTGACATAACATGTTATCGTTCTTACATGGATATCGAAATGCAGATTGGAAAATCCATCCAGAGTGGGTTGAACATGCTTCATCTAACCATCATAACTGTTATGTTTCAGAACCTTTCATGGCAGAGGAAGGTGGAGCCAGTAAGTATGGGATACATATAATGGTGTATGTGTTGATGAATGAATGTTGTCACTTCACATCATATCATGGTGGATATGGTGATTTTATGGTGATTTTACAATGTTAGCAAAGTGTATTAATAATCAATGTGTTCACTGGTGTGGCAATCATATTAGCCATTGGCGGGAATATGATAAGAACATATTTTGTAATATGTGACTATGAGTCCAAGACATTGAACAACAAAAATTCATACAGTGCAACAGATGAGCAGCGTATTTACGTAAAATACGTAAAGAAAATAATAAAATATAAACAAATAGATAATTATAAAATAATAATACATGAAAAGTGATAATAATAAAACAAAATATATGAATAATAAAATAGTCAAAAACAATGACTTTAAATGCACTTGCTTACAGAAACGCATGCATTAAATTGAAAACTCAAATGTATAAAAACAGCCCACGTAAATACCCAATGAACCTTTTTCAGCCTGCATACTAAGGAATCAATTTCCGAAACACGGTTACGAGCTAACTTCATAATTAGAACAGTTATCATGGTATGTACATCTAAAACATTACTTCATTTTTTTCAAATCTTAAAATTTCCACTCTTTTGGGGAATACCCAATAGAGTGATGAATAGATAACTGAAAAAGAAATAATGTTTACCCAATGAAAAATATAATAACCCAATTAATATAGAAACCCTAGAGTAAAAACTCAATTGCTCAAAAAGTTATCTAGAGCTCTGTTGGTATCATACCATAATGTTAGCAAATTAGTTGTGTTTGGTATATAAGAGCGGGTTAAATATATAATCTCACCCGAGTGTCTTTTGATATCAAATATATCAACACAAGTTGATACAAGTAGGAAAACTCCGAGGCACAAGGGTGAGATTTTATTTATCATCCAACATCATTCTTCCAACTTTTTCAGTTTGTAGCCAGTAATTAGCAGTGTAGTAAGTGTAAAAAGTACTGTTTACAGCTTCAGTAGCAGAGCCATTAGTGATGTCACATGATTGTGATGTCATGGCAACCAATGACGTCACAATGGTCTGCAAAGCATTGTGATGCATTTTCAGTGCAGCGATATCTACAGTGTAGATATCGCTTGATCTCACCCAAGCGTTAGCTCCTGTGGGAGCCAGTTTTGGATGATAAACAGGCTTCATCTAACCATATAATAACTTACAGAACATCTCCTCACAAAGCACGTGAGTAACTTATGGTTGTGTATGTGTTGATGAATGAAACAATATGTTAACCAAGTTATCTGGATGGAACATAATTTAGTGTGAAACCAACAAAGAAACAAGAAACAACCAACAAATGAGATACGATGAGCAAATGAATTACATATTATATATGTGTTGATAAATAAATGTTGTTCAATGAATTTATATGAAGTGAATGTCAGTTCTCCACATGTGTCCTCTACTGTGTAGACTGCTCATTATGTCACAGTGAAAATGGTGATTTTGTAATGTTAGTCAAATGTCTTTTTTATCAATATTTAATATTTATATATTTAATACATTACCCTTTAAGGGGAATATGTGCAGAACATATGTTTTGTAATATATGACCATACGTCGAATACACTGAACAATAACTGGTAACTTACGATATGTAGATCAATTCATATTATATTCGCTTATAAATTCACATTGCCTTACATCTTTTCTAAATTAGACTACACCACATCATCGTACAATGAAGTTTGAACTGGTAATCAAATACTACATTGTGTTTCAGTTGTGGAAGCACATTCGTGTAAATTATTTACTTTTATATTCTGACCAGCAACAGGGGGACCAGCAACACGGGGAGATGCAAGTTCCATCAGCAGTTTTGTTCTCTTTGAAGATGATGACTTTCCACCTGGTAAGAACAGAATACCGTCATTAGTAATCATCTGGCACGTCCTTCATGATGCATATGCAGGTGTACGTACCACAAAGGTAACCCGAGGCGTCCGATGAATTAATGACTTTAATTACATTTTACTGTATTTTATATGGGTATATGTTCATATAAGAATCAAAAGAGTTGAACTGGCGATACTCAATATCAATGTGGACAATTGTTTTACATGTTTATCAACTTTTACAGGTTCAATAGAACAGAAGATAAAAGATATCCAAGGGGTGTTTGTTAAAACTGAGAGCTTTAAGAAGGCTAAAGAAAAGTTGGAGACGTTTGGCCATGTGACACTAAGCGGTGCTCCAGGAGCAGGTAAAACAGCCATGGCCCTGATGCTGGGAGCTGAATACAGGAAGCAGGGGTATGAGCTGGTACTGGTTGAGCATGCTTATAAAGTAAAGCTGTCTGAGTATCTAGATAAAGGCAAAGACGTGTGTGTCATATTTGATGACGTATTGAAGACAGTCAGATCATATTTGGACATGTCCCGTCTCAAACACGTTTTGTACGACCTCCACATGCACCTGGAACAGTGTGAGTCCGGATCAGAAAGAAGATACCAGCGTCTGCAGCAAGAACCAGGAGAGGAACAGGGAAAGCTGGAACAACCAAACATCTGTGTTATATTCACTGTAGACACCAACAATCTTCAGCGTGCAATGTCGAAGCTAGGAGGTCAACATATTTTCAAAAGTTCATCAGATGTCAAACTGAGTTGTACACAGGAAGAGAAGAAAGAATTGTGGCAGAAGTACAAACATCGCTATGGGTATAAAGTGGATGTGAAGAATGTTTTTGCATATACGGAAACGACTGTCGGTTTTCCTCTGGAATGCAAACTTTTCTCCAGTTGTTGTGGCTTTCAAATGCACCATGATAGTTTTTTCGAGAAACCTTTGTTTTACATCACAAATCAACTTCGCACGATTATTAGCTCATTGGATGACAAGTCAGCTGCTCTCATCCTGATCTTACTGTGTGAAGGTCAGATAGACACCAGTCAACTGGAGACTGAATGTTCCATCCCAGACGGTCAACTCACGACTAAAGATGACCGCCCTGACAGTCAACTGGAGACTAAAGCTGACCATCCTGACAGTAAACTGAAGACTAAGGGTGGCAGTCCAAACAGTCAACTGAAGACTAAGGGTGGTAGTCCAAACAGTCAACTGAAGACTAAGGGTGGTAGTCCAAACAGTCAACTCGATACGGAAGGTGTCTGCCCAATCAGTCAACTTGAGACTGAAGCTGTCCGTCCTGACATTCAACATGGGACTGAAGCTGTCCGTCCTGTCACTCAACTTGAGACTAAAGCTGACAGTCCTGACAATCAACTTGAGACTGAAGCTGTCCGCCCAATCATTCAACGTGAGACTGAAGGTGTCCGTCCTGTCACTCAATTTGATACTAAAGCCGACAGTCCTGACAACCAACTTGAGACTGAAGCTGTCCGCCCAAACATTCAACGTGAGACTGAAGGTGTCCGTCCTGTCAGTCAACTGAAGACTAAAGGTGGCAGTCCAGACAGTCAACTGGCAACGGAAGGTGCCTGTATCAGTCAACTTGAAAATGAAGGTGCCCGCCCAAACCTAGAGGCTCACCTCAAGGCAGTTGCAACTCTTGTGAAGACATCAACCAGCCAGGGTGTAGCTGAGGCTGTGAGGGGCTTCTGTGGTACATTGTTAACAAAAGGAAACATAACATCATTTTCCCATTCGATAATTTATGATGTCTGTGCTTTGGTCTTATTCAATATTGAACCACACTTTATTCTAAAACATTGCAGTATAAATTTCCTCCTGGAGCACGTACATGATCAGCAAGACGACCGTATTCCTGTCAATGAAAACCAGCTCAGGATACCTTTCTCAGAGGCCTTCAGTGAAATAATTGCTGACAGAATGGCAGATGCTATTGTCAGTGGTGCTTTCAGTATGTACATCTGGCACCCCATATGGAAACGAAAAGACATATCAGACAAAGTAAATCATATGATCACAGATCCACCTTCTTTGTCTGATGTTACCAGACACAACCTTCTCTATTACGCCTGTTTCACTGGGAACAAGAATATCCTAGAGCGACTTCTTCCTCACTGTGACATCAATAGGCGTGGTTTGAACGGCTGGACACCGTTGATGTATGCAGTTGTCTCTGGACAGATGGAATGTTTTGACATCCTTGTGAAAAACAAAGCGGGTATGGCTTTTTGTGATATCAACAACAACAATTTACTGCATTTGGCTTGTAAACATGGATACATGTCCACGGTAAAACATGTAAAAAATGTACTCAAGGAACACCTTTCTCCTGATTTGTATCTCAAGCGATACATCAATGGTCGGGGAGAAAATGACTGGACACCAGTTATGTGTGCAGTGGCATTTGGGAAGGAGGATATCATAGACTATCTTACCTATGAAAAGAATTCAATTGGATTAAAAAAAGAATTAAAAAGCGATTTTAAATTATCAGATATCAACACAAACACCGTGCTTCACCTTGCATGTCGGTTTGGAAACAAGTCCACTGTAGAAAGTCTGCTACCCCACACAGATATAAATGCACGTGGCAATAATGGGCAGACACCGCTTATGTGTGCACTTTTTTCAGAGAGGAAAGAAACCTTCGACCTTCTTGTGTCAATGAAAGCTGACATCACAATGACTGACGATGACAACAACAGCCTCCTTCACTTGAGCTGCCACGTTGATGACGCGTCCCTTGTCGTGCCAATTGTGCCAAACGTTGACATCAATCGTCGGGGAAAACACGGATGGACACCATTGATGAAGGCAGCTGTACATGGAAATATGGATGTATTTCAGCTTTTCCTTTACACAGTGAAGGTGGACCTCAAGCTGAAAGATGAAAACAACAACAATCTCCTCCATCTTGCATGTCATGGAGGACATGTCTCCATTGTGCAACAATTACTGCCAAAGTTTAAAATAAACAGTCGGGGAAACAACGGGAGGACGCCAGTGATGTGTGCAGCTGCCAGTGGAGTCGAGAGTGTTTTCAACCTGCTTGTGTCAGAGGGGGCTGATATAAGACTGAGGGATGACAACAACAATTCTCTATTGCATTTAGCATGCTTTGGTGGGAATATTTCCATTGTGACTTATCTTTTGCCAAAGAGTGATATCAACTGTCAGGGAAGTCACGGGAGAACAGCAATAATGATCACAGTTTTGGTTGGAAAACCAGCCCTGTTCAAACTACTTTTGTCAAAGAAGGCCAATATCAAACTGACTGATGATGATAATAATACTGTATTACACCATGCCTGTC
Organism: Haliotis rufescens; assembly: GCF_023055435.1. Lineage (NCBI taxonomy): Eukaryota > Metazoa > Mollusca > Gastropoda > Lepetellida > Haliotidae > Haliotis > Haliotis rufescens. The sequence goes on along the minus strand of NW_025963834.1, from coordinate 158,165 downwards.
AGGGTGGGAACTATTCCATTGTGAACTATCTAATGTCAAAGTTTGGCATCGACACTTCTGGAAAACACGGCTGGACACCAGTCATGTTTGCTGCATGGGCGGGAAGGAAGGTCGTGTTCGATTTGCTTGTGAAGCAGGGGGCTGACCTCACTTTAACTGATGCCTTCAATGACAATGTTCTACATTTAGCATGTCAAAGTGGGAGCACAGATATTGTCGAATATCTTGTGACACCCTCTGACGTCAGTCTTCGGGGAAAGAACGACTCGATACCAGAAATGCATGCAGCGAGATCAGTGTCCAGTGGAAATAAAGATCCTTGTGATGGTAATGCACCGAAGGATGTCATACAATCATCAACTTCCCCTGAAAATCATAATGCTATTTATATGGTCAGTCACAGTGGAAAGGAAGCCATTGTGAAACAAGTGAGTGGCTACTTTGACATCAACGTCAGAGGCAGGGATGATCAGACCCCACTAATGAGGGCAGTGTGTGGAGGACATATTGCTGTGTTCCGGTTCTTGGTGTCCCGTGGAGCCGACCAAACTCTGGTGGACAAGGATGGACACACTCTTCTACATCTGTCTACTCAGCACGGTCAGCTTCATATGGTGAAATACATCATTGACTCTTTTGACATCAATGCTAAAGACAAGGTTGGTTTGACACCTGTCATGACGTCAATATTGTATGCCAAAGTTGCTGTGTTCGAATATCTTAGAGAAAAGGATGCAGACTTGTCGCTCGTTAACAACGCAGGTGATACACTGGTGACTCTCGCTCATAAAATAGGATGCAGACAAATCATAGAACAACTACCACCGTCCAAAAATGTCAAACGATTGTCTGGCCAGAAGGATTCACATCCTGGCAAGTCCCAAAAGCGTAACCCCAAGATGAATAGAAAGTCGCACAACTGAACAAGCTCAAAAGTGTGCGATCTGAAAACATACAACATTTGTAGTCTTGATCTGAAATACAGAGATCAGTCCGCGACACATTACTAGATGTAAGCATTATCTGCTCCCATAAGTGCCCGATGTCAGAAATGAAGGATGCAGGTGATGGTAGTGTTTGTGTTAAACCATTGATACCGATATACTGTATACTGTCTTAGACCATCTCTCTAATCTTCTATGTATAACACATGATTGTCCTTAAAATCATATGGTGGATATAAGCTCAATTGGAAGACAATGTGTGCTATTTATCTCATGATAAATTGTACTGAAAGAGAAAGTTACTTTCGTAAAGGCATATGAAATGTATCCAAATTTGCATCCCCTAATGAGAACATTACAGAAGCCCGAACGAAGTTTAAACCCCATCTTAAACCCTACTGGACAAAACCAAAATCTGAAGTTATAACGACATGAAGTGCGCCGTGAAGATGACACTTGCTAGAGAACAGCAAAAACAAGCAAGCAAAGCATTGTTTCCGAAGAACGTATCAGAGATGCAAACAAGACCTCATAGCAGGCTGAACGAACTCTGAGGCAGCTGAAATAAATATACACTTATACCTTAAAACTGCAACACGATATAACTAAGTTAAGGGCCAAGTACACTTACGTCTATAAACATGTGATCAAAGTGGTTACACGGAAGGTATTTTTGGAATCTCTGGTAATATTCCCTGTTCTTTTACCTGATGTTGTAATATGTAAAACAATACAGAAAACTATGAGAATTCTAATGTTGATAACGAAGTAACTGCTGATTGTCTATTTTCATTCACGGTACAGATAAAGGGCTGATTAACAACACATCTCAAGGACCTAATATGTTAACACATGCACATAGTAAGCATGTTTGAGGAACTTTATAAAAGCATATCGTGTTTTTATGCCATGATACTATTTTTAGAAAAATGAACGAGAACATAGGAAACTTCATGATATGCAAACTACAGCTCATCTTCGATCATCTTGAAATGCAAACAGAATCAAAGGATTTTATGTGTGGAACAGTTGCGAATGATATCGTAATACACTTGATGTCGTGTCATATGAATCTAGTGAAAATAAATATCATGTTTGATCATTGGTTTATTTGATGTTAATATATTTGTTAGAATTAGAATCTACCTGTACAAATATTAATGAAGATGGTATTGTTTGTCTTTCCTGCTTGGAGATATTCCCGAACAAATGATAGATTACAGCATATTGACAGAACGCATGATAAATAAAGGAAGTGCACTTAAAAAGTGAGATGAAGCCATCCAACGCTGCTTATACTAAACAAAGTTTATTGTCAGTGAGCGTACGCTTGTAATATATACTCACACGTAAAAGAAACGCAAGTCGAGTACGTAGTAGACATGCCATTTCTTTTCAACAGTAAAGACAGGTAATACTAATAGGGCAAGATTGACAAAAACATGACTGAAGACAGTTTAATGTATTAAAAGGACGATGACATAATTGTTTTTGTTTTTTTCAAATGTTAATGGCTCACACAGTTTCGGAGCAACACCCGAAATGTCAGTCAATACCTGGTGTGACCACCATTAGCATTGATCACTGCCACACATCTCCTATACATTGAGTGGATCAGACGATTTGTGAAGGCACTAGGGATCCTCCTGCACACATCCAGAACAGCTGTGCGTAGTTCATCGGCAGATGTAGGGACTGGGCTCACATTGTGCAGACGCCTTTGGACCTCATCCCACAAGTGTTCGATGGGGTTCAGATCAGGGCTGAGGGCTGAGGGCTGGCCACGGTAGAACACGGATGTTGTGTTGTTGCAGAAAGGCCATGGTAGCTCTGGCGACATGGGGACGAGCGTTGTCCTGCTGGAAAATGTGTTGTTGAATGGAACAACGTGGGGTCTGATAACTTGGTCGATATACGGCTGAGCAATGACGCCGTGTCCCCGACCTTGACCAACATTCAGAAAGCACATGGGTCCAAGTCTCGCATTAAGTCCAATCCCTGCCCATATCATGATGCTAGGTCGACCCATGGATCCCTTTCCACAACGTCTCTGTCGGCGAAACGATGACCTCAACGCCGCCAAATTCTGACTCTTCTGTCTGTATGGGAGACACAAAAGCGACTTTCATCAGAGAAGGTGACACGCCTCCACTCACGATGGCGCCAATTGTGATGACCCTGTGCTCACTAAAGTCGTGCGTGTCGATGCTGTGGTTGGAGAACAGGACGACGTGCTGGACGGCGACATCTGAGGTTGTTGAAACGGAGAAGTCGGATCACAGTGTTCCGGCTAATGTGTCGATTAGGAGTTCCTATGGTCTGTCGAGCACTGTCACTTGCAGTTAGGAACGGATGTCGCTGGTGGTGACGGGTAATCTGCCTATCTTGTCAAGGTGTGATGACCCTAGGACGACCACTCCGAGGAAGGTCATCTGTGGTCTGTGTTGCATAGTATCGATGCAGGAGACGGTAAATTGTGGTTATGTTAACGTTGGAATGACGGGCAACATCTTGGACAGACTCTCCAGCTTCCAAACGTCCGATAGCATGGTTTCTCTGAATTTGAGTTAGTCGTTGCAATGTTGACCAACGAGTGGTAGGTCCAAGAATCGGCCACAGTTTTATACCCACTACAGTTCGTGACAGTTCGTGCATTTTCGATTTCGCGAGAAATTGGTTCATGATACCCACATATTCATTGAAATGGTGCGTTTTGGCGATTCGTTTTTTATGTTGCGTTTTTACTCGGGGCTTCCAAAATGCATCCACAACTATTGATAACACCATTCGGCTTCACTATATGCTACAACTCGTATCAATGTATGGTTCCGTGTTTGTTACCTATTTGCTTAAAACCACTTGCGTTTCTTTTGCGTGTGAGTATACATATATATATAAAACACAGTAAAGTTCTAAGCTTCAGGCACAATATAGTCAAAGTTAAATAAGTGGAGTAAGATCGAACACAGTTTTAATTGGCCAATTAAAACTGTGTTCAGTCTTACTCCACTTTTTATTTTTTTACTGTGTATATATGTTTATAAATATATGTGTGTGAGTGCGTGCGTGTGTGTGTGCATTTGTTTGTTTATCCTTTGCATGTTGTCACACCACAAGTGATGGAGGTCTCAGACGTTTACCACTTCGGTGAAACCCACGAGCACGAGTATGGTGTTGACAAACCTGGAAACATAATCGGGGATTCGAACCCACAATCATAGGTTTCTGACTTGCCCAAAGGACGCGACTTGCGGCGCCTGAGACGACTGGGACACCCGTGCCCCCTTATGACATGGAGGAAATACAGATCATCTATACATCTATAATGCATCTTATATTTTTCACATAGGTTTCAATGTTTCACTTTAATGACCTTACTGTTGTCATTGTTTCTTTCCTTGTTTTGAACACACGTTGTATATGTCTTAGATGAGTTTAAAGACAAACTGATAAAAATGGCATAGTTTACAAGGACATTGTGACACATGTGTTTCTATCCTATATCTCCCAAATGATCAACTCTAAATGTATTTAAAATAGTATAATGTTAAACATTTCGATTATGCTATGGATCGCTGCGCTGCCTGTTTATTTACACACGATAGTTAAAACATTTTAAAAACAAGTCTTCAACGGCAAATAATAAATAAAACGCTGAACTCATCCCCGTGTAATATTGATTTGATTAAACTCCTGAATAAACATAGTAACTGACTCGCTTTCGTTCGTCAGACATCAGAACTATGCAATATTTGTTTAAAAAAATATTGTATTTTCCGGTCGGTCGTTTAGTATGTTGTATGTCTTAGTTAATGAACTTCTTCACCCGTTTGAAACAACATCGATTCAAGTTTAATCACCTTTTTGTGAAAGGTGGTGAAGGGAGGGTTTCATAATGAACGATTAGGAATCTAACCTGAGCATTCGGCATGACGATCCAACGATTTTTTGTTTAAGTTACCCTATCATCCCACAACGATCTCTGTGATCCCTGGAAATGTTAGCAGGAAGGGCAGATGAGGCAGAACAAAAACGTCTTGATATCAGCACAGTATACGCTCAAGCAGGCCAAGTAGTTATGTGATATTCCTTCTTTCGTCTGATGAAGGAAAAGGAGCATGCCTCGACTCCTTGGTTTGCTTCCCGCGAAATAGATGACTACATCTGTAAAACATGATACTCATCGAACTGGGGGCACGGGTGGCCCAGTCGTCTAAAGGGCCGCGATTCACTGTGCAGAAGTTCGTCCCTTGGGCACGCCAGAAACCTATGATTGTGGGTTCGAATCCCGGTTCGTCTCGATTATGTTTCTAGGTTTGTCAGCACCGTACCCGTGCTCGTGGGTTTCACCGAAGTGGTAAACGTCTGAGACCTGCATCACTTCGGGCTTTCCTCCCATATTAAGCTGACACGCCGCGATACAACTGGAATACTGTTAAAAGCGGCGTTAAACCCAACTCACTCACTCACTCATCAAACTTGTAAGTCAATTTAGCGAGACAGTGAGGGGGCCTCAAGGACATTAATTAACGAGTTCCTTAACTAATCAGAAGCTAGTATTTTTATGTCAGTTAGGTTAAATCTAGTTAAATCAACTTTTCTCCAAAACAAAACATCAAATCTGATACGTAAAATTTACGAAATACGTGCACACGTTTTTTAAATCATTGTAACTCCATGCTAATACCAACTGCAATCTGATGTTTCCCTACTCATCTTACTGATCGGATATGCTTTAAGTAGTTGTATGTTATTGTAGTAAACTTGCGTTAATTTGTATGGTTGACAAAACTTAACGATTATAATTACCATATGTCCATGGACGGTTTCAAAGCAACAGCAGTGCCGTACGCTCAGGAGTGCGGGCAATCTGACAATCTAGTGTTCCTAGATACGCCATTCACATGTAACTTTATACAACAACATCGACATGTATTGTAACGGGTGTACCCATCCGTCCAATAACCTTAAACGTAAATATGCTCCTGAAATACCGGCCCTATCGGGAGTATATCTTCCGGATTTTCTTCGGGCTTTTAATGTTTGTCAGGCGAAGGAGATAAGTCGAGTTTGTTTTATGTCATACGCCATGGGCTCCGAGAATAAACACTAACGATCACTCAATTCGGGTTGAGGCCTTTTTTGGACGTGTGCAATCCCCCGCGCTGACCCTCGACAAAAAGAGCGTCACAGTATGAATATACACCGACGCTCTGTTCCTATATGTTTAACAACACCTACTTGTGTCTGGAGGAAACACCATCCATGTTTACCTGGATACGACATCCCAAAGGAAATGAATCTAGAAACCGTATTATATATCTACAGACAGCAACAAGCATGTGTACCTCGGTACAACAGCATTAATATTGTGCTATGAATTGTACCACATTCGTGTGTACCTAGATACGACATCTCGGTGTACCTTTATACAATAACTTCCATATGAATCTAGATACAAGAACATGTATGTGCACATAGGCACAGCGACATGAATATTTATGTGAATATAGACACAATGACATCCATGTATACCAAGATTCAACGACATTCATCGCGATTTACAATACATCCATATGAATCTAGATACAACAGGCATGCGTACCTCGGTACAACAGCATTGATATGAGTCTGTGCGCAGCAATGTACATATATATATCCATATGTACCTAGATACAACAGCATTATTTTGTACCTCCGTACAACAACATTCATGTGTACCTGAAACGACAACATTAATGTGTACCTAGATACGACATCCCGATGAGCCTGGAAACAGCAATCATGTGTACAATATCCTTATGGATCCACATGCAATTGCAGCAATGTATAACTAGGTACAACATGAATATCGAGAGTAAAATGGAGGACTTTGAAAGAAAGATGGACAGTTTGACGGAGGGATGAAGCCAATTATAGGCATTTTTTTCCGCCACTTATCCTAACACAAAATTGTGAACCTTTTCGCAAAATCTTCCTTGTAGCAGCAACGAACAAGTGTTGTGTGACATAACGTGAGCGCATTCCGGTACAGTGCCGAGGTCCTCAACATCCTGAGTATGGTCACACTCTGTTTCAAAAGTAATGATTGAAGCAGATTCCACCAACTTATAACTGCATCGACCTGCTAGCGTGAGAGGTCCATACGTTTACAGGCCGACACTACAAACCCCGAAGCTGGATCAAACAGTGTTTTATGACTCAACACATGTGAACGCCTGAAGTGACGCAGGTCTTACACGAATACCACGAGCACGGGAATGGTGCTAACAAACCTAGACACATCATTCGGGGGAATCTGCTTTTCAAACCTAAGTTAACAGCTTTCTGGCATACCTCAGGCACGCAACTCTGCTTTAGACGCCTTGATAACCCGTGACCCTTCTTGTGACCCTGAGCACAGACAAAATGTCAAATGTAAATGTATATTGATATCCTCTGACATGTTTGCATAGTTTTAGAAGTCAAATATGTGTTTTATTTATCAATTTGCCAAAAATATATAAATATTAGGTAAAAAACGTCACCTGCATATTCCGAATATATATTTTACTTTGTTCATTTTGCAAATATGACTGTTTCTCCTTTTCGTTCATACCCGTGAAGATCCGGGGTAGAATAGGTCTTCAGCAACCCATGCCATGCCATAAAAGGCCACTATGCTTGTAGAAAGAGGCGACTAACGGGATCAGGTGGTCAGGCTCGCTGACTTGGTTGAAGCATGTCATCAGTCCCAATTCTGTCGATCGATGCTCATGATGTCAATCACTGGATTGTCAGCTCAGATTCGATTATTTACAGACCACCGTCATATAGCTGGAAAATTGCTGAGTGCGGCGTAAAACAGAAAACCAAACCAAAACCTTTATAATCATAACTGGTATTGTCTCGATATTTTCACAGAAACATTTGCATTAAAATATAACGAACACCCTTCTGAAAAAGCTGTTTTGTGCAAGGTTATTTCGAAGCAGCTCATTAACTTGAGACTGGACCACTTTATTTTGTAATTATAATGTGAATCATCAATGCATGTTAATATCATATGTGTCAGTATTCATTTTCGTCTTCCTTGTAACACAAGGGGATGAGAGGGGATGGATGTAGGGGGGTGGGGTCTAGGGGGAGGGCGCGTGTGGGGGAAGGCAATACTATCAACAGGAAGCGGAATGTGATACAAAAGAAGACTGCTGGTCGTGTGACAACACATGGATCACAGCCCCCTGTGGCACGTGTATGATACAGATGGTTCACGGTTCACACATAGTTTGTCTGCAAAACATCGGAATACATCAAGTCCTAACATAGCGTATGTATCTGCTGCTGGTATTAATATTCATCATATAAATATGTTGAAGTTATTTTTGTTATAAAATGTGCTGGATTCCATAATGAACTGTGTGCAATCCCTCTTTTTAGCATTATACGCATTGTGGGGAGTATAGCATGCACGCCTTTCTGACGGCCAAAGTCCACAACTCTTGGATTTCTGAATTCCTATTGGATCCCTCCAGTCGTTGCATCAGACAATTGTTGTTTCATTGTGTATAATAATGAGTAATGTTTGTCACTTAAATCCATAGAGGAAGCAAAAGTACTGCAAGTCCCCATGGTTTTAGGATGGTGATGTACCTTCAGTTGTTGGCGATCTACAACCCATTCTTATCATCTATTGTGATATATTGTGATACATTTGTATGCTTATAGGCTAGTTTTAAATAACAATGAGTGATATGCTAGATATTTAACTGTCCCTTGTTGATAGGCTTTTATAGTTTAAATGCATGTGTTATTTATAACATTGATAGTTATGATATGGCTGAAATACTGCCTCACATTATCACTTAATATTGTTTCACTTTCATATCTGTTTCAGTCAGCACAATGGTTTCCTTGGTGATGATATGGATGGCATGCTCGGTAGTTACTACTGGAGGTAAATCAAAGAGCTCTCAATAAGGATAAGTTTTATTCCACACTGACAGGACGCAGGCTCATAAAACATGATTTTCGGGAGTAGTTGCAAATATGTCTAACAGATCATATTCTAATGTCGCCGCATGACAAATGCATATTGACAGTGTTTCTTGTAAGAGTACAATTATCAGTGTTTGACATGGTTTATGGTTTATGTTGAGTGGGATGTACATACAAAGGCGGTTATATATATACTAATCAAAAGAAGTTAAGGATCACCCGATACTTTCATATTGGTAATGTTAATCTGTCATGGCATGAGAGATTAACTATTGTAATATGAAAGAATCAGGTGATCCTTAACTTCTTTTGAGTAGTATATGTAGTTCATACTCGCAGTTGGGACAAACTCGTCTCCTCTCACATTAAATTTACATTGCTCTCATATTCTAAATTATCTAGCTATATTTATATGCCTTCCTACTTCAATTTTTAGTCTATGAGTGCTATGTCAAAATTGTGCTGTGCTTTTAAATGTAAATACGCTAAAATATGAGGATGGTCGGTAAACACAAACGTGAACCAGGCAATAACATAATGAATATTGATTTATCCTATAACGGAGAAATGCCTTCATCAACGAGTGAGTGAGTGAGTTTGGTTTACGCCGCTTTTAGCAATATTCCAGCAATATCAAGGCGGGGGACACCAGAAATGGGCTTCACACATTGTACCCATGTGAGGTGAAAGGGGGGTTGGCATTGTATTGTAAATGTTTCTGCTCTAGTGAATATACTGGACGTATGATTAATATACATGCGGAATACTTTATCCCATCTGCATCCAGGTCTTATGTAAATCCTAAATGCAATCATCATATTTCTCATTTATTTTTTTAGGTCAAATCAACTGTATTGTGTCTCAAAGTCAAATCAGTCAGTACAAAGTTGTTTGGGTAGTATAAGTGTTCGCTACCTTTCAGCGTCCCATCATTTTGTATTTTCGCTGTTCAGGTATAATCAGTTTTATTCCATACACATGTAGGTGCTTAACGTTCGGTTGATCTTTCATAGGAAGAACCCCCAGAATAAACATTTAGGTGCTCGGGAATACATAATCATGTAACTTATTGCACGTACTTAGGTATCTCCTAGTTTTGCTAAAGAGGAAACTTATTTTCCAATTCGTGAAACCATCACATCATGACTGTGATATAACTTTCAGCCACTCCATGCAAGAAAACCCATCACTGTTCAGACTGTAACAAAGGGTCCGGGGATTGCCTCACTGAGTGTGACACGGGGTATTACGGACGTAAATGCAACTCTACCTGCAGCAAGAACTGTAGGAATAACACATGTGTGATCTCAAGCCATGGTAGTGATAACTGCACTGACGGGTGTGTCCCAGGATACCAAGGCATTGGCTGCAACATACCATGTGACAGTCCAGGAGGTAACTGCACAGCATGTCCAGGTGGTTGTGATGGAGGATATTGTCAGTTGAACTCCTCCTGTGTGTCTGGATGTGTAGACTCCTACTACGGGACTGACTGTGGTGAAAAATCGGATATTATATTATACGTCTGGCTGTAATATCATGACTTTCCTAAGGGATGCTTTAGGCGTTTAGGTATATATCCAAACATGGCCATTTTGTTATCATTAACATAGCTTGACGCGATGATATGTATTTAACATCATGAGAGAAGATGGCCCTTTGATGAAACATATTGATAGGACATCACCAGTGAAAAACATATTGACAACAATGATCAATGTCATCAGTCACGAACCTGTATTCATATTACTTTATACCTCATACATATTATAATTATAGTGACATGTTTTGCACATGCGTCTTATCCCTGCAGTAAAAGTAATAATATACAAGTTCAGAATATGACATGATCAGTTATCCGTGGCTGGCTGTTCTTCGCGCACTTGATGTAAGGAAATGAATCAAACTTTCACATCAACATTGGTCTTTGTCAGGTGGTAAAGTGGGACTACATGTAGGGCTTTCCACAGCAGCTTTCGGTTTCATGGCAGTCATCTTCCTGGTTGTGTGCTGCAAGTACCGCCACCGTTTGAGAAAGGACAGGTGAGTGTGTTAGTGTGTGAGTGAGTGAGTGTGTGTGTGAGTGAGTGAGTGAGTGCATGAGTTTGTGAGTGAGTGAGTGAGTGAGTAGGTGGGCGGGTGCGTGCGTGCTTGCGTGACCGGACGGTCAATATGTGTACTACCATTCTGTGTACATGCTTATACTTCAGTGTAACTACATCTGATGTCTGCTCTACTGTATGAACACTGCCTCCTACATGTACACACACACACACACACACACACACACACACACACACACACATATATATATATATATATATATATATATATATATATATATATTTGTCAACTGTACCCTGTACTCTGTAGTTGAACCTACACCGAAACGCCACTCCTAATTGTTATAAAGAAGTTGTTCATCCATATATGTTATCTTTACTTAGTATTCCAACTTCTAAATGGCTTGCAAAGACGAGCTGAGCACAGTCAGCAATGTTCCGCCATTGAGAGTCACAGTTGGACCATGTGCCATGTTCGTCGTATTAACTGACATGGAATCTCCGTGGTTACTGTGACATGGGGTGCCTGACACGCATGTTTGATGAATGCTAAAAAGTCATTGGCTGTAATTTCCTAATTAAAAATATGAGCCTATATATTACAACAACAGAAACCCAGCAACAATATATTTTTGTGGCAGAAAATTCCCGAAAAAAATCAAGTCGTTTTACAGCTAATAACCCCTACAATTAAATCAGTCATGTATCAAATATATTTGACCATTATTATTATTATTATTTAAACATGTAAAACTTTGCCAATATGGACGCATGGCTGATATGAGTAAAGGTGGGCCTTTTGTTAATGACATCAAAGTACATTGTTTTTACTTCTACAGTGTTACCAAGACAAAGGATGGTGTGTGCGACTCTGTTGTCGAGAAGGGCGATGCCTCTGTTGTTGAGCTGGAATGGTATTCTGAGATACCACTGAAAGACATGGCCATACATTGTGGGACATCTAATGGAAGAGGAAGTGCAGCTGGTGGTCGAGCGGATGATGTTTATGACGTTGCAGATGAAGGCAAACGGGAATTTGCTGATGTCGTTGGCAATATTTACTCAAAATTGTCACATGCTTAGTCTCTATTTTGCTCTGCAAAGGTCTTTTGTTAACTAATGACACTGTCTATTCAGTATGACCATTCTTTCATTGATCTTTCCCCTACGTGATAAAGTGGACAGAGTATCTGCCCAGATTGTGGAATGTTGGTGGTTCGATACAAGCATTCGTCATGACGAGGACAAGGGCGGGGAGTCAGTATATTGTCTCTGAGGCTGCAAGGTCCATGGTAAACTGCGGCATGACATCTTAATGAGTTCGCGCTATAAAACTGGAATAGCTCGGGACATATGCATGCACATCGCTATATAAGTGCAACTATCTTGAAAGTAAAACCATTTTTTACCTCATCTTTGTTTGAAAGGATATTGCCTATTGTAGAATATAGTATGATTTGTGTAATTATTATTTACATAACTATAAATATGGAACCATATCCAACCTTTTGTTTGTCCGTGTGTTTAGATATGGAATGATGTTATTTACATGAACAGTGAAGTTGTGTTCATTAAAGTTACCTTCCACTATGTCGTTCTGTATTCAGAATTGGTCACAACGATGCCTTGCATGCCAACAAGATGGAGATGAGATGTTCACGCTCTGTGATTAATTGTTGATTGTCATTTTGAATCAAAGGCCATGGCCGTTGCTCGTGATTTCAATAAACGGTGTGACGGTTCAGTGAGTGAGTGAGTTAGTTAGTTGGGTTTAACGCCGCTTTTAACAGTATTCCAGTTATAACACGGCGTTCAGCTTAATGTGGGAGGAAAGCCCGAAGTCATGAAGGTCTCACCAGTTCGGTGAAACCCACTAGCACGGGTATGGTGCTGGCAAACATAGACTCATAATCGGGGGAAACTGGGATTCGAACCAACAATCATAGGTTTCTGCGTGCCCTGACGGTTCAGTACCAGAGTCGCTGGAATAGCTGCAACGTTAAACAGTCCCTCAAGTTAGTATTGGGTGTACAATTGGAGCGGCCAGCCAGTATTCTAGAAACTGATGCTTCCCCAAATATCTCGAATGATCAAGTCTGTGATGTTTGCAGACAGCAGCTAGTGGTGCACAACTCTAAACGCTCTCTGACGCCGACAGCACTCGACATTTGACTTCAATTATTTGCTGCCAATGAAATACTCATGGTTTAACTAGATGCATTGGCCACAGTAATCGAAATAAAGAGATAACTATACAACAGTTAATATGTTACTATTTGTTTGTACATTATTAATAACTGTTATCCTTGAAAAACATTCCTTGGAACAATGTTGGAGACGTAATTCTTCTCGTGTAGGTGATCACAGCCCTAAGAGTAGCTATGGTAGTTAGTATCACATAAGCACTCCTCGCATATCACCTTGTACGTTTCTACCTCATTCGGTCCTTGTAAACATCTAAACCCGACATCACCTTGTACGTTCCTACCTCATTAGGTCCTTGTAAACATCTAAACCCGACATCACCTTGTACGTTTCTTCTTCATAAGGTCCTTGTAAACATCTAAACCCGACATCACCTTGTACGTTCCTACCTCATTAGGTCCTTGTAAACATCTAAACCCGACATCACCTTGTACGTTTCTTCCTCATTCGGTCCTTGTAAACATCTAAACCCGATATCACCTTGTACGTTCCTACCTCATTAGGTCCTTGTAAACATCTAAACCCGACATCACCTTGTACGTTTCTTCCTCATTAGGTCCTTGTTAGCTTCTAAACCGACATCACCTTGTACGTTTCTTCCTCATTAGGTCCTTGTTAGCATCTAAACCGACATCACCTTGTACGTTTCTTCCTCATTAGGTCCTTGTTAGCATCTAAACCGACATCACCTTGTTAACGGAAAAAATGGCCGCACACCGGTGATGCATGCAGTTGTGGCAGGACAGAAGAACGTATTCAACATGCTTGTGTCACAAAGAGCTGACTTGAAACGGCTTGATGACTCTGGGAACAATTTACTGCACCTTGCATGTCAGGCTGGAAACCAGTGCATCATAAAGTATCTCCTGACCAGATATGACATTAACAGTCATGGGGAAAATGGATGGACACCAATAATGATGGCAGCCCGCAGTGGAAAGAAGGATGTTTTTGATCTTATTGCAACAAAGGGAGGTGATCAATCATTGACAACTTCTGAGAAGGATAATGTTTTCATGCAGCCTGCCATGGTGGTAACACAGCCATTGTCAAGAAGGTCATTGACAGCTTTGGTGTCAACTCAAGGGGACGTAATCGTTACACTCCTCTGATGAGGGCAGTTTGTGGGGGCCACATTGCTGTGTACAAATTCCTGGTTTCACATAATGCTGAGCAAACTCAGGTGGACAATGATGGACATACTCTTCTACATCTTGCTAGTCAGCATGGTCACCTCCATATGGTGAAATACACCAGAAGCTCTGTCGATGAGTTTGACATCAACACTCAAGACAAGGTTGGTTTGACGATCAAGCTGCTGTGGTGAAATATCTGAAACGTGAAGTCGCAGACCTGTCACTGACTGACAACACTGGTGATGATGCATATACCCTAGGAAGCAGACAAATCATAGAACAACTAACACTAGCAGGAGAGATAGATCACAAGGGACAGCCCTTTACTAAAAGAAGTATCTCGCCTGTTTTCCCAGAGAGTACCACAGTCACACCATGGAATATGCTTATGAAGTCACTGGTGAGAGCACGAATGCATCTACTGTAAACATACGACTGCAGGGATCCTGAACTGAGGCAGCTTGACCACTTCAATGACACATTGCTCCATCTGGCCTGTCGTGGCGGAAACAGACAGTGTGTGGAGTTTCTGCTCCAATCCTATGACATCAATGTCCGAGGTCGGTATAACTGGACACCGGTGATGATGGCGGCTGTGTGTGGACATGAGGATGTCTTCCAGTTGCTGGTGTCTCACAAGTCAGATCTCTCTCTGGTCTCAGATAAAGGAGAAGATAGCCTTACTCTAGCTCAGCGGGGCAACAGTAAAAACATTATCACACACTGTGAGACACAAAAAAAGTGTTTTCGGTGAAATGAGAGAAATACATGCACGTTAAATCCCATCTGTCGTAGTGGATTCATATTGCGATATTGAACAGCAATGTGTATCCTGTTCCAAGACTTTTAGTGTTGCTCTCTTGTTGATGTTCAGTACTTTTTTATGATGATGATATAAATCCTGCCGGGGTCCATGCGGGAAGCAAAGGCACTGTAAGTCCCCATGGTCCCCAGTATGGCGATCTCTAGCCCATTTTTATATTGTGTTGTTAATTTGTCCTGCTTTTAAATTTTGCTCAACTAGTTTAAAACAGACTGTGATATTCTAGTTATTGTACTGGCCTTCTTTTATAAATTTGACATGCATGTGTTATTAATGTATTACTTCTCGTCACGACGCCGTGACTCTCATTTCACAAGAGAGCAGTGTTGCACATATGCTTTAAAGTGAAGTGCTTCAATTCATATCAAGTTTCTAAACAAAACTAATGCTTATAATTCAATATATATGTTATCTTTAAGATATCCATATAGGCATTGATTTGAATTTGGGTTTAAAGGGGGCGGGTGGGTGTTATTATGCATTAACAGCTATAGATTGTGTACATATACGTTGGTTTTAGACACTGCTTTATTAAATTCAACGTATACTTATGAACAATGGCTTTGTTGATGCCTCTATCCTTTATTGTACAAACTGTAAATAAGAATAACATGACAAGCAGCAAGATTATGAATATATCCATAACTTGTGTGACAAATGAACACGAGCACTAACTGACAATCGAAAATTTGCTGATTTCTGTACAGAAAAAAAATAATACCATTGCTCTCTCAAGGATGTGTTTACACTCGTTTGCAATTGTAGATTAACGCACTTTACTCAATTCAGGGAATATATTCTCGCAAGTTGTTTTGTATCGATTAGCAGTTACCTTAAGTCTGATTGTGATGCGTGACGTTTCGTGTAGGAAACTTTCTCAAAGACTGACTGCAGGATGGGCGAGAAAGTGAATCGATGCCTTGTGTCTTATGAATTTGCCAAGATACCTTATATATAGCCATCTGTCCATCTGTAAACAGCTTTCGTTCAGGAACGGAATGGCCTGTTAAAAAAATGACATTGATATTTCTTCACTATATGGATACAATACAGCCGATGTGAGGTTAAATGTTAAATTCTGAACATTTGAAATATTTTACATTACGTCTAGCGCATAGTACTTAGTGATGCTGTCACTTCTTTGCCCTTTTTGTTTGAATAAAATGGATTGATTCTTCACAGATCTCATGAACACTTTCTGAAAGTTCTGAAAGAATATTGTCAGACATTGAGAAGAAGCTACAATTCCCTTGTAAGGAAGTTTCAAAATCAGGAGCAATCGTTCATCATGCTACTGGAGGACGAGCTACAGGTCAGAAGATTATAAATCGTCTACAAACAGCTCATATCAATGCTCAGCAGCCACATACCAATGCCGATTATATAGTTCTAGCCCACAGAGACACCATGCTACAGTTTAACATGAACATCCCACCCTGACGACAACCACTCATGATTGAGGAAAGACAAAACACTTACAACATTAAAACCATTTACAATGGCAAATGCCGATTGACAAATTATATATTAGTGAGTGAGTGAGTATGGTTTTACGCCGCTTTTGTAATATTCCAGCAGTATAACGGCGGGGGACACTAGAAATGGGCTTCACACATTGTACTCATGGCGGGAATCGAACCTTGGGCAATAATGTATGCATCAAGGCCAAAAGTATAATGCATATTTTATATTTGGATTTGTCTCGTGATCATACTTTAAATCAAGATACACATTTTTTTCATTATGAAATCATGCTTAAGAATACAATATCAGCATGGATCACATCAATGTCTTCAGAGGTGAGAAGATCTGTCATTAACTGACGGTCTTCGAATGACGAATGTCGACATATTTGGAATCTGTCACTTGAATAATGTCATATTTGGTCAATTGCTTTGCACGATTGATATTGCACGACAACGTTAACTAACAACACCCCTAACGTTATTACATTGGTTAATCCCATTGATTAAGGATGTTCGTACTACCCCAATATTCCTAATTTATTTTTATTTATTCAGTAAAAGAGAGGGGGGCTTTGAAAATTGTTAATTATTTAAATAAAGAATGACGAATGGCGACGTATTTTGCCTTTCGATTGAATTTTAACATTTGGAGCTGAATGACAACAGATCAGTCTGTTTTGACGTTGTAAGTTGAATGTCGAAAGATGAACTCATTCGTCATTTGCCATGTATGCATCAAGGCCAAATGTATAATGCCTATTTTATATTGGTATTTGTCTCGTGATCATATTTTTAATCGAGATACACATTTTTTCATTATGAAATCATGCTTAAGAATACAGAAACAGCATGGATCACATCAGTGTCTTCAGAGGTGAGAAGATCTGTCACTACTGACGTTCTTCGAAAGACGAATGACGACATATTTAGAATCCGTCACTCGAATGATGTCGTGTTAGGTTACTAGCGTTAAAGGGGACTTTAATGTTGTAAATTGAATGACAATTGGCAAAATAATTCGTTTTCGTCAAGTCTTTGAATATCAGTTGTATTTTGTCTTGCAAGTTGAATAATATCTGACAAAATAGTTCGGATTCGTCATTCGAATGAAGAATAAAATAACCTTTCCTCCTTCAAATGATGATAAACGAATGAAGAAAAGACAATCGGATTCGTCATTCAAATGACCATTCACCAAATATTTTCGTCTTTCGTTTTTGTTAATGTGCTTTAAAGTTGTTATTTGAGTGACGAAAAAAATTCATCATTCGCCACGCGATTGTATTTTAATGCTGCAAGTTGAATGACGAATGAGTGAGTGAATATGATTGTATGCCTCTTTTAGCAATATTTTAGCAATACTATGTCAGGGGACCCCGGAAAAGTGGCTTCATATATTGTACACATGTGGGTAATCGAACCTGGGTATTTGGCGTAGCGACGCAATGCTTCATTGGTATTGATGTGCCAACTCGACCAACATACGTACGAAGGTCAACAGGCTATACGTATTGATATTAATGTGCAAACTCGACCAACACAAGAACAAAGGTCAACTGACTACTGAGTGGTAATTGTGTCAACTCAACTAAAACATTAACGGAGGTCAACAGGCTATACTCATTGGTATTAATGTGCCAACTCGACCAACATAGGAACGAAGGTCAATTGACTATGTTTATTGAAATGAATGTGTCAACTCAACCAACACATAAACTCAGGTCAGCTGACTCTACTGATTGGTAAACTTAACCAACACATTAACGTACGTCAACTGATTATACTTACCGCGATATAGCTGTTATACTATTAAAAGCGGCGTTAAACCCGAATCGCTCACTCACTCACTCTCACTGTGTAATTGTGTACCAACTCAACCAACACAGGGACGAAGGTCAACTGACTTAGCTTATTGGTATTAATGTCTCAGCTCGACTACATGGTCTACATACATCAATTATTAGTATTAGCGAGTGAACTCCAACACACAAGCGAAGGTGAACATGCTGTGCTCATTGGTATTAATGTGTCAACAGGGGGCCAACCCAGTAACGAAGGTGAACATGCTATGCTCATTGGTATTAATGTGTCAACATGGTGCCAACCCAGTAACGAAGGTCAACATGCTATGTTTATTGGTATGAATGTGTCAACAGGGTGCCAACCCAGTAACGAAGGTCAACATGCTATGCCCATTGGTATTAATGTGTCAACAGGGGGCCAACCCAGTAACGAAGGTGAACATGCTATGTTTATTGGTATTAATGTGTCATCAGGGGGCCAACCCAGTAACGAAGGTCAACATGCTATGTTTATTGGTATTAATGTGTCAACAGGGGGCCAACCAAGTAACGAAGGTGAACATGCTATGTTTATTGGTATTAATGTGTCAACGGGGGGCCAACCCAGTAACAAAGGTCAACATGCTATGTTTATTGGTATTAATGTGTCAACAGGGTGCCAACCCAGTAACGAAGGTCAACATGCTATGCTCATTGGTATTAATGTGTCAACAGGGGGCCAACCCAGTACGGAGGTCAACATGCTATGCTCATTGGTATTAATGTGTCAACAGGGTGCTAACCCAGTTACGACGGTCAACATGCTGTGCTCATTGGTATTAAGGTGACCAACACAGGCGCGAAGGTCAACAGGCCAAGTTATCGGGAGAAAGGTGACACGCCTCATAATGATTGGGCTGGTAGCTATGAAATTAGTGACAGTATTCCTTTCACAGTATTCCAGTTATA
Source organism: Haliotis rufescens (assembly GCF_023055435.1). Lineage (NCBI taxonomy): Eukaryota > Metazoa > Mollusca > Gastropoda > Lepetellida > Haliotidae > Haliotis > Haliotis rufescens. The sequence goes on along the minus strand of NW_025963834.1, from coordinate 138,801 downwards.
TCATTGCGTGTCAGCTTAATGTTGGAGGAAAGGTCTCAGACGTTTACCACTTCGGTGAAACCCACTTGCACGGCTGTGGTCCTGACAAACCTAGAAAAATATTTTGGGGAAACCGGGATTCGAACCCACAATCATAGGTTTCTGGCGTGCCCAACGGACGCAGCTCTGCACAGCGAATCGCACCCCTTAGACGACTAGGCCACCCGGGTCCCCAGATTCGATTACACATAGGTAGTGACTGGTCCTAAGCATATAAATGACTCAATAAAAACTGCTAAATCTCCTTGTCCTTTTATGTGGCCCTCGCTTTGTTTCACATATGTGCAAATGGGGAATGTTATTGCCTTTGTGTTTCAGTAGACAAAAGTTCTGAATTTGATTTTGTATCCTGCTTTTTAACATTTGACTGATGTCTACAATGTGACTATAATGTATCAATATATATACTCGCCGCCAAAAGAAACGCGAACGATAGAAACATATAGAGAGTTATCTACGCCATTGATATGTTTCAAATGCGTGCCAGTATATAACAAAGCAGTCAAGTGTTACCACGGAGTGACTTTGTTCTAATCACGATATGCTACACGTGATTTCCAAACTAAACACGCCAATCCTGCCCGAGACAAATCTCGAGTCATGGATCTATGACGTCACATGTGATGCATTCATGAGCATCGGTTCACACAACATTCCCGTATGTTTGTTTGCGCATGGAACCAATCTACTATCTACTTTCTCTTGAATATGAGCATGTCTTCATATCTTCACATATTAACCATCATACACGACATTCGCGTTTCTTTTGGCGGTGAGTATATAAAGCTATCTACTTTAAGATAAAGTTTTGGTTGCAAAATCATCTTTCTTCCTCGTGTTTCGGTATTTGCATATATCAATAGATTTGATATTTTTTTCTTCCGTCTTAATTCTCATTTTCCTCGTTTGATGGGAGATGAAAATAGTAGTGTGTGATTAATTGAAATGTATATAAAGTAGATGTTTATAGCAGGGCAGTAGGATACAGGAGACAGTCGTCTTTCAGCAATACCAAGTATATTATTATATTTCTTTCTTGAATAATCCGTTCTCCTTCCAAAAATGTCAAAACTTGGGGGGGGGGTGCATTTTGTTCAATTGAGTGTGTAACATATAAAAAAATGTCTGAAAATTACCAACAAACTTGAAGGTTGCTGAAGGTATCAGGAAGGTTTCCGGGGAACGGAAGCCTACACTTGTTTTGCTGTGAATATAGTTTAAATACACTCATAAGACGACGTGTTGACAGTGTTCAAGCTATACGGACACCACGCATCGTTGCCTTCAGAGACACATTTCAAAACTAACATTTGCGTAAACCTTCCTGAAATACTCAGTAAGAAAACATGCCTTATAATGTTTTCATGTCTGGTTTTAGCACATGATGTGATAACACAAGAACGTTTTTTCTTGCATGTTGCCACACCTTCAACCAGCTACACCATGTGCTCAGTGTACTGCACGTGTGTTCATCAGATAATATGTTCATGTGTTTCAGAAAACAAACATGACTGTGCTGACCAACCTCTGCAGCATCTACATGGCTGTGTCGATATTCGGTACATATACTAAACAGTTATGCTAAAGATGTTTTGTTATTTTGCTGCACTATCAAGGCATGAGAATGTCAATCAGAATATCGTCGTGTGTGTCTGGATGTGCAGTCTCCTACCATGGGTCTGGATGTAAGAAACTTTAGAAATAGAAGTGACAAAACCATGTCAATAATTATAAATAAGCTTCTTCCCAAAAGCTGTACGTTTCCCACTTAATCATTAGCATGTGTTTATGCTTGATCCACCCCAAACTACATACCCGCCATGGACATGGTTAGAAATAATAACACTGTGTATGAACGTGCTGTACGTATCAGCAGTTGTTCCCAACTTGGGAGGCATTACTGTAGAGTGACCAGCTCTTCTGGCACATTTGAAAACCATTTACTGGCTGTAGAGTTGCAGGGTAATTATAACATTCAGTAGTTTATGTGATTAATTTAGTTTTCCAGTCGTCCATAGTACAATGAAACTACAAGACAATGTGCATCTTTCGTTTTTTTCAGTGAGGGCGTTAAATCATCAGACAGTTGTGAAATTACTATTTACTAATAGCTTGCACAAAATTATCACCTCTTGGGAATCTGTAAACGTTCGGCTATTAACAATAAAAGTCAAGCAGAAACTACCTTAGTTCTTTATCAAATTGAGTCGATTCACATTTTATTTCTATTTTTCCAGCAAGTCCAAGGAAACACGTTGTAAATGACTGTGAAACTGAAGCTCCTCACAACGGAAAAGCGCCTTCTGGGAGAATAACATTCACTCTGTGTGCCTACCCAGACCATGTAGTAACGAAACTGCATTTTGAAAGACATGGGCCTCCAAAAGACATCACACACAATAATAAGTACAATTACACTATGAAAATGTTAATGTCAAACATCTACGAGTATACACTCACCATTTCCGACATTGCTGAGGAGGACTTCGGGGCGTATACTTTCATCTTTGCTTTCGACGAACGAGAAATTTATATACTTATCATTGCTTCCCAGCCGAAAGGTACGAACTGAAGTATAGATCAATGACTTGTAACATATTAAAATAATTAAGTGTCGTTATTCTTAAGGTATTGCCAAAGGTATGATGCTAAACGACCAGAGGACATTACTAATGGAAACAATATAGCCAGTGTTACGTTTAGGTAGGATGGTTTCTGTTTGATACAACACTCTTTTTTCAGAAAGTACGGATCTCGCCTTTTTTTCTTTTGCCATTATTATCGGGACCTCTGTAGTGTGCATCCCGCTAGTCTTCATTGCTGTGGCCTGCCTCGTACGTTGGAAGAATGTCAAAGGTTATATACTATGTGTAATATTTATTTTGCTCTATGTCGTGTTAACTGTGTGTATAATGACGTGTCAGTAGATGTGATAGATATTACTGTGAGATGTCGTCATTCCTAGGTTTATTAAACTTATTTGCTTTCATTCACGACGACGTTAATAATCATCTGACAAACGAGACTACGGGCTGTTTTCACAAAGCGATCGTAGCACTATTTCCTTGAAGAAACTGAACTCGTAACGTACGTCAGATCACTTCCGCATGTTTGTGATAATACATTATACAAATTTGTCAAAATAATGTACTTCATATTTGACGTTAATATTTCCCTCTTAGCAACTGAAAGTGATTTACTGGAAATGTTCAGCTAAAAAAGGTAATTGAAAAACTCCTTAGCAGCCAATAGTGATTATGTAGCAATCCACAGTCTAAAAAGTACTATCACCACCATCATCTTATGTAATACATCACATTTTCCAAAACTACAAGCGACATATGTAATTAACAGTTGTCTGGATTGTTTAATGACTATTGTTTATTTTTGCAGACTACTGGAATACCAGGTGAGTTCTGGAAAAAACTATTCTTCCACATTTTTTAAAATACTTATATTTAATCCCTGAAGTATTTAAACAAAATAATAATCAGCGGAAAAAAGTTGCAGACTTATTTTTTAAGGTTGCATTAAATATATTTTGAAAACTAATATCAGATTGGAATAAGCAAAACGTGAAATGACACAATACAATCAATCCACAAATATGACTGCCTGAGATAGCGTCTCTAGGAAACATTAAAACCCTATACACACACAATCACAGATGGCATGATGTATTCAGCAAATACAAATTGTAAGGCTTCTGATACAAGCTATATGTAGGGATGTGCAATAACCTTCACGTCTATAAGTATATGACTAATGTTATGTCCTTGTACCCACAGGTGTGTTCAGCCCTAAACACACATACACATAGTACACATGTGCAATAACCTCCACGTCTATAAGTATATGACTCATGTTATGTCCTTGTCCCCACATGTGTGTTCAGCCCTACATGACACCTACACACAGTACACATGTGCAATAACCTCCACGTCTATAAGTATATGACTATAAGTATATGACTCATGTTATGTCCTTGTCCCCACAGGTTTGTTCAGCCCTACATCACACCTACACACAGTACACATGTGCAATAACCTCCACGTCTATAAGTATATGACTATAAGTATATGACTCATGTTATGTCCTTGTCCCCACAGGTGTGTTCAGCCCTACATAACACCTACACATAGTACACATGTGCAATAACCTCCACGTCTATAAGTATATGACTCATGTTATGTCCTTGTCCCCACAGGTTTGTTCAGCCCTACATCACACCTACACACAGTACACATGTGCAATAACCTCCACGTCTATAAGTATATGACTATAAGTATATGACTCATGTTATGTCCTTGTCCCCACAGGTGTGTTCAGCCCTACATAACACCTACACATAGTACACATGTGCAATAACCTCCACGTCTATAAGTATATGACTCATGTTATGTCCTTGTCCCCACAGGTTTGTTCAGCCCTACATCACACCTACACACAGTACACATGTGCAATAACCTCCACGTCTATAAGTATATGACTATAAGTATATGACTCATGTTATGTCCTTGTCCCCACAGGTGTGTTCAGCCCTACATAACACCTACACATAGTACACATGTGCAATAACCTCCACGTCTATAAGTGTATGACTCATGTTATGTCCTTGTCCCCACAGGTTTGTTCAGCCCTACATTACACCTACACATAGTACACATGTGCCACTGGAGAATAGTGATGGTCAAGGCTATGAAGACATTGGAGACTCCAGAGTGTGATTCCCATGACAGTGATGAGGCTGGGATAGCATTGTATACCATTGTGAGTCAAAATGAACAGTTGTGCAAAGGAACATCTGCTGATTAAACTTCATCATATACTAATGCATGACTTAAGTCAACACTGCTGGGATGTACTGAGGCACGAGTTGCTGTCCTCATTGTCGCCGTGATCACAATTAATTGAGATGCATATTTCACTATGTATTTGTATTTATTACCGTAAATTATACAATTCATGTATGCATGTCTTAGTTAAGCATCGGTCAGTTCACAGGCGTAAAAACAATAAACCAACCTTACCACTCCTGTCATATGGTGATTAACAACATGCATACCATTGCCACACACAATATTTCAACAATAAAATATTTGACTGGCTTCCTTGTATGCTATATTATATTATACTTTATAATTTGTATTTGCTATTACTTATTCACAATATCCAAATATGTAATGTTACACTGTAATTTGTACGGTGTATGTATATGACGTACATGATTGTTTGATTGGAGATCACTGCACGTGCTGTAAAGCAGGCAGGTGCAGTCATGTGGATAAATAAAATGTAATCAACGTGAAATACCCTTGTATTAAACCCTTTTATCCTTGGCAATAAAATTAATTCACAGGTAAACTGTTTGTTTTGTGATGCGTTTTACAAATGCGACCGCGACAAGAGAGATACCGAAGTCAGAGTGTTGAGGCATCCGGCTTCCTCGTCAGAAGGAAGGTAAAACACACACATGATGCTCACCGCATATTAGGTATTACCAATCTACGTAGCACAGATTGCAAATGCACACACGCAATGCTCCTTTAAAGGGACGGGACGCCCTTTGTTTGTAAACAACCGCTGATAACCGCTCAAACTTACTCGGCTCTGTTCGCGTTATGCTATTTCTGCTCCGGTGAGCACACCATTGGTGTATGCTTGTCACGTGACCAGACTTGTATCTCGTGTGTAAACAAATGCTCTTGCTCTGAACTAAAGCATAAAGCCTTCCGGTGTTCTTTACATATTTGTTTCCATAAAAAAAATGTATATATGTTACTGCAACTGCGACAGCGAGGTATATGACAATATTGCGTTACACTCTTGGTTATGAAGCCTTTCAAGGATTACTCATTTCTTTGGGATGGACTGCAGTTGACCCATTCCTTTGTCCTGAGACAGACATAAATGGGAGGCAACAGTGTCCGCCTCAGACAAGTGTGTCACTGATGCTGTACGGACACATAATCTTGCCGTATTTCTGCCAACGTTATAATATTGACATATTAGACAAGTGAAAAGAAACTATTTAACCAAAAAATGATGTGGATGAGCCATCCTGCTTGGCGGTAATGGAAGAACGATGCTACCGAGGATGCGATAGCTCACTAGGGAGGCAATTTGAACAGCGACAAGACGTCATTCAATTATGACGTAACTCAATGAGTGTACAGGACGAAGAACCGTCGGCGCCTTCGACCATTAAGCAAAGCATCTTAGAAGTAGCAATCAACAGTCTCCCTGTTCCTACCTTCACAGATATCATAAAATATAATTTATAAGATGCCAAACGACTAGCAGATATGTCATTTACCAGTTAAATAAACTGTATCAAATTTCTATTATTTACCGTTTCAGACTACTGGCATATGACGTGAGTTCTCAGGAAACTCGTACATTTAGTATTTCTAAAAGTAACTATTAATTTGAAAGTAGTAGCACACAACTACTTTTGTTAACTTTAGTTAGATATCATTGAAGACTAACATCGGGAGACATGAAAAGAGTCAATTGAAACATTGCAATCAATGACTGAAGCTTACTTAGGAATGCAATAGAAGATGATTATACGATGTTTTCAATGAATACAAATGCCATTAGCATGTGGATAAATGATACCGATGTACTACAAAATATATTTTTAAGACAGTCAGTAGCCTGACATGTCAATGATTATTTGACTAAAGTTATGTCCTTATCCCAACAGGTTTGTGCAGCCCTACATTACTGCGAATCGCGAATCACGTGTGTCACCGTGTGACATCGATGCCCAAATATACGACGTCATTGACGACTCATGTGTGTGAAAACACCGTTAATGAAAGAGTGACAGAAAGACAACAAACACGTGACTGTGATGGGGTGATATCAACAGTCGTGGAAGCGTTCAACAATGAGAGACTTATATTAGATATACCTAATACTCAGTGGCAGAGAAGGGAGTAGCACCGTGTACCATTGCAAGTCATTGTGCAAAGGTGCCTCTGCTGAAGTTTAATGATATGCTCATACATGAGGTGGCTTAAATCAGTAGTTCTGGAATGTACTGAGACACATGTTCTTGAGTTCAATTTTGTGCTCTCAACATTTCAATTTGTATGTACATTTATTATCGTAACATATGTTATGTATGTGTGGCTTCCTTTGAGGCATCAATCAGTTAACAAACAATGAGATCTGATAACCCACCATATTACTCCTTTCAACTGGTTGGTAACAAAATATATATCCTTGCCACACCCAATATATATCACACAAAAAAATTAGCTTGTTTTAATTTATGTACTGAAACTTCTGAACAATCCATGATGTTTCATCTATCACCCAGAGATAGTTTTGATTGCAGAATAATGTTTGATTAGCTTTATTGTATGACATTATAATGGTGTATATGTTATATTTCTTTTTATATGGTTACAATATCTAAACGTGTAATGTTACATTGTAATGTGTATGCTGTAATATATGTCATATAAGCCATCGCTTGATTAACTATTCACTATACATACTGTAACCAGACAGTTGCCATCATGCTTACATATGTGAACTATGTATAACATGTAAACAAAGTGTAGCCTGATCAATACCATTGTAATGTATTATTTGTGCCCTTGGCAATAACATTCATGTATTTAAAACAGCTTGTTTCGAGATGTTTTACACATGAGGCGGGCACAAGAGAGATAGCTGGATCTGAGCGTGGAGGCAGACTTCCCCGTGAGAAGGAAGGTGAAATACATTTCACAACAACACATGACCGTAAATAACTATCACATTGAAACTATGTCAAGTGAAAACACATAGTGTGATTGCGATCACAATATTTCTATAGGAGACAACAATATAAATCAGCGTATGTGGTGCAGACTAACTAGATTATCTTAATATACTTTTCAGTTACTCGGTTGAAACATTAGATTTGTAATCAAGGATTTGCTGAAGTTCGATTTTACCTCACATTTCTTTTGACATTTTGGCAGTTACACAACTTTGGAGAGTGGGTGATTGTTGGATCAAGTCAGGGAGGATTTTTCCAACACTTAGCACTAAAAACACAGGTTTAAAACATCACCCATCTTCACCTCAGCCAAGTTTCTCAGCTTTGAGCGATCCCCAGCATCGAGTGAGTGAGTGAGTATGGTTTTACGCAGCGTTTCAGCAAATATAGCTGCAGGGGATACCAGAAATGGGTTTCACACATTGTACCCATGTCGGGATTCGAACCCGGTCCTTCGGCGTTACGAGCGAACGCCTAAACCACCAGACTACCCGACTGCCCCTGCAGTAACAGTATATATTGTGGGCAGTTTACTTTAAAAATCCACTTATCATTTTCGTTATTTTGCAATGTGTTTAATATCATAATGCGTGTATAGTTATCTGTTCGAGGATGTATTTCGTATACGTTTTAGGCTTGTTTACATTAAATATGACACGAACCATCATATTAATGAGTATCATAAGGCATGGCTTATGAATTTGTTCAAATATAATATTTAGAGGCTTGCATTTTCCTTAAGATTAGCTTTACTATCAAGGATGAAGAAAGTTGGAACGAAACTAATGGTAATAAATTATACCCAACTACCTTGCGTAAATTAGGAGTGATTGTTCTTACTGTTAGATGAGTGAGTGAGTGAGTTAAGTTTTAAGTCACATGGGCAATATTTCAGCCATAACGTGACTAATACTGTTAGATGAATCAGGACAGAGCGACTATATGTGTTGAATATGACGATGTCAAGCATATGTTTTCTTTTTCTTTGGAAATATCCTCTCTCTCAAACGAAATCGTGCGTTGTGGTTTGAATATAGACAAAAGTCAAGTCTGGTATATTTTGAAGGAACAAAGATTAAGACAAAAAATGACACAACCAGTATGACAGTATTTCAACATATGATATCGACGGCTTTAACAATTCAAATAGCATTAGTGCTATCTCTTAACAAAACGGGACGGTCGGGTAGTCTAGTTAAAGTGTTATCTCGTCACGCCGAAGATCCGGGTTCGATTCCCGACATGTGTACAATGTGTGAAGCCCATTTCTGGTGTCGCCCGCCGTGATATTCCTTGAATAATGCTTAAAGCGGCGTAACACCATACTCACTCACTCACTCTTCACAAAACAAATGCCATTCACTTGGGTCAGTTAATTACTAAGGACAAACGTATAAGGAAGTGAACATCTTATTTTCAGATTTCCAACATCATATTTTGAAATTGCCAAGTGAACGTGTCAAAGATGTTTGAGCAAGCCATGAAGTTCAATAATTGTTTTCTTTTAATCACGATACACGTCCTTTTACCACATTTTACTTTTTGTGTGTAAGTTTTAGTGCTGTTTCCCACCAGTATTGTTGTAGTGTTGTTGTATATTCTCCCGACATGACACGGGTGTTGCAACTCTATGTTTGTATATGTTACTGTGAAAGTTTTTGGAGGACCAAAAAAGTGATACTATTTAATTAATATCAATGTTTCCCTGTAGTAATGTACTACAGGGAACATGAAAGCTGATCACTTGGGACCTCCATACACAACTTTACGCTTTACCGCGATACGATGGGTTTTTCTCCCATATCAAACCGAGCGCGAGGCCCTTTACTCGGTGGTACTTAACTAAATGAACTTTTATCTGTAAGATATGCATTGTTAGATAAAATAAATGACATCTGATATAGAGAACATGAATAATTATAAATGTTGTTGGGAAAATTTGGTTCTGTTTAGCGTACATAAAAAGTACCGCGATTCCCCGAGGTTGCAGGCTACAACGTACAGAGCTATGGGCATGGTGTATACAAGGTCAACTAGGTTACTATATTAATCATCTCCTATGAACCTTGGTTGTATTAACAAAAATATGTTTGCCATGTTTGAACCCTTAATACGCTACTGAAATATTTTTGCCCTGAGAAAACATTTCCTTCTGTAGCAAAATCATATTGATCCAATATCATCTTCCCTATATTATAATGCAGCTATGTTAGTCATCAACAAGTTTAGGTTTTAGTTTCAGACTGGTTATGAGTGTGTACATTTATCTAATCGGATTTTACAAGATGGCCATCATCCTAACAACAGTAAGTATATACATTGCTCTGTATATTGTTAGCGGTGATTTGGGATACCTGCGCTTTCGGTTTAAATAGATCATATGAAGGGAAAGAAATATATAATAAAAATCATGTACACTCGTTGTTTATGTGTCTTATCTGATAGCTCTCTAAAGAATCAATCGAGCAATCGTAGCCATGCAAATCCTAAGATCATATCAGCATTCATGGAGGTATCACATCAGTCAAAATCTTGTTTGTTTTAATATATTGTTTCAGGCGACTGACCCCTTTTCACTTGCATAAAGTGTATATGTACAATGAAACTGTTGTTTATTCTATTATTCAGAACACTATGGGCTTGTTGACGATGCTCTGCGTTGGCTGCTTGACCATTTATTCTGCTGGTAAGGGTGTTAAAAGTATATATTATGCTGTCAGATGGAATTTCAATATCGATTCATGTTACATAATTTGCTGCTTAGAATGATAATTCCACGTTACATAGGGAAACAAGTGGGGTGGGCCTGTGCTGTCAGGTTTTCAAAGGTTTTAATTTCGTAGAATTGCATTCCTCATTTGCGCCAGAACTGCGATTCCATGATTGGAATGATTGGTCCGCTCCGATAGTGATCCTTGGCTCATCAACATCACGCCATTGCTCGATGTAGCTCCACAGCAGGTGCTTGCTATGAAGCACATTGTAATCGTGACTTGTCCTAGGACTCAGTGTAGTCTCAGTGTAACCTCTTTCAAATATAGGTTTGGTTCACATGTGAAATGCTTACTGCTATTGCTTTTGCATGTGACATATGTCTCAAGTATTAGTAAATTATGTAAATATTTCAGCAACCCAGTGCCAGGGCAACCAACACTGTTCAGAGTGTGACAACATAACAGGACACTGCATGAGTGATTGTGACCCTGGATACTATGATCAGAAATGCATGTCTGTGTGCAGCGATAACTGCAGACACAACACGTGTATAATGTCCAACACTGGCAATGATTATTGCACTGATGGATGTGTCCCAGGGTATCAAGGTCCGGAGTGTGGCAAGCCATGTTACAACCCAGGAGGTAACTGTACTGCGTGTCCAGGTGAGTGTGATGGAGGATATTGTCAGCTGGGATCCTCCTGTGTGTCTGGGTGTGTAGAGTCCTACTACGGGACTGGATGTCAGAACTGTTCAAGTGGATGCATGACCTGCAACAGGAAGACAGGAACATGTGATGAAAAACCGGGTAGGTATGATTTAATGCCTGGTTGTAATAAGGTGTGCACGTGTCAGTCAGATTATGCGCTCAATAAGATAGCTTTATATGGTGGTGGGCCTTAAATGTTATGTGAAAAGATGCCTCACAAAGGAAGTATTGTCATAGTACTTAACTTAAAAATACGAGTGACAGAAATTACGTCCATAATCTGCTAACTGTTCTTTAATATGTTCATCTAACACCACAACGACCACCCCCGACCCCCTCCCATTATGTTTCGGTAGCCACAACTGCTAGCTCTCATGCCGGGCACTTCAAAAATTCTTGACAACCATTTGTCCTCCTTCAATATGCTTCTTTCACATCAGGGGGCACGGGTGGCCTAGTCGTCTAGTCGCCTAAAGCGCGGCGATTCACTGTGCAGAGTTGCGTCCCTTGGGCAAGCCAGAAACCTATGATTGTGGGTTCGAATCCCGGTTCGCCCTGATGTTTTTAGGTTTATCCGCACCATACCAGTGCTCGCGGGTTTCAACGAAGTGGTAAACGTCTGAGACCTGCATCATTTTCCTCCCACATTAAGCTGACACGCCGCGGTATAACTGGAATACTGTTAAAAGCGGCGCTAAACCCAACTCACTCACTCACTCTTCCACATCAACTACTTCCACTTTCTCTGATGCCGACGGCTTCAATAAACCCTTCCTGACCTCTACCAGCGTTTTGGTGTGTCTGTGCATGTATTAGATCTCCCACGACCCAATGTGTGAGATCTCCCACTGAACCCATGTTATAGATATCTTACTTAATCTTAGATCTACTATCTACTATCGGGTAGTGGGTTAGTCTACTGAAAAAAGGTTCGCTCTTCATGTCGAAGACCCGTTTTCGATACCCCACATGGCTACATGAAGTCCATGTCTAGTGTTTCCCACATTGATATTGCTGAAATTGCTCACTCATTCACTCACTTACTCTCTCTTAGATCTACACCTAAACCAAGTTCTTCGACCTACAACTCCCCCTATCTCATAGAACTACTACTCCCTTCTTTGATCTACCACTCTCCCTGTATGTAAGACCTACTAACCGCCCACCCTGTAGCTAAGATCCGCAACTCCCTCATTTCACAAACCAGAAACTACCCCATCACTTAGTCCTGCCACTCCCTCTATCTCTTACTCATGCAACTCCATCGGGTCGCTAGCCTACAGTTCCCCTATTTCTTAGATCTATGACTCCCCTTTCTGACTATCCTATCACTATCCCATTGCTAAGACCTACCATTGCCAGTATCTCTTAGACCTACAATTACCCTATCTCTTAAATCTACCACTCGCCTAATATCTTAGTCCTCCCACTTCCCAAGCTCTCTGGCCGACCCCTCCCCTTTCTCTTAGATCCAACTCTACCCCCATGTCATAGACATACAACTTCCCTAATTACTTAGATCTGAAACTCATCTATTTCACAAACCTGGAATTATACTAAGTCTATATCTTAGATCTATTTCTCCCCTTATATCTTGAGCATGCAACTTATCCCCCATTTGTCTAAACCTACCTCCTGTAATATTCTTAAACCTACAATCCTGCATATATCCTACCTACCGCTCCACATATCACTAAAAGAAACCATTCCCCTATTTCTCAGAGCCACTACCAGGTTACATTCATGTGGGATGGGCCCGTGCTGTCAAGTTTTTCAAAGGTTTTAACTTCCTAGAATTGCATTCCTCATTTCCGCCAGAACTGCTAATCGATGATTGGAATTATTGGTCCGCCCCGACAGTGATGCTCAGCTCATCATCATTACGCCATTGTAACTCTGCAGCAGGTGCTTGGTATGAAGAACATCGTAAACGTGACTTGTCCTTGGACTCAGTGTAATCTCAGGGTAACCTCTTTCAAATACATGTTCGCTTTACATGTGAAATACTTTCTGCAATATTGCTTTTGTAACTTGCATATGTTCCAAGTAATAATATTTGTTTTTAATATTTCAGCAACCCAATGCCATGACATCCAACACTGTTCAGAGTGTGACAACATAACAGGACACTGCATCACAGGCTGTGAAGTTGGGTACTACGATCAGAAATGCATGTCTGTGTGCAGCGATAACTGCAGAAATAACACATGCATAAGTTCCAACACTGGCAATGGCAATTGCACTGAGGGGTGTGTCCCAGGGTATCAAGGTCCGGGGTGTGGCAAGCCATGTTACAGTCCAGGAGGTAACTGTACAGCATGTCCAGGTGGTTGTGATGGAGGATATTGTCAGCTGGGCTCCTCCTGCTATTCTGGATGTGAAGACTCCTACTACGGGACTGGATGTAAGAACTGTTCAAGTGGGTGTACGCCGTGCAACAGGACGACAGGATCATGTGATGACAAACCGGGTAGGTATGAGGTGAGGTGAAATGGGGTTTAACGTCGCGTCCAAGATTATTGCACTTATATAGCGACGTGGATGTACGTGTGTGTTTGTGTGGCTGCTTGTACTAGTCCGGACTGATGCCGATTTATAATGCTAGTTCACTGAGATACCATGCCGCAGTTTAACATGAATACCCCACTCAGACACAGTATACAAACTCCGAGCCGACCAGTCCTTGTTTTTGCCCCTTAAGTCCCTTTTCTTCTGACGCGGCCGGGGATCGAACCCCGGGCCTTCCGCTCTCCAGGCGGACGCTCTACCACTAGACCAGGAGGCGGTCGGGGTAGGTATGATCTTATGCCTGGTTGTAATAAGGTGTGTACACGTGTCAGTCAGATTATGCGCTCAACAAGATACCTTTATATGATGGTATGCATTACACGTTATGCGAGAAGGTGCCTCACAAAGAAGGTATTTTCATAGGACTCGACTTTAGAAGTTAAAGTGACAAAATAACGTCCATAATCATAAAGAACGAAATCTGCAAGAAAGTCCCCCTTCAATATGTTCATTTTACACCAACCACGACCACAAGTTCCAAATTCCTACCAATCACTACTCCTCCTTCAAAATGTTTCTTTTTGTCACCACATCTATCTTATACTTGGACCACCTCATCAATCCTTCCGGGCCTCTTACCCTCATTCAATATGTTTCTGTAGCCACAACCGATACCTCTCATGCCGGGCACTTGACAACCATTAGTCCTCCTTCAAAATGCTCCTGTTACACAAGTTTCGACCCCTTTCTCTGATCCCGACCAATTCACCCCTGCCAGTGTTTCAGAGTGTCTGTGCATGTATTAGATCTCCCACTACCCCATGTCTTAGATCCCCTAATATCTCTTAGATCTATTATCTGATGTCGGGGCAGTGGGGCCTTCTAGCCAAACGTTTCCTCTACGTGCCGAAGACCAGGTTTCAATTTCCCACATGGGTAAGCATGTCATCGTATCCCAAATGCGTAGATGTTCATGCTATCAATCACTTGATTGTCTGGTCCAGACTCGATTATTTGACGTAGAGCATCTACTATTTTCTAGACCTTCTTCATATCTTAATCCTACATATCTACAATATCTGGCCCCGTATTTCGTAGACCACCATCACCTCCTCTGTTTATTATGCCTACAGATCACCATGTGCCTACGACCTACAAAACACCCATCTTTTAGATCTACCACCACCCCATTTGGATCAGACCAAGAGCTCCCGTATTATCATTATCACGCCCTATATTTTGGACCTAACTCTACCCCTCTCACTAAGACCAACTTCACCCTATCACTTAAATCAACAACTCGCCCAATTATTAGTGGAACAGCAACTTCTTTTTTCCAGACCTTCTTTATATCATAGTGCTACAACTCCATCTATCACTAAATCAAACCCCTCCCCCTATTTCTTAGAATCACTACTACCTATCATATATATTTTAACTAAAAAACTTAACACTATCCCATTTCTCAGACCAGCCACTCCATCATCTCTTAGACCTACCTCTCCCCCTATATATTAGAGCTAACATCCCTTCCATCTGTTAGACATACAACTCTCCTCATCGCTTAAAACTACAATTCCCAATATATATTTGATCTACCATGCTCCGTATTTCTTAGACTACCACTACCCATATCACTAAAACCAACCACTGCCCCTATCACATACACTCCTTTATATCTGCACCCGTATTTCGTAGACCACCATTACTCCACATGACTCTTTGACCGCTTCCCCTCGCACTTAATCCAACCACTATCACAAAGACCAACCATGTCCCCTATCTTGCACCTACCGCTCCTCAAACTTATTTGACCTACAGCCCCCTTAGTAATACTGTAGGTGCATGTACATACATGAGGGTACTTGAGATGCTTTTCGATGCATAATATGCTCGAATTATAAAACACGTATAACACATATGTGACTTTCACTCTGCTGTTAAGACGAGTGATTATTTGTCAGGAACGAACAGTAGTGAACGCCGTTTTTAACAGTTTTTAACAGTTTTCCAGTTGTATCAGCTTAATGTAGGAGGACAGTCTGAAGTGATGTAGGTCTCGAAAACGAGCACGGGTATGGTGCTGACAAACCTAGAAACATAATCGGGGCGAACCGGGATTCGAACCCACAATCATAGGTTTGTGGCGTGCCCAAGGGACGCAACTCTGCACAGCGAATCAAGGCGCCTTAGACGACTAGGCCACCCGTGCTCCCGGAACGAAGTGTTAGCAAGAACAAGTGTTCATTTCTACACAATATTCCACATTTCAATTTGTGCACACGTGGATTTAAGTGAATTATCTAAAATTCGGACAGACACTACATATGTCGTCAGCGGGGTATGATGTGACCAAGTACGTACAATAGTCGACCTCGCTATGGAAAAGACATGATAGAATGGTGTGAAAATGTCCCATCATTGGATTTATGTTTTTAAGATTATTTAAGATTGTCATCCTTCTCAAATGTTCTTAACAACTACGTAGGTCCGTGAGTTTTGCCCTAAAAATGGTCAACAGCTGCATGTTGCATGCAAGAAAAAAAAACAAACGTCAGTTCTTGTTGTTTCCAGATATAAGTGGGAAGTATGTCCGCATTGGATTACTGGCAGCATCGCTGTTCTTAGTATTTTGCGTCTTTGTGACAATTTATACATCTTTCACCAAATATTTGAATAGAAATCGGTGAGTATGTAATATGTGAATTTGCTTGTAAACGTTGGTACTCACTGATTCCTGTTTTTGTAAACACCATGCTATTTCCAAACAACAGATAATGTATTCTAGTCTAGCAAAATTCCGAATTATGTTAATTGATAAAATACCAACGTAACATCGCTTTTTCTGCGACATAGTGTGTAACATGTTTATCTAACCAGGTTAATCAGATTGATTTCAATATACAATGACTATAACAAATAAAACAATCTTACAGTACAGTAACTTCGTTGAAATCCACGAGCACGGGTATGGTGCTGACAAAAATAGAAACATAATCGGGCGAACCGGGATTCGAACCCACAATCATAGGTTTGTGGCGTGCCCAAGGGACGCAACTCTGCACAGCGAATCGCGGCGCCTTAGACGACTAGGCCACCCGTCCTCCAACAGGATGTTTGAATCCCATTGTCAAATGACATGTTTACTTCTCATCAACTAACCAGATAAAGGTGATATTTTTAGGAGTTGTCATGAGACAAAATAATCATGTTATTTAAAAGACACATTATATATTTTCTTAACGTTATAAGCATTATCTGTCATTGAATTAGGCTGAAAGTGTTCATTCACTGGAGTGAGATATCGATTTAAGTTTTTCAGAATACATTTAGTGTTTCATGAATGCATACATGCACATACTAAGGGAAAGCATCCTAAAAATGTGATAGAAACATTGGTATTGGCCACAAGTGTGAACATGTTTTAAATGTTTCTGTTGCAGGGAAGAAAGACATCAGGAAGATGAAGATATCTATCTGCCAAATGTACCGGCCAGGGAGCGAGGTGCACCTGATGCATTTCGACACTCGAATGCAATGTACAGTGAAGTCAATGAAAGCGAAACGGGTACAGTTGTGGTGTTCCTGGAGGAACGATGCAGTAACTGAAATTGACGGTGTCATTTCGTCTTCGCCAGGCCTTATACGCGTCTCAGCTCGGACTGTATTAGTTTTCTTTGTAATATGAGTCATTAGTGTATGTGTTTGCCTCACAAATTTTACCTGAACCTTGAGAAATGAAAAGAAATTCGACTTGTTCAGTGTCGATATAACTAAATTTTTAGATAGTTATGCTTATCGCTGGTTAAAATCCGTATTAGCTTATTAGCATATACACATATGATTACTCGTTTATAGATAACGTTTCCGTCAAATGTATCAGTCAGATCAGAAGTGTTACTCATTGAGTTTCATCTGATATGGATTAAATGCATACTATCATCAGAAATAATTATGAGCTATGAGTTTGAGTCAGTGTGAAACCAGTTTCATACCTTCCTTTTTTTTCTATGTCATATGATGTTTCCTATATTTGTGTTCTTCCTGTATACTACATGACGTGTGTTTGTTGTAATAAGTTCATATCAGTTAATGAACATCTGAAAAAATATTTGTTGCGGTTAGTATGAATATTAGCATAACACGTTTTACAGAAGCACTGGGCGTCAATAACCTGATATAACTCAAATGCTGCGCTATGTGACAGACTGTAGTGTTGTTCATATGTGAAATGTGGAGCTCAGTAAGAGTTATCTGCCCCTGGTTGTTGCTTGCGGATGTTCGAGATGGGACAGTTTCTAGAAGGCTGGCTGAGAGAGAAGAAGGCGATTCGAGGCCTTTTTTCGACCTGACTTGCGTTTTACCTACTCAAAGGGTGGATACCTTTAGGGAGGTGTGACTACTCAAGGGTTGGATACCTTTAGGGAAGAGTGACTCCTAAAGGGGGTGGCTACCTTTAGGGAAGATTGACCTACTCCAAAGGTGGATACCTCTAGGGAACACTGACCTGCTCAAGGGGTTGATACCTCTAGGGAAGACTGACCTGCTCAAGGGTTGGATACCTTTAGGGAAGACTGTCCTACTCAAGGGGTGGATACCTTTAGGGAAGATTGACCTACTCCAGAGGTGGATACCTGTAGGGAAGACTGACCTACTCAAGGGTTGGATACCTTTAGGGAAGACTGACCTACTCAAGGGTTGGATACCTTTAGGGAAGACTGACCTGCTCAAGGGGTGGATACCTTTAGGGAAGACTGACCTACTCAAGGGTTGGATACCTTTGGGGAAGACTGACCATATCAAAGGGTGGATACCTTTAGGGAAGACTGACCTACTCAAGGGGTGGATACCTTTAGGGAAGACTGACCTGCTCAAGGGTTGGATACCTTTAGGGAAGACTGACCTACTCAAAGGGTGGATACCTTTAGGGAAGACTGACCTACTCTAGGGGTGGATACCTTTAGGGAAGACTGACCTGCTCAAGGGTTGGATACCTTTAGGGAAGATTGACCTACTCCAGAGGTGGATACCTGTAGGGAAGACTGACCTACTCAAGGGTTGGATACCTTTAGGGAAGACTGACCTACTCAAGGGTTGGATACCTTTAGGGAAGACTGACCTGCTCAAGGGGTGGATACCTTTAGGGAAGACTGACCTACTCAAGGGTTGGATACCTTTGGGGAAGACTGACCATATCAAAGGGTGGATACCTTTAGGGAAGACTGACCTACTCAAGGGGTGGATACCTTTAGGGAAGACTGACCTGCTCAAGGGTTGGATACCTTTAGGGAAGACTGACCTACTCAAAGGGTGGATACCTTTAGGGAAGACTGACCTACTCTAGGGGTGGATACCTTTAGGGAAGACTGACCTGCTCAAGGGTTGGATACCTTTAGGGAAGACTGACCTACTCAAGGGGTGGATACCTTTAGGGAAGACTGACCTACTCTAGGGGTGGATACCTTTAGGGAAGACTGACCTGCTCAAGGGTTGGATACCTTTAGGGAAGACTGACCTACTCAAAGGGTGGATACCTCTAGGGAAGACTGACCTGCTCAAGGGTTGGATACCTTTAGGGAAGACTGACCTACTCAAGGGGAGGATCCCTCTAGGGAAGACTGGCCTACTCAAGGGGTGGATACCTTTAGGGAAGATTGACCTACTCCAGAGGTGAATACCTGTAGGGAAGACTGACCTACTCAAGGGGTGGATACCTTTAGGGAAGACTGACCTACTCTAGGGGTGGATACCTTTAGGGAAGACTGACCTGCTCAAGGGTTGGATACCTTTAGGGAAGACTGACCTACTCAAAGGGTGGATACCTCTAGGGAAGACTGACCTGCTCAAGGGTTGGATACCTTTAGGGAAGACTGACCTACTCAAGGGGAGGATCCCTCTAGGGAAGACTGGCCTACTCAAGGGGTGGATACCTTTAGGGAAGATTGACCTACTCCAGAGGTGAATACCTGTAGGGAAGACTGACTACTCCAGAGGAGGAAACCTTTGGGGAAGACTTACTATTCAAGGCGTGAATAACTTTAGGGAAGACTGACCTGCTCAAGGGTTGGATACCTTTAGGGAAGACTGACCTGCTCAAGGGGTGGATACCTTTAGGGAAGACTGACCTACTCACAGGGTGGATACCTTTAGGGAAGACTGACCTACTCACAGGGTGGATACCTTTAGGGAAGACTGACCTACTCAAGGGTTGGATACCTTTAGGGAAGATTGACCTACTCTAGGGGTGGATACCTTTAGGGAAGACTGACCTGCTCAAGGGTTGGATACCTTTAGGGAAGACTGACCTACTCAAGGGGTGGATACCTTTAGGGAAGATTGACCTACTCAAGGGGTGGATACCTTTAGGGAAGACTGACTACTCAAGGGTTGGATACCTTTAGGGAAGACTGACCTACTCAAGTTCATAGCAATACTCTTTAATTGGGGATGTGCACGTTATAGTCAAGTATATTTACAGTCCTTTATGTACTGGTTCTACGTTTGAAATTAGAGCGTGACATGGTATGAATTCGCATTCTGTTGTTTGATACATAAATCGTGAGCTCCGACTTACAAGTCAGTTTGAAACTTACTCACTCCTTCCTGTTGATGTATATCATGCGATGTTCACCTGTCATTTCTGTGCTGTATAATACGTGGTGTGTGTTTGTTGTGATAAGGCCATATCAGTTAATCAACAATTGGGAAATGATTCTATTTTGAATAATACTAATATGTTCATAATTGAGCCTGCATGATACGGGCACCAAATCCACCTCTCATTGTGCACGTAATGGAGGTGACTCACTAGATCAATGGTTTATCGTGCATGTTTGCATATTATTTAGTATAGAGGAGAACTCACGAGGAATAGAATGCTGCTTACGGTGGAAAAATGCCACATGACCAGTTGCTTCCTTCTGTGCAGTGGTTTATACATTGTTTGTATATATTTGCACAATGCCATTGTTTCAATTTGCGGCAGAAGTGAGCTTTATATTTTTGTGTTTAGATATAGAAATAAAGTAATGTTCTTATTCCTTGTCTGTTTGTCACGGTATCCCTTGATTCTCCTATCGGTACAACCATGTACAAACATGCATACGCACAGCAACTGAAACACCTGCATTTGTCTGACAATAATCCTGAATACTTGTCTTACAGGAGCAAGCCGCCTTCCTCGCGTGATATACCTGAAATACTGCCGCCTGTTCCAAAGACCGCTTGCAAAATAATCCGACGGCACAATTCGACACCTGTCGTCTTTTGAAAGCAGTCAGTGTCACAGCCAGCCCACAGCTATGTAAGTGTGTGTGTGTGTACATAAAGAATTCGGCTTCATAACTCACAATTCCCCGGCCGCGTCATACCAAAAGACGTTAAAAGATGGTACTTGTTCTTACCCTGCCTGGCGCTCGACATTAAGGGGCTTAACAAGGACTGGTCGGCTCGGTGTCAGTATACTGTGTCTGAGTGGGGTATTCATGTTAAACTGCGGCATGGTGTCTCAGTGGGATAGCACTATAAATCGGCATCAGTCCGGAGTAGTACAAGCAGCCACACACACACGTGCATGCACGTCGCTATATAAGTGCAATAATCTTGGACGCGACGTTAAACCCAATTTCACCTCACCTCACCTTATTTGTTTTGGGAACCTCACATGGTCAAAGTATCGTAATGAATACCACGTAACAATAAGGATCATTGCGCTTATGTTAACACTGTTCAAGGTTTCATGGTTAAATACGATTCTATATAGTCTATCTGTCGCCCTTTTAATATGGACTGATAAGAAATAACTTTGTATCACTCGGCCTACAATGGCTTTACAGAAGAACAAAGCACATAACCAAAACGAAAAGACGCGGAAGTCCCTCGTTTTGAGGCAGCATACACACAAAACATTTAATGCAGTTGCCCTTACTTTAAGTACATGACTTGGATCAAGGAAATACATTTCACTTTATGAAAGTATAAATATAGTTTCAATAGAGAGTGCTCCAACAGCTAACTGGGTCGCTCATACTGTATTGTCAGGAAGGAGAGATTAGTCTATTTTAATGTGGCTCAGACATTTGTCACACTTGTAAGACACATTTAACAACTTGAGCAATGCAGGTGTCGAGGTAGGGAAGTGTGAGTGTGCAGACGTCACAGTAGGGTGATGAGGACGTGGTAGGGTGTAGGTGTGTGGGAGGGCATGGGGGTGGTGTGTATGCGTCGGTGTATGTGTGTGTGTGTGTGTATGCGTGTGTGTGTATGTGTGTGTGTGTGTATATGTGTGTCGTGTGTGTGTGCGTGTGTTCGTGTGCGTGCGTGCGTGCGTGCGTGTGTGTATGTGTGCGTGTGTGCGTAGGGGTATGTGTGTGTTAGAGAGAGTGTGTGTGTATGTGCGTGCGCGCGCGTGTGTGTATAGGTGTGCCGTGTGTGCGTGCGTGCGTGCGTGCGTGTGCGTGCGTGTATGTGTGTGTGCCTGTGCGTGTGTGTGAGAGAGAGAATGTGTGTGTGTGTGTGTGTGTGTGTGTGTGTGTGTGTGTGTGTGTGTGTGTGTGTGTGTGTGTGTGTCCGTGTGCGTGCGTGCGCGTGTATGTATGTGTGTGAGAGAGAGAGAGAAAGAGTGTTCAAAGAGTAATTTAGTTCATGAGTGTGTAGTAGAAAGCCCGAGGAGCCTGGTGCCACTAGTGTACAACGAGTAGCTTCGAGTTGATGTCCAAAGTCATCCTAGACATGTTTTAATGGTGTCATATCGGTTGACGGAGAAGGCTATGCCATGACAATGATGGTGTTCTGTCTCAGAGATTCCATGCAACCCTAGCTGTGTGGGGACAGGCGCTATCCTTGCAGAACATTGCAGTCATATGTTGATGGATGCAATGTCTTATCTACCATAACCTACACTTGCGTTTCTTTTGCTGTTCAGTATACAGTAGACTACGTTTGAAAATAACACGCTTTTAACGAACTGATAGATGTAACGAACTTTATTTTTAGTCCCGGCCATATGCTGTAAATATGCTGTATGTAAGCTCATAACGAACTTCGGTTATAACGAACTAAAATGAGTGGTCCGTTTGAGTTCGTTATTACCGTAGTTTACTTTATATTATATAGAGAAAGGGAGAGAGAGAGAGAGAGATAGAGAGAGAGAGAGAGAGAGAGAAATAGAGAGAGAGAGAGAGAGAGAGAGAGAGAGAGAGAGAGAGAGAGAGAGAGAGAGAGAGAGAGAGAGAAAAAAAGACTAACATCATCATACATCTTACACTACAAATGATGATTCTAACTCTGCAGTTAACTTGATGCAACATTTAATAGTTGAACGATACTTCCCCCTAAACTGTACTAAACTACCTGCCATACCGAAAGTATTACTCACTGCGTTACATCTAATTTCAATAACATTGTAAGAATGCGCACAGTATATTTTAGGGGAAATTGTGAGCCACGAGATGCGAGTCAGTTTGAAACTAGTGTTATTCATATATGTTGATACATATCATATGGTATTTCCCTTACCCTTTCCTGCTGTATAATGCATGATGTGTGCAGTTGTGATACCAATTATCAACATCGGAGAAATGACTTTATTATGCTTAATATTAGTAATTGCCTGATTGAACATTTTTGATGCAGGCACCACAACAGGTTCTGACAGATGGAAGAGTATAGTTATATCTTTTTCTCATTACCATGACCATTTATCATATGATATAGCTTTTGCATGAAATCCAACAAAATAGATTTTTGTTTTGAAAAACACACACACGAAATAAAGCCCTGTCGACATCCTCAATTTTGTGATAACAAATGTGCCCTAAGAAACAGTTAGTTTGTTTAGGCAGCCTCAACGCAATTGACATCAAGTCGCACAAGGGAATTCTGTTCTTGTGTTGACACTGTTCGAGGTCTCCGTTAACTGTGATTCTATCTTAGCCATGAAAATTATCTTCCGTTGTATTGTAGTCTGATGACATCTGATTTTATCTCTTCGACTTAAATAATGCGCTGAGGTCAAGGTTCAAATCGACAACTGCTCTGATATAGGTAAAGCTGTAGTACTTGCAACACAACCGAAACATGTACAGGTCAGCTGTGCTGAGGCGTCTCACACACAGCATTGCAAATGGAAACTACAGTTGGTCCTAAATCAAGCGTCTCACTTGAACGCCCACTCTGTATTCTCCGGGAAATAGTGAGTGAGTGAGTGAGTTGGGTTTAACGCCGCTTTTAACAGTATTCCAGTTATATCGCGGCGGGTCAGCTTAATGTGGGAGGAAAGCCCGAAGTGATGCACGTCTCAGACGTTTACAACTTCGGTGAAACCCACGAGCACGGGTATGGTGCTGACAAACCTAGAAACATAATCGGGGCGAACCGGGATTCGAACCCACGATCATAGGTTTCTGGCGTGCCCAAGGGACGCAACTCTGCACAGCGAATCGCGGCGCCTTAGACGACTAGGCCACCCGTGCCCCCTCCGGGAAATAAGATCAGCACACGTTTGAGGTGACTTTTGTCACTATTGTTTAACATATACTGTAATTTCACTCCTGCACGAAGCAGATAGTATGTGTGTGGAGGTTAGGAGGGGGGCATGGCGATGTGGAGAATGTGTGTGTGTGAGTGCGTACGCATATGGAGAGGAGAGAGTTTGTAATGCGGATTTTAAGGTGTACATACATGAGTGTGCGGGTGTGCAAAATGGAGTGTGCGGTATGGAGGTAGGGTTGTGCGGATACATAGATGGTAAATATATACCAACATTTGGCGTGGTAACATGTCACGTGAGGGTCACGAGGAAACGGAAATTGATTGCAATATTTCGCCTTCACCAGGCCTTACTTCTTATCTCTGCCCGAACTGTGTTACAAGGACATTGCAGGGGCGGTCGGGTAGCCTAGTGGTTAAAGCGTTGGCTCGTCACGCCGAAGACCCGGGTTCGATTCCCGACATGGGTACAATGTGTGAAGCCCATTTCTGGTGTCCCCCGCCGTGATATTGCTGGAATATTGCTAAAAGCGGCGTAAAAACCATACTCACTCACTCACTACAAGGACATTGGTTGAAGTTGTTTGTAATGTGTGTGTATGAAATGCCATGACCCAACGTAACTGAATAATTTTAGACATCACTTTCAATAGAACTTACTTCGGACTGTTACGGTAACACGAACACGTGATTCACCTAGTAAAAGCATATTACTATATGAATTAAAATATATACGCACAAAACATGAAGTAATTAAAGTATTGTCACTGCGTTTCAAGTGATATGATTCATATGGTATGAACATGCATATTATCTGTTTTGTAAGTATTGTGACAAGTCACTTGAAAAAAGTTATATTCATTCCCCTTGATGAATATCATGTACTGTTTCCCTATTATTTTCCTGCTGTAATACGCATGACTATTTATGCGACAGTTATGTAAAGATTTCTGTGTTAACGTTTGCATTTCACATTGGAAATAACCTCTTTCAAAATTATCACTGAGCTTTCCATGCGTGTTGTGACTGAAATAATGCACTGTTAAACCAAAGTCGCTCACTCAGCTAAACATTCACACGGTATAACCATCAACATTTGAGTCAATATTTATCGTTTCCGTAAGGTATGAAGAACACGTGCATTGTGAACAACATGACATCGAAAAAAATACATTTTTTTACATACACAACAGGTACATTTTAATCATTGAATGCATTTTTTATGTTACATTACACACGTTTAATAAAACAACTCTATATGTATACTGTGTCATTATTATTACATATATAGTCATATTCAAGTCCCAGCTGTGGTAAAACGACCTGTTTGTTTGACCTCCTTGTGTACACGCCGTCTGTTGCCAGTGACTGACTGCGGGAAGACGGCCTGTCTGTTTGACCTCCTTGTGTACACGCCGTGTGTTGCCAGTGACTGACTGCGGGGAGACGGCCTGTTTGTTTGACCTCCTTATGTACACGCCGTGTGTTGACAGTGACTGACTGCGGGTAGACGGCCTGTTTGTTTGACCTCCTCGTGTACACGCCGTGTGTTGACAGTGACTGACTGCGGGTAGACGACCTGTTTGTTTGACCTCCTTATGTACACGCCGTGTGTTGACAGTGACTGACTGCGGGGAGACGACCTGTTTGTTTGACCTCCTCGTGTACACGCCGTGTGTTGCCAGTGACTGACTGTGGGTAGACGGCATGCACAAAGTCACCAACACACAACATAGGCTGAACAAGGAAATATTTGTCAAGTTAGTGTTACCTTACATTCATTGTTTACAAATTATTCATTGACAAAATGTTCCGCGTCATATGAAGAAATATCTGTTATTCATCAAATACAGTTCATGACAACTGACATTATGTTGACTTGACTTCATCCACTCAGGATATAATCAGCCTGAAACTTCGACTGCTTTTGAAAAGGTAGATTAGTGGAGAAGTGATATGTAGTACCACAGCAGAAACATGTAGAGCTCAATTATGATGCGGTGTCTTGCACACAACATAACACATACAAACTATTTAATTTGCTTCCGGGTCCTACTTTCACTCTGTGAAAATGCAAATACAAAGAGCTCCAACAACTGATTGGGCTGCCCACTCGGTAATTCTCGGGAAACCGAGGTACGTATGTGTTAAGGTGACTCGTTGCAGCTGTGACACTCACAACGTATGTAGCAATCCCACTCCTACACGAAGCAGGAAATATGTGGTTTGAGGTCAGGGTGTGTGTGGAGATGGGATGTGTTGGTGTGTGTGTGTGTGTTTGTGTGTGTGTGTGCGCACGTGCTCCAGCGTGTGTTGTGTGGATAAGTGCATGTGTGTTTTGTGTTTTTCTGTTTTTTTCTTTTTGCTTTTGTTTGCTTTTTTTTGTTTGCTTTTTTTTTTTGGGGGGGGGGTGTGTTCTTTTTGAAGTTGTAGAGAGAAGTGCGGTTTCAAGATGGGGTTCTTGGCTGTAGGGATGAGGAAGTGCACTGAGGTGGATGTCTAAGGATAAGTGATGGTAGGTGTTTTGTTGTGAAGGTGCAGGTGTAGAATTGGGAAGGTATAGTGTAGTATATCTACGTTTGATGGGTACGAATGTTTACTTTTTTCATCATCCTTGTAATGTAGGCACCATACCTGCAACCGTGTGTTTCACCGAGGTGAACGTGTACAACTTGCGTCACCATGAAGCTGGCAATCAGCGATACAACTGAACTAGTGCAGGTTACTGTGTGCCGGCATGTCTAGCCCTGTGTGTTGGACCCACTTGACAGAACCACTCAGACACGAGACTGATTTGATTCAAGGCAAGAAAACAGGTCATTTGATGTTTTAAGTTATCTCTATGCACATTACTCAGTAGTCAGAGTGTTTGTATTTAGAAACTTGTCTTTCTCCTATCGCCACGGTCACGTGGTTTCACTGCTACAACGACGTTCTATAATGAGACGACATTCACATATTCAGATACGAGTTTCTCTTTCCTTGTTGAGACCACCCATTGGTGTCTGAGTCAGTCTTACACGATCTGTCAAGTAGGACACACATAGTTGTCTCCCATTACACCGTCAGTTAGCGTGAGGCATACCAGTCACATGGGTGTAGTCCTCAGCCTGAAGTTAGTGTTCAGATCAATATAGAAGCGAGTGCAGGATATCGGTGGAGGGGTGGGTTTGGGAAGTTTGTGTGGCTTAGAGTTGTCTGTTGTTTTACCGCCTCATACATATTATATGTACATGTACATCAAACGCACTACAACTGATCAACTGTGAACTAGAAAAATCAGTGATTGATATTATGAACAACGATGAACGCAATCGATGTATGATGACATTCAATAAAGTGTAAACCGCTCATCACGATTTAAGG
This sequence comes from Haliotis rufescens, assembly GCF_023055435.1. Taxonomy (NCBI): domain Eukaryota; kingdom Metazoa; phylum Mollusca; class Gastropoda; order Lepetellida; family Haliotidae; genus Haliotis; species Haliotis rufescens. Next base: position 111,195 of record NW_025963834.1, on the reverse strand, counting down.
AATATGTTTATGCAAAACCGTACAAATCCAAGCATTTCATGTATAATAGCTACGCTTCTCAATAGTGGGATCTGAGATTCAAGAAGAGTTAGCCAATATAATGTGGTGATTGATGGAATAGGTGACTATTGTTTGGCTGTTAAAGTTAACTGTTCATGCTGCATCGTACACACATACACTCTTCAAAAGAAGAAACGCATATGTGGTATGTGGTTCATTGAACCTGACTACACGGGAAATCCAGTATATAAACTGGCTATATGTTGTTGGAAAATGTTGGAGGCCTGATATTCGACAAACGGTGCGTCAAAACGCAGCCATTGTCGACTTGCAATGTCTTAAACAGCATTATTTTCACACTTAGTCAAAATTGTCATGGAGGAAAAATGTAATACAAAATGCACGTGCAAGTTATGGTATTCGTAACTCGTCCTAGTTGCTATGAAAAGGCAAGCATAAGCCAATATTTGTCATTCAATAGTCAACATTTTTCAAGTTCGAAAATGCCGACTCAGTGCTGCCGATCGGAACAACGCCACAGGACGTATCCAAAGAGGGGAGTCGCAGTTTTCTGTTGCACGCCACTTCAACGTCCACCAAAGCACCATTTGCCGCCTTTTGGGCCGATACACACAGTTCTATTCCACTGCAGACCGTCCGAGAACCTGACGATCAAGAGATACCACCCCTGCACATGATCGCCACAATACCAACATCAGCGTCTTGCCCTGGCCCAATCAATACCTCCGGGATGAACTCGATCGACGTGTGCGTCAACGTCAGAACACGCTGCAGCCACTCCAACAACTGGCAAACGCATTACAAGCAGAATGGCGCAGAATTCCACAGGACAGAATTCGTACATTATCCAGTCAGTGCAACGGCGATGCAGAGCCGAGAGTGCTGCCCGGGGCGGTCACACGAGATACTGAGTTCAGCGCAACCTTTTGGACTTATGCGATGTGACAATGAACAGTTTTCAATGCCTTTAACATCGACAACCTGTGACGATCGAGCTCCAAAATGTCATATGTGTATCTATCATATTAAATGTGATTTTAATGCACATGAGTAATATAATCTATGTGCGTTGTTTCGTTCAATCGTATGTCATGTATATGCCTGAAATACACCACACAGTGAGTAATGCTTGCACATTGTAAGTATCCAGTTTCAAAGTTCCTAAAAAAAACTCACTGTTAGCCTCATCAGTCACTGAACACACGTGTGTGGGACATGGAGATTCTTACCAGTGACCCACTATCATCAGGTGCAGATGTAACTCGTATTTCAACTCCACTAACTTTGACATTTTGATCGTTTTGTCATCAATGGGTTGTTTTGTATTTTTTTCGAGCTAGGTTCTAATATAACGTGTGTTTGTCTCTAGTGGCATTGGAAAATAACAGCATGGCTTTGTAGGTTACACATTGTGAATCATCTTCATCATTGTGAGTCACCCTCATAAATGTGAGTCACCTTCATCAATGTGAGTTACCCTCATCAATTAGAGTCACCTTCATCAATGTGAGTTACCCTCATCAATTAGAGTCATCATTGTCAATATGAGTCACCCTCATCAATGTTAGTCTCCCTCATCAATGTGTGTTACTCTCATAGATCTGAGTCAGCCCAACAATGTGAGTGGCCCTTATCAATGTGTGTCATCCTCCTCAATGTGAGGCACCTTCATATATATGAGTCACCCTCAATAGTGTTAGTCGCCCTCATCAATGTGAGTCACCCTCGTCAATGTGTGTCACCCTCTTCAATGTGTGTCACCCCCATCAATGTGTCACCCCATGAATGTGAGTCACTTTCATCGATGTGAGTCACCTCATCAATGTGAGGCATCCTCATTAATATGGATCACCTTCATTAATTTGAGTCACCTTCATCACTGTGAGTCACCTTCCTTAATGTGAGTCGTACACATCAATGTGTGTCACCCTCATTAATGTTAGTCGTCCTAATCAATGTGAGTCAACATTCATCTGTTACGTGACAACACTTTATTAGGCGATGATGCTGTATTTGCTACTGTTTTAATATTCAGTCGCATATCACAGAACCGGGAATGATTCTAAAGTTCCATGTGTGACAATTGCTATTATTGCGACTGTTTGGGTAGTGATGTTTCGGAATCGGATGTCACTTTAAAGTACTGACTATAAGTCAGTTTCAGTTCATGTTCCGTTCAAGGGGTGCACGGGTGGCCCAGTTGTCTAAGGCGCCGCGATTCGCTGTGCAGACTTGCGTCCTTGTGCACTCCAGTAGCCTATCATTGTCGATTCGAATCCCGGTTCACCCCGATTATGTTTCTCGGCTTGTCAACACCACACCCGTGCTCGTGGGTTTCACAGAAGTGATAAACGTCTGAGACCTGTATCACATCGGGCTCTCCTCCCACATTAAAACCGGAATACTATTAAAAGCAGTGTTAAACCCAACTCACTCTCTCACTCACTCAGTTCAAGTGACCTGAAGATACAGCAGAGCATGTCCGTCATGCGTCCATCTGTTTTGTCTGTGTCTCCTTGCTATAGTGTGTTTAACTATACTGAACCAAATTAAAAATTTCACAATCCTAAAATTTGAACATTTGGGCCAGTTATCATTGTGAGCCTGTATTTAAACAGTAATGGCCACGTATTGTCTTCAGATAACACCCGTTTTTGTGCAGGTGAATCGATCAAAATCATGTGACTGCACTATAGTGGCAAAAGTGTTTGTTCACGTGCAACTGGTCACGTGACCATAATACCGCACATGTTTTCAGCCATACTTGTTAGCAGACATTAACAAAAAGAGAAAAAAAGACAGGAAAACAAAAGTCTTTACGGCCGTTTGTCATGCCAGGCCTTTCAAATGTGCACGTGAACGTGCCATCCGCATGTTGCAGACGGGAACGTCCATAGCTGAAGTCGCAAGGACAATGGGTTGTAGTTGACGGACTGTTTATGATTTACAGACGCGTCTACAGCAAACGGGTACCACCGCTGATCGCCCTCGGCCAGGTCGACCACGTGTGACGTCACATGCAGAGGGTCGTCAGATTGTCTTCGAGGCGGAAGTGTCATGATGTGGGGTGCTTTCTGTGGCAATGCACGTTCCAGGCTTCTTGTAATCCGTCATAAGCTGCTGCTTACCGCGACCAGGTACTGGTACCAGAGCTTCTGCCTTTTATGGCAGCACATGGTCCCGGTTTGATCTTCCAACACGACAATGCCAGACCCCACACAGCAATTTTTTAAAGGTATTTCCTTCAGAATGCGACCTCAATCCCATCGATTTTGGTTGGTGATTGTTCAATAATGTCATGTGTCTATGTTGCATCAATAATATGTAGGTAATGAAGTAATTAGCCAATAACACTTTGGCCCGTCTTTGCCCGGCCCGACGCGACTCTTAGGCAATGCCGCAAGGCCGCAATAAATAAATAGTTAGTGTTTGATTGATTACTGTCGATGGGTGCGATTCACATGCATAACGCGTGTTCAGTAGGATTACGCGTTCGGAGTATTTCATCAAGTAATGGAAGTAGGCACATACATATTATACATATGTTCCAATGCAAATTGTCCAAGTATTTTAATTATACAAAAACATATATGTAGATTTGTACACATATAGCTAGTAACATCAGCTATAGCTAGTATAGTCAAGAACACGCTCCGTTTCTTACTTGTGAATTATTGAATTTGACAAATATTGTCTGACAACGAAGAGTCAAATAACCAACATGGATGCCTAATGGTATTTTTCAGAACAAATCTGGTTTTGTTTGTTTGTTGTTAACGCTGCACTCAGCAATATTCCAGCTATATGACGGCAGTCTGACATCAAATATATCAACACTCGTTAGGGTGGCCCACTCGTCTGAGGCGCCGCGAATCGTTGTGCAGAGTTGCGCCCCTTGGGCACGCCAGAAATCTATGAATGTGGGTTCGAACCCCGGTTCGTCCCGATTATGATTCTTGGTTTGACAGCACCATACCTATGCTCGGCAGTTTCATCGAAGAGGTAAACGTCTTAGACCTGCATGACCTCGGCCTTTCCTCCCACATTAAGCTGACACGCCGTGATACAACTGGAATACTGTTAAAAACGGGGTTAAACCCAACTCACTCACTTACTCTATAGATGACTACGCGTTTAATGGCTAAGATCGATGAAGAACGAAGCAGGGTGTATTATACGATTAAACATGGATCTATAGTACTACTATCATGACCTTATTTCTGATGATTCGCGTGTAACATTATAACGCAGTGTGTTTGACGACGTTAATTGTGAAAGGGACGTGTCTATTAGGTTGCTCTCCATGGATGTTGATGCATTTCCTTCGTCAATGCGGCTGCCTGAAGACGATAAACCTCCCAGTGTAACCCACAGGGTACGGGTAAGTTACATGTTTGTCGTGTCTCGAAATATGAATTGTAAAAAGTGTATCGTGCCAAATATATGGTGAGTTACTGAATAAATACAGTAGTTTCAAGAAAGTGGTAGAAAAGGTACGTGTAATCGACCTGAGGATTGTGTGAGCATATGCGGGAAATACCCACCTTAAATAGGGGTAAATATATGTAAACCTTGTATATTTTATCAACATCCTTAAAGAGGCTGTACATAATGTTGATATATCATATTATCCTTTAACGACTCGTGGTTGTTGTGTATTGTACAATAAAACACTCGCCCCTCATTGTTTATTCTCCCTGCAGTGTTGTATTGTACCCCCACTCGTCCTTTATTTCTTTAACAGTGGCCCGCTCATTTATGATAACATGCGGGCGGTTTAATGATAATTTTATCCATTTTAGCTATAAAATAATGTAAAGCGGGCGGGATGTTTTGTAGTCAGGTTGGAGCGGATGAAAATATAATAATTATTTTTTGTATTTCAAATTAGTCTGTGATAATTTTGCTTTTCATGAATATGCTAGCCGTGTATTATATTGCCTCATGGAGAAACTCACTGGCTTGTGATTATTTCTGTAACTGACAGTGTAGCCGCGAATAGCTGCAATACTGCTGATGCGGCTTTAAACAATATTACTCACTCACTGATGGTGATAGTTTTATTTCCAGCTTTCGGACACATTAATGTTTTCACTATCATTGGACATTCATGTACACGATTTCTTTTGTTGAATTATATTGAGCATGTCGAGGGTTTAAATATAGGAAACTGTAACAACGGGAGATGATGACTCAGACTTTGTGTATGTAAATTACATAGCATTTTCAAGCTCAAGTCATAATTTTGCTAAAGGCTACTTGGAGAATGAACAGCATGAAAGAAGCATGACCAAAGGACTACGGACGTGCGCATGTGCCTTGACCTTATGATATCACGCATGCACACGGACAGCATCTAAAACGCGAGAACATGAGAAAACGAGATCGCGAGAAAATGAAATGTCGCATTCTCGCGTTCTCGCGATTTCGTGTTTTTGTGGCCTAAATTGACAAGTCGAGATTGCGAAATTGCAAGATTTTGCATCGACTTTTGACAAAACGTGCTATGTACCAAAAACACGAGAATGCAAGATCGCGAGAACGCAAGATTTTGGCCAAATCTCGCGTTCTCGCGATCACATAGTCTCGTGTTTTGGGCATAATTACCTCGTTTCCATAGGTCTAGATCGCGAGAATGCGAGATCGCGAGAATATCCGTTACAGCATTCCATACATTTGAAACCAGTACCAGGTTAATGTGACCTGTAAGGCTATACATGTGAAATAATATATGAAATGATTGCGTGACACGTCTCGCAATATTGACGTGCAACACCTGCGATGAATAGAGTGCTTTGGTGGAGTCGGCGGTGGTGAATGGAGAGATGCAACGTGAACAAACCTAGGGGACTGTTGTAAAACTTACAGGAACTACATGTTTTTCCATGCTGTTCTGGTGAGTAAAACGTGAAACGTGTAACAACACACTTTAAGTGTTTATTTAAACGGTACACCCCAACTTTCCCTACATTTGTTAATGTCAACATGGCCGAAATGTCTCACGACATGACACAACAAAATATTGACGTTTGGAATAGCGTTTGTATTAATGTATTTACACACAATCGTGTTCAAATACTCCGAATCAATTGCTTATATTTACATGTTTGCTTAGTTGATGAATGTTGGAAATGTTGCACCAGTGTCCATACCGTCCATTATCCTGATATGGGGCTTATGTCATAGATTACAGGGAGTAGCATGACAAAAAACCCATTTCAATAAAATTTGGATGTGCGTGTATGTGTGTGTGTGTGTGTGTGTGTGTGCGTGCGTGCGTGCGTGCGTGCGTGCGTGCGTGCGTGCGTGCGTGCGTGCGTGTGTGTGTGTGTGTGTGTGTACGTGTGTGTACGTGTGTGTGTGTGTGTACGTGTGTGTATGTGTACAGAAAACCATTCTGGAATAACTTACACTGTTTACGTTATTAAACCTTTCAAACGTTAGATATATCAAACATCCATAAATGTCCAGGTACAGAAACAAAAAGGAAATTGTGCAAGTACAATTTATTTATGCAGGTTTGGCATACATGAGATGAGATTGGCACATATACTTTTTAAATATTTTGATACATAATTAGGATGTATGTCATGTTACTGTAATGAAAGCAAACTGTATATCCATACTTTGGCGTCAGATATTCATCATATTTTGTTTTCATCTTATCATAACATAAGTAATACTGTTTTCAGATCGAAAACCATACAATTTGCAGCTATATTAAAACAATAATACTTGGATATTAAACCTGTTTCTTTCAAACATATTTCGAGAACATAAATAGATTTATGAGGATAAATACTTGAACACAAAACTAGCAAAGGAAACACATGTAGTAAATGGAATATTATTGGTATAACTTCTATGTTATTTTTTGTCGTTTGTGAATAGCAGGTAAAGATGAAATATCGTCGTTTTGTTTGTTTCATGAAGCACATCAAAAACACCTGTTGTCAATCGATTGATCATTTCCCGGGAAATACGTTTCAATGAGTCATCGTATGCACCTGTTGTAGTCGTAATAATTGTGTCTGCAATGCAGAATACTCAGTCTGTAATTTACTTATTCACTTTCTATTTTGGTGAAACATACCGTATATGTTCCCTATGAACAAGAAATATACAGGAAATGTAACCTACATAACCACCCCTCCCTTAATTAACACATGCAGATACAAAGCGCTATATCGAACATTGGACTTGGTCCCAACTCTGACATTCCTACACAATTGTGTATCTTTATCTCGAAGTTGGCATTTGCCACATAAATAGTCTTGAGAAGTGCACATGGCTGTAAGCATTGCTCTTCGATCACGCGTAACTGACGTTCCTGTTTTCAATCAAACTTTGTACATATGTCCCAGTTTATATCGATCATTTCCTGGTAAAATATGAATCCAGCCTCAACCGGGAATGCTGTTCTCGGGGAAATCATTAATACCCAAATGTTGCTGTTTTTCTAATTGTTCTATCTATGATATACTGGATCGGTCATGATACCCTGTGGTCAATAAAGCTGCACATGTATCATACATTGATTCCCTGAGTCACAATGTATCTATGATATACTGGATCAGTCATGATACGCTGTAGTCAATGAAGCTGCACATGTATCATACATTGATTCCCTGAGTCACACTATATCTAAGATATACTGGATTGGTCATGATACTCTGTAGTCAATGAAGCTGCACATGTATCGTACATTGATTCCCTGAGTCACAATGTATCTATGATATATTGGTTGGTCATGACACACGAAGGGTTGAATCCAGAATTCCACATGTTAGTCCACACTATAAACGAGAGTCGTAAACATTTAAACAATATTCAAAGGGTAAGGAAATGGAATTTCAGTTGTTTTGATCATGTTGCGCTTAAGGGATATAGTTCAGGGAAACTTAGTTTGAACTTTGTTAGCCAAAATGTATAAAGGATACATGAGTGAGCTGCGAGAAATATTTATGTGTTCATTATTAACATCCACGTTTCACCTCATCTTAATATAGATATCCGATGTATCATTGTATTGCATCTAGCTAGCGATATTTTGATTGAAAATCGGATAGTTTAGTTTATTTCAATAGCTATGGAATACTGTAAATGACAATCAATATCAACATATGAGCAATATCAACGTTGGGGACACTAGAAAGGTGCTCCACACACTGTAACCATGATGGGAATCGACTTATGACATACAACAAACGCAGTAACCACTACGCTACCCTATCACCCCTCAAAGCAAAGATTATACGTTCTTTATAGTAGTTGCAGATCGTTTTATGGAAATGTGAAACGTCGACGCCAAAGAAGAAGCAGTATTGATTGTTGACTGAAACAGACTGCATTGGGCGTATGAGGCAAAAACGGTAAAACTATATGAACGTGTTACACCTGGACAACTGCATTTATTGAGGTAGTTCGGACACAATGGCAGTTGACAACATGCGAACGTGTAACAGCTGGACAACAGCGATCGGTAAGGTCGTTGTGACACAGGACAGGGCTTTTGGCTTTAATGGACATGACTGTAAGTGTGGTGCTTGCGAGGTGTATGCGTAGAGCTGGTGAGGTGTGTTTGTAGAGTTGAAAGGTGCGTGTGTAGAGCTGGTGAGAGTGTGTTTGTAGAGTCGAAAGGTGCTTGTTTAGAGCTGGTGAGATGTGTTTGTAGAGTCGAAAGGTGCGGGCGTAGAGCTGGTGAGGTGTGTTTGTAGAGTTGAAAGGTGCGTGCACAGAGCTGGTGAGGTGTGTTTGTAGAGTTGAAAGGTGCGTGTGTAGAGCTGGTGAAGTGTGTTTGTAGAGTTGAAAGGTGCGTGCGTAGAGCTGGTGAGGTGTGTTTGTTGAGTCGAAAGATGCGTGTGTGGAGCTGGTGAGGTGTGATTGGAGAGTCGAAAGGTGCGTGCGTAGAGCTGGTGAGGTGTGTTTGTTGAGTTGAAAGGTGCGTGTTTAGAGCTGGTGAGGTGTGTATGTAGACTTGAAATGTGTCGGAAACATATGACTGTGCTTAATTAACTATATTCAAAACATTTTACTCTTTTCCCCAAAAAAATGCAGAAATAGGTTTTTAGAAAATTGTTTGTACGTAATAACGACGATATATTTAATTAAATATCATAGATAACTTTGGAGCTCGATCGTCACATGTTGTCGTTGGACAAAGGCATTTAAAGCTGTTCATTGTCATATCACATAAGGCCGCAAGGTTGCGCTGAACTCAGTATCTTGTGTGACTGCACTGTGTTCGATTGGGTTGAGATCTGGAGATCTCGACAGCCAGGCGAGTCGTTGATGTTGGCATTGTAAGGTAGTCTACCATGACATGAGCTGTGTGCAATGGAGCGTTGTCCTGTTGAAACAGCTCCCTCTGGTGGTCAAATGATTGGAAGATTGCTGTCAAATTTCCCTGAACCACAACCAAGTCAGATCTCATGGTGTAGGATATGGCCCCAACACCATGACACCACCGCCACCGAAATTGTTGAATTCGCGTACACAATGTGGGGCAAAACGTTTATTTCAACGACCATAAACACGTTGTCTTCCATCGCAAAAAGAAACTCGTCTCCAATTTCGGAAATCCCAAGGCTGTAAGGCATGGCACCAACGCAAGCGTCGCTGTCGATGGATCTGTTGCAAAACAGGGATGGTAACTGGTCTTCTGGGTCGGATTCCAGCCTTGCGAAGATGGTTCCTGACCGTCTGGTCCAATATCTTCCTCAAACCAGGGATGCGTCTTGCAGTCTCCGTAGCTGTGGCATTGCGATGACATAGGTGGATCAGTGGAATGTAGCGATCCTGTGCAGCCTGCCGGTTCTCGGACGGTCTGCATTGGAATAGAACTGTGTGTGATGGTCGCAAAGGCGGCAAATGGTGCTTTGGTGGACGTTAAAGTGGCGTGCAACAGGAAACTGCGATTCCTCTCTTTAGATACGTCCTATTGCGATGTTCCGAATGTTTATCGGACACCTTCCTAGTAAGATTTGAATTTATTGGCAAATACTTTTTGCATTTTAGTGTCCTTCTCGGATATACATCTTCGAAAAGTCGCAAGCAAACACTTGTTTCTGGCTTTGATTTTAGATATGTCATTTACGCAATACCACTAAACATGTTTATTAAAACAAAATTTGAATTTTTTGGGAGGTCAAACTTCAGAAGAACTGGACTAATTACAAGTAAATTATTTTGCTATTTCTAATTTATTATTTTAGGGATATTGAGACACACAAGGTGTTTATTAGTTATCAGTATGGTGCCATGAAAACTGACTCGCGTCAGAACAATGAATCCTCTTCCATGACCTCAAGTTCCACTGTACCAGATCCTAAATGGTCCTGCATGTGTTCAAGTGAGAGGAGTTGACGTCTTATTAGTCTCAGGTCCTTAATCCTGTTGTGTTTATTCGAATTCTGATAACGTCTGTTGTGGGTATGCCAGTGATGACGAAGAACACAGCAAGTTCACGTTAGCAGCCGTTTTGCCATGCACACAAATACCCTGTCCTCTCTGGCACTGGTCCTTCGTTGATGTCATGATCGTGGCAAGTCCCTCACATGTCCAGTCAATGTGTGTTTTCTACTGAGTCGACTGATTACAATATGATTAATGCTCCCTTTGCCTGTCCATTCTTCATCTCCGAAGTTTCAGACTCCACAAAGTTACAAAATCAACTGAAATGTGATACAGTTCTTACAGCAATTTCGACGGCGAACACGAACTGTGATCGGCTGGGCGGTGTTCATCCGGGCATTGTATGTGCACTGTCCAGGTATCAGGAGATTACCGGCCATTTTACCGCCAGATGTCCGGACAGTCATTGCCCCGGTGGCTGGAGGGGTATCTAGTGATCATTTTTAGTTTCATGGCTACTGCAACGATGTGTCACAGATGTGGGCAAAACACTGTGGCACACTGTGGCATCAGTGAAACCCAGATGAAACCCCACATCATCGGGAGACTGTTGTATATGTGACTGAGGCATAAACAGGAGCAAAACATTAACAACGGCGAGAAAATCGGCCGAGCTCCGGCGAGAAACCACTTGAAAAATCAAATTTATGAGCATGTTAAAAACATTATATCGTCGCCTAAATGTTCCCTGATGTCCTGACGATGTCCTGACGATGTCCTGACGATGTACTACCGTTCTCAGCGATGTGATACCGTTGGGCTGCCGTACTAGTACAGTTCCCCGAAAATCGCCCACTTTGTGCTCAGGTATAACTTCTGCGACCATCTGCTAGATGTGACAGGCCCTTTATATTGCTAACTGCTATCAGTCACTCATTCACATATAGATGGGATTCATCATCTGCAAATATAGGCTTCACATCAGGAATACATTTCAACTTTATCACTCTTGGGGTATTGAGACACACAAAGGTATATAATATAAAAATACCCCGACAATAATCGGAGTTTATGACGTTTGTTCACCCACTGAAGAACTCAATTAAGAAATCGAGGATGAACATAATATGAGAATTATATGTGTGGGTAATCTAGGGAGAGGCGGGTGCAACAGGGGCATGAGGATAGATACAGGTTGGTAAGGGGTCGAGAAGGGTTAGAGTTGGAAACATGTGGATAGATAAAGGGAGGGGCAAGAATGACAGAGATGTTGACATGACTTCACCATCACCGCATTCATTAATTTCGAGAATACTACGCAGTATCAGTAGTTTCGTATTCACATCTTAGGGCTCCGAGTCGTTTCATACAAGTATCTAAAATCTGATTTTCACAGATCATTTCTTGATTATTATGCATAACAAGGCAATATGGAACTGAGTGTGATTGTATTTGAGGTAAATATATCCCCTCGAAGTTTACTGGGTTGAGCAATGCCAAGCAATAAATGACACTAACACACCTTTTGTTTCATTATTCATGGTTTTATTATGTGTGGCTTGTTGATTCCTATGATCTTAAAATATGAAACATCTGCATTATGTATAAAGTATCATCCAATTGAAAAAAATATAGCTCCTTGTTTAGAAGTATTTGCATTACGATCTAAACATTCTAATATTTCATTTGTTTTCGCAGGGTACACACCATCCACTCAAGCCATGCATATACTTCATCAAGTTCTGCTGATATTCAGTAAGTACAGCAATTTCAAACGTCAGCGCAAGTCAATATACAAGTAATATTAAGTGTAAAAAACTAATTTATGATACAATATATTAGTAAGTGAATCAGAAAATCAGTGTTGAAACAGTGTTCGCAAAAAGGATGACAGGATATGTTTCTCTCAACTTAAATACTGATATATTTCCTTTTAATATTAACAAATTCGGTGGAGTTTAAAGCTCAATGTAGGTTGATGGGTTTGTGTTAGCTACATTATATCTGTCTATGGGTTTCTCCATACACAACTTTAGATATTTCAGGAATATTAGTAACATTTGCGTAAAATCCAAACAAGCTCTTCCTAAAAATCATCTAATTAACAGCTTCCAACTTCATCATATGAACTTCATGTCAATAAAACGTATTACTTTGATATCATCATTCCCTACACCTGCAAGGTGTATGCATGGCGGTACTTTCAAGTTTCATAAGGCATTATACCAGTCCTGTGAATCGTCTTTGTACCTCATTCAGGCATATGTACTTGCATAGCTAGCTGTCATCTTAAAGTTCCGTCGCACATATGACTTAGATGTATAACAGAGCACTGTTGCTCGTTTGGGGAATCGAAACGAACAATAACATCAGGGAATCATTTTATGGAAACATGATCAATATACGGGTAGAATATGGGAGTCAACAGACGTTGCCCTCTTGCAACGAGATTACGTTCCCTAATATACATGAATGGCAAGAGCACCAGAGAGGGGTAGATGCACCATTTACCATGGCAGTATCAGAAGAAACTGATTCAATTGGTTTTCACTTATCCTTGTGAGGTAAAGTAGAGCTAAATGTAGATTTAGCGTACAGACAATACTAACGAAACACTGCTGGACATGATAATTGGCAAGCTATACTTTTGTTTTACCATTATATTGATTAACTTAAATTGAAGCTTAGTCAACCTTATCTTAATGAACTGTAGCTTACGATTTCACCTCAGCGAATGGAAACATTTAAATGTTCTTCTATTTCAACATTTAGTATTTGAAGCATACGGAGAAGACAGTTGTGGATGGGGGAAATATGGAGACAAGTGCGACAAAGATTGCCCTTCAAACTGCATCCCTCATCCAGTAAAAAAGCTCGCCTACTGCAACAAGGAGACAGGGAGGTGCTCGGAGGGGTGTGTGCCGGGGTGGTTTGAGGATCTCTGTGATCAAGCTTGTAGCAAGAACTGCTTGAGAAACATCTGTAATCGCCAAAATGGCATCTGCACGTTTGGATGTAGTGGAAACTACACAGGAGACTATTGCAACATTACTCCAGGTGTGACAACAAATTGAATGTTTAAACCTGTAATAGTGCATGGTGATATGTATTAACAACATACTGTTGCTGTACTGGAATATTAATGCCACATATAAACACAACACACCTAATGCAGCATTGGCCATGTTGTAGTCATAATCTTCACCGTGAAGAATCCTGTCAGAATAGATCTTCAGCAACCCATGATTGTAGGGTGGTCAGACTCGTTGACTTAATTGATTCATGTACTGTTATCCTTGACTAGAGCGATGCTCATCATGATGTCAAATACTGAAGTATTTACAAACAGTCGTCATATAGCTGGAATACTGCTTAGTGCCGTGTTAAACAACTTACAAACTAGCATAAATATTATAATTTTCGAAAATAGCTATTTTTGGTTATTACATAATCAGGCAGTTGGTATACATTTATGCATCAAATAGAATATACACACACTAACTGATTTGTTGGATGGTATCCTAAGAATGTCATATGGACAATCATAAAGTAACTCGAATTTTAAACCATTATCTAATCACACTTCTTCTGAGGACATTGCCAGAAAGGAAACAGATCAAATAAGGTATGCAATCGAAACAACGGATTATAAGATGATGGTGCCCAGAGGAATACAGTTATGCAATGTTTTATCAAATTGCCTCTGTAGCATTGTTTCATATCTAAAACAAAATTAAAGTCATATATACTATGTACCATAACTGTTATGAATTCCTCCTATTTTATCAAACGATGAGAATTTAATGGAATGAAACAACATGGCAACTACATATACCTGCGGTAGTGGTGTTTCTGTGTATAATGCAAACTTCATTTATGTCTGCACAGTGACGGCGGTGACGCCTCCCAGGGAATACAGAACACGTGAGTACAATAAATAATCGCTACAAAACCCTTTCCTTTATCACAAGAAAGTGAGTATATTGTACGATTCCGACTATATTATGAGCATGTACTAATGAATCACAGTCAAGCAGGTATGATACAGGTGTTTTCGAAAGGTGGGTATATCCAGCTCCACGGTTGGCAACTATCACAAACACATGTAAATGCAGCAAATCAACTGTTTACTTGAAACAAAAACGCGGAAACATAAGGTGGATGATTTTATGTCACTCGTGCGACAAATTTGGAAATGTCCTCCACATAGCTACCACAAAACGTTTTCACGGCTTCTGCAATTTGTTTAAGTCACTGCTCACGACAACTTCTGAGCAAGGGTCGTATGACGGTCTCTGTAATCTTGTCAGAAAGAACATACTCGATTGTTCCTCAAACGTTGTAAAATGGAAACACCAAATTCGACTATTGGAATGTTGAACTCCTCTTATCATACAATCTAATGATGAGTGTTTTCTGACTTGATATCCATACATCTAAATATTAAAGAGATGGGGTTGTCTAATTAGTCGCCTTAACTACTAGTTCAAGAGGCTAAATCAGTGGAAGGGAATTGGCTATTTCATGTTTTGGATGACATCAGGTCTTCGATATACTTGCTGACATAAGCTTAAGTTAAATTACATTGTTTCAACTTTGCCATTCTGAGAGGAAAGTCTGATTCATGTGCATAACAAACAGATCCACAAGAAGGGTAGCACAGTTGGTGCCCAATGGAATACCTACTTCTTGCCTTAATGTCTTTACATAATCTTTACATAATAACAAACTGGGGGATACGTGGAGAATGATGATAATATTGTATGTCTTTTTGCTGTTTGTTTATGTTTCTCACCTAAGCCTGGGTCACAGACACATCCTCAATAACACCGAGTGAATCTAGGCCAGAGACAACACCGGACCTGACTGCAATACTTGTCCCTGTGTTCCTCATCCTGATTGTCCTCGCTGTGGTGGTGTTAATACTGTAAGTGTGTGCCCGGCAAAAGATTGAAGTTCCAGATTATTCTGTTGTGTTTTGTTTGTTTGCTGAAAACAGCACATCTTGAGTTACAAGTTGACGTCCAAGTGAACATTCTGCTACTCTCAATACAGGTCATTCGACATAAATATAACAATAGTTTGGTTATATTAAGAGTGTATTGTAAATATTATCATATTCTAGTGTATGTAGTAAGTATTAATCAGTGTGAGGTGAGCTTCTGTTTTGAGTTGCAATGAAACAGCTTACATTTTACAGTTTACATATCCTTTGGTAACCGACAATAGTTGTCTGTGTATCTTCAGCATTCTTTATAGACGAAAACCGAAAAGGGGAGGCACCTGGCTGACAAATGCAGTGACAGCTATAATTCCATGCTGGAGAACAACCACTACAGCTAAAAGATTATACAGAAATAGAACGTGAGGCAGTGTGTCTTCTTCTTCATCTTCATCACCGTCAGCAGTAGCATTATCGCCATCATCATGAGCAGTAGCATTATCACCATCATCGTCAGCAGTAGCATTATCGCCATCATCATGAGCAGTAGCATTATCGCCATCATCATGAGCAGTAGCATTATCACCATCATCATCATCATCATCAGTAGCATTATCACCATCATCATGAGCAGTAGCATTATCACCATCATCATGAGCAGTAGCATTATCACCATCATCATCATGAGCAGTAGCATTATCACCATCATCATGAGCAGTAGCATTATCGCCATCATCATGAGCAGTAGCATTATCGCCATCATCATGAGCAGTAGCATTATCACCATCATCATCATCAGCAGTAGCATTATCACCATCATCATCATCATCATGAGCAGTAGCATTATCACCATCATGATGAGCAGTAGCATTATCACCATCATCACCGTCAGCAGTAGCATTATCACCATCATCATCATCATCATGAGCAGTAGCATTATCGCCATCATCATCAGCAGTAGCATTATCGCCATCATCATGAGCAGTAGCATTATCACCATCATCATGAGCAGTAGCATTATCACCATCATCATCATCATCAGTAGCATTATCACCATCAGCATCAGCAGGAGTAGCATTAATCACCATCATCATCATCTTCGTCACCATCATCGTCATCATCAGTATCATCTTCATCATTATCATCATCATCGTCACTAAATACGCATTTGTAAGGTCAATCATCAAAAGACACGGAAACAACATATACTGTAAGCGCAAATATGCAATGATGATCGTCTCATTCCTAAATATATTAAATAGGATCAGTTGATTTATAAACGTTTTGATTTTTTTAATACTCTACTTACAGGATTGGTGAAGACGGTAAGCATACACAGTTATATAATTTTACTAAAAGCGAGAGTGTATCATTATTTATGTTTATATAGGAGATTTAAAACTGCTCAAATCTGCTAAATCTGGTCATATGCATTTATTGCCTTAAAATATGAAAGTATGACTTCATTAGCTTTTGGGTAGATACATCTTGATCAGAGACTGACAAGTAAATAATGAGAATGTGTTTTCATGACTGTTGAACATTCTGGCGCTAGCTTCAGTACCGTCTGTATTACAAATGTCATCGAAATTATCTTCTTTCAGAACAATGTACACTATATTATGCAAACGAAAAATTGACATTCAAGCTTAGATTGCAGATGTTTGATCCAACAGTCATGTTTATGTTATGTTTAGAACCCTTCGTGGCAAAGCAAGGAGGAGCAAGGTTTGCCAGCATTTTGAAAGGTGACTTTTTATCGGACTTGGTACTTTTGACCAAGAGTCTTAGGTACAAGTAATTGAATAGATGTCATGTGCCATAATCTGTAACCCAATACATAGAACAACGACGATGGATATAATAAGATGTATGATGCATTTAATGATTGTGATAATAATTTCGACAAATTGAGCAATAATGCTGCAATTGCTATGTTTTCAAAATCCGTCTACATCATTGTATATTGCAGTGAATTACATTAATGTGTATATATAGTACACATGTTAAAAAACACCCCCCAAAACATGTATATAATCCACTTATTGCAATTATCTCACCAGCAGTAAAGAGAGACGATGATTTCTCCTGCAGTTTATTGGACAATGTAAACCTGCTGTCTGGTAAGAACATGACACCTTATTGAAACTGATTATTCAAATATTTCTTCGTGCATTTACACATCTATGTATCCCAACTGCATCCTGGGGAATTTGATAAATCAGTAACCTTGAAAATATAAAATTGCCTTCAAACAAGTATTTTGGAACGTGAGTTATTGAAAACAAATTGAGTGTATTACATAACACACGAGGCAGTGCTCTGGCGATGTAACTGTACAATATATGCTCATATTGCATGCTCATGATAATAGTAACAAAATAGTAATATGTATACATGTAGGGGGTGAGTGAGTGTGAGTATGATTTCCACCGCTTTTAGCAATGCTCCAGCAGTATCACAGCTGGGGGCACCCCACAGCTTCACAGATTGTATTCATGTTGGAGTTGAGTTTTAAACACTCGGCTAATCCACGGTCCCAATATCTAGTGAGACAATAATTGTTTTGTTTTAAACATATTTTATTGACATATATGGTCAACGAGATTGCGCAAAAGTTATCCAACTTAGATGGCCCTTTCCCTACTCTATATGTACAGACATTGATTAAACAAATATATACACATATACGTACACACATACATATACATACGTATACAGAAATACATACATATACACATAATCATATATACACAATCATACATACTCATTCATACATACACATACTCAAATACATATGCACATATTACAGTTATAGTAACAAAGAAAAATATATTTACTCAAGAACATAAACATAATGTTTGCAAGAATAACTAAGACATACATAAGAATTGCCTATAGACACAATTTACTTGTATATACACATTAATCCAAAATACATGCAAGACTACATATATAATTACATTATCATACATACACTTATGTACGTACATGTACATATATGCATACATACACACACTACATGTACATACATACACATATACCCTTATATACGCATGCATACATATATATATACATACACATATTTACACACATACACCAGGATATATTTACTTCCGTAAACAGTATGTTTACAGAAGGAAATAGAGATACCCATGCATTCATATACATGCATGCAGTTTATTCACTGATGGCGTAATTAATAATAAATGGTCGCAGAAATATATTCTGTATTAATGATAATAGGTTACTCGAATCTATTAGTCGACAGTATATATTTTTGAACGCTGTTGAAGATAAGGTTATTGTGACTTTAAAAAAGAGATACATCACCGTAGACAATAATTATGAACGTGTGCATGTGTATATATCCGTATATTGCATATATATATCTGGTAATGCTGAATTTCTCACTTTGTTTATTATCTACCTTTACAGAAACGGACGAAAGGAAAATAAAGGATATTCAAAGCATCTTTGTTGAAACTGAGGCCTTTGAGGAGGTTAAAGAAAGATTGCAGATGGTTGGTCATGTGACAATAAGCGGTGCTCCAGGATCTGGTAAAACATCCATGGCCCTGATGCTGGGAGCTGAATACAGGAGGCAGGGGTATGAGCTGGTACTGATTGAAGATGTAGATAAAGTGCAGTTGTCTGATTTTCTAGATAAAGACAGAGATGTGTGTGTCATATTTGACGACATGTTTAAGACATTCAGATCATACACGGATATGCCTCGTCTTACACACTTGCTGTATGACCTGCTTACGCTCCTAGAACAGTGTAAGTCCAGGTCGGAGAGAAGCTATGAGAGTCTGAGGCAGGAATCAAGAGCGGACCAGAGAGTTATGGTCCATTTAAACATCTTTTGTATATTTACTTCTGAAACTAACAACCTTGAGCATACACTGTCAATGCTAGAAGACCAGCCCATTTCAGAGATTATCCTGACAAAGACTACATCTCTTTGCTATACACACGAGGAGAGCAAAGCAATATGGTTGAATCACAAACGTCAGTACAAATGTAGGGCAGATGTTGATATGAACAAAATTATTGCATTAATGGAAACTGTCGGATTTCCTCTTGCATGTAAACTTTTCTCCAGATATACTGGTTTTCAAACATACCGTGAACGTTTTTTCGAGGACCCTCTTTTTTATATAAAACATGAACTTCAAACGATTATCAGCCTATTGGACGACAAGTCAGCTGCTCTCATCCTGCTGCTGCTGTGCGAAGGGCAGCTTAACATCAGCCAGCTGGAGGCTGCATCTGACTCCGGCCTAGAGGCTCACTTCAAGGCTGTTTCAAGTATTGTGAAGACGTCAGCAAGAAAGGATGTTGTGAAAGCTGTCAGGGGCTTCTGTGGTACAATTTGTACGGAAGGAAACACCACAGCATTTTCGCATTCTGTGATTTATGATGTATGTGCTTCTGTTTTGTTCAGTATTGACCAAGAGTTTACTCTTAAACATTGCGGTATTACGTTCCTCTTTGAGCATGTACAAGATCAGCGAGCTAAGGGTTCTCCTCTTATTGAACACAAACTCAGCATTCCTTTCTCAGGGGCCTACAGTGGATTAATTGCTAAGAGGATGGCTGATGCTATTGTTAGTGGTGCATTCAATAAATACATCATGCATCTCACGTTAAAGGAAAACAAAATAGCCGACAGCTTATGTGAAATGATCAAAGAACCAGCCGCCCTGTCTGATGACGTCAAGCACAACATTCTACAATATGCCTGTATCACTGGGAACAAAAATGTCTTGGAACGACTTCTTCCCTACTGTTATATTGATAGGCATGGCCTTTGTGGCTGGACACCATTAATGTACGCAGTTGTCTCAGGGCAGATGGGTTGTTTTGACATTCTTGTGAATAGAAAAGCTGACATTAAGTTATGTGATAGCAACAACTACAATTTACTGCATTTGGCCTGTCAGCATGGATCTTTGCTCACTGTAAAACACATAAGCATGGCATTCAAGAAACTTCGCCCTGACTTGTATCTTAATGCTCGAGGAAGACATGACTGGACCCCACTTATGTGTGCAGTGCTCTCTGGCAAGAAGGATGTTTTAGACTATCTTATCCAAACAAAAGTAGATTTAACATTAAGAGATAGCAAAAACGACACACCTCTTCATCTCGCATGTCGGTATGGAAATACATCAATTGTTGAAAGTCTGCTCCCCAACACAGATGTAAATACACGTGGCAACAATGGACAGACGCCAGTGATGTGTGCATTATTGTCTGAGACAAAGGAAACTCTCGACCTTCTTGTTTCACACAATGCTGACATCTTATTGACAGATGATGACAACAACAGCCTCATTCATGTGGCTTGCCATGTTGATGATGTGTCCCTTGTAGTGCAAATAGTGCCTAAGTTTGACATTAACATTCGGGGAAAACACGGATGGACGCCAGTCATGACTGCAGCTGTAAATGGAAAGGCGGATCTATTTCGACTCTTCCTGGATACGCTTAACGTTGACCTGAAACTAACAGATGACACCAACAACAATCTCCTCCATCTTGCATGCCATGGGGGAAATGTCTCCATTGTGATGATATTGCTGCCAAAGTTTGACATCAACAGTCGGGGAAACAACGGATGGACGCCAGTGATGTGTGCAGCTGCCAGTGGAGTAGAGAGTGTGTTCCACCTGCTTGTGTCACATGGGGCGGATGTAGCGCTGAGGGATGACAACAACAATTCTGCATTCCATTTAGCATGTATAGGTGGAAATATTTCCATTGTGAAATATCTACTCTCAAGAACTGATATCAATTGTCAGGGAAACCACGGGAGAACAGCTGTAATGATTGCAGCTCTGCTTGCAAAACAAACTCTGTTTAAACTACTGTTGTCGAAGAAGGCCGATATCACACTGACTGATGATTATAATGACACGGTCTTGCACATTGCGTGTCAGGGTGGAAACCAATGTATTGTGAAATATCTCATGCCACAGGTTGACATCAATGCTCCCGGAAGACATGGCCGGAAAGCAGTTATGAATGCAGCAAGGTCTGGCAGGAAGGATGTGTTTTTTCTGCTTGTGAGTCAGAAAGCTGATCTCACTTCGACTGATGAATACAAAGACAATGTTCTACATATGGCATGCCAGGGAGGGAACACAGCTATTGTAGAATATCTTTTGACAATATTTGATGTCGATCTTCGGGGAAGGAACGACCGGACACCAGTAATGCATGCAGCGAGGGCAGGACAGAAGAATGTGTTCAACTTACTTGTGTCAAGAAATGCAGATCTCACCCCGACTGATGAGTACGGGAACAATGCACTTCACCTTGCATGTCAGGGTGGGAATCGTTCCATCGTAAACGACCTCCTGCCTAAGTTCGTCATTAAGGTACCTGGAAAAGATGGCTGGACACCACTTATGAATGCAGTTGCTTATGGAAGAAGGAGCGTGTTCCACCTGCTTGTGTCCAAGGGAGCTGATGTTTCCATGAAGGATAGCCACGGCGATTCTGTGTTCCATTTAGCATGTCAGGGTGGAATTAGTTCCATTGTGGAATGTCTACCGCTAAAGAATGATGTCAGCACTAAATACCATGATATAGCAACACAAAGACAGGAATCTTTGTTCAAGAAAAAGAGCTTTGACATCAACATCAGAGGCAGGAATGACCAGACACCGCTAATGAGGGCAGTGTGTGGAGGACATATTGCTGTGTTCCGGTTCTTGGTGTCCCGTGGTGCTGACCAATCTCTGGTGGACAAGGATGGACACACTCTTCTACATCTTGCTACTCAGCATGGTCAGCTTCATATGGTGAAATACATCATAGACTCTTTTGACATCAACACTAAAGACAACGCTGGCTTGACACCTGTTATGACGTCAGTATTACATGGCAAAGTCGCTACGTTCGAATATCTTCGAGGAAGGGAGGCAGACTTGTCGCTAGTTGACAATGCAGGGAATAACTCTTTAGATCACGCTCATAAAGTAGGATGCAGACAAATCATAGAACTACTAGAGAAAGACAGGGAGGTCAGACGATTGTCTGCGGCGATGAATCCGTGTGTTAGTAAAGTGTCTGTCCCTGATAAGAAGGCAATGCAGCCCCACCAGTGCTACTCAGAAGTCATCTGTGAGAGGGCTAGTGGACAACCTGAAAAACAGATCCAACAGCTATGATCATGTCCTAAAACAAGGAGACACATTACTACATGTGGCATGTCAAGAAGTCATCTGATACTAGATGTTCGAGGCTGGTGTGACTAGACACTGGTGGTAAAGGGAGTGCATGCCTTACTGCTACTGGTGTTTGACAAACGATATCGTCATTCTTGTTCAGCAGGAGATGGCAAAGAAATAATTACTTAATATTTGTTTCTAAGAAATGAAAATAATGGTTTAACATTGAATTTACTCATGAATTTAAATATCCCCCCTTTGATACATAAAATCAGAAATGGATATTTAACCGGATACAATTGACCGAGAAGAAATGTTGTTTCAATACATGTAACTATTACTGCACATAACCTATGGATGTGAGTGTATCTATTCCATTTTTAACTATTTTCTCATCCAGTGCACCTTCAATTGTTCACGTTGATTGATATATGTCTACTGTAAAAGTGACATGTACATATGCTCAGTATCCTGTATTTGTCAAATAGATTTCAATGTATCCCTTGTGCGTTTTGATGTTGGTACTACCTCCTTTTGAATTATTTGAACGAAAATAATTGTTTGCTAAAAGGAAATAGAGTTTTGTTAACTCTGACGTTGTGCCAGATGTGTTTTAAGTAATATTGTATCAGTTTTCTTCACGTGTCTGGAAACTCAGGCGTTTATAAGAAAATGTTCCCAAAGTTTCCTTGACACATTCCTGTTGGGTACACATGCACTATGAAAGCCGAATATCTCCATGCATTGATTAGAAAGAACAATAAGATGTATATTTTGGTTGAAACAAACTATTATCTCGCTCAAAGGACTTTTGAGTACCTTGTTAACACAATACAAAATTACAATATCCTGTTTAAACATCCCAGTTACCAGTTTAAATGAGTTGTTTTTTTTATCAAAGGGGTAGAATGAATATAATCCTACACATTGTGTCCATTTGGGGAAACGAACCCTGGCCATTTGCGTGACAAACACTTTCTGTAATGATTAGGCTACCCCACCTTCCTTCAACGATCTCAAAACCAAATCCATAAATTGTAGGAGGGACGAGAGGGACAGACGAGCTCAATGTCAGCGTGTTCAAAATATCAGGACAAAATATTCTGTAAAACATACTCTACTACATGCACGAGATCAGTTTTCACTTGAACATGTAGACTCTTTTCAGTTAAATTTGTGACCTTCACAGTCATGTGTAGAAAGTTTATATTTTGTTCAGCACACATCAGGTGTTGAGTCTTCATTGTCTTGAGGAGAGCCATCACAGTTTTTTTATACTCATTCTTTCAATATCAATGTCTACGTCCACAAAACATAATACTTGGTTGTTTCTAACAAAGAGTAAGTCGTTTAGAACAGTTACCAAACGTACTCCGAACTTCATTTATGCCAGTTTGCAAGTAGGTTACCTGAGGAGATTAAACCTCCTGTTTTTTTTTTGTTTTTTTTTTTTTTAAACTGGTCCTCTTAGAATACAATACCAATATTCATAGGTCATTCTTGATTTTACATTTTATCTTAAACATAGTTATGTAGGCATTGATTTGAGCAACCTTTGTATATACGAATGTATATCAATTGTGTGTAAACAACTTTAGACAGTACACAGGCACGTTATTCTTCAGAGATGCTTTCATCCCGTCCAACTTATACCTGTAGCATATTACTTATATATGTTGGGTGAAATATGTAAGGGAACACCTGGTATCATCTAAATACAATGTTTATTCTTAATACACGATAATTATCATCTGGAAACACACACACGTGATAACCTCTATCAATCTGACAAAAGTAATAAATCAAGTGATTAGCTGATGAAACAGACATTATTACTTAGAAAACATAAAGAGTGATTTAATAACAGGATGGGAGATGGTAGAGACGTGACCGATCAAGAAGTCAGTGAGAAGTACCACTGATTCAGAGTGTTTTTCTTCATCTTGACAACATCAAACATGTACTAATATTACTACTGTAACTGTAGACTTGAATGAAATAATCAGGGATATGACTGATTTTACTCAACATGTTTATTTATTTCATGGCAGAGAACACAAGCCATGTAATGTAGTACTTGATGTTTAACGCCTCAGCAACGTTCCGGCTAAATAACGGTGGTCAGTAAATACTCGAGCCAATCCAGTGATTTACTGTAGGAGCATGGCACCACGCAGATGGTATGTAATGCCATGGAATCAACCACTTCATCGAGCTGGTCGAATTGATATAATTATTGTGTTGACTCTTTCGACAAGAACACAGCACGGTGTATATACATTTTAGCACGAGACAAGAGACATGTTCATGTTATAAATGTATCTATGTACTACATAAATATATTACATTCAATTAATTCTATGTGATGTACATTTCATTCATGTTGTATTGTAACCTCCGTTGCAGTCAATTTAAATAAGTTCTGTTAACTGACACTATTATTATGATAATAACTTTTATAAGAATTCCTTTGCACTATCTTAATGAAGTGTAACTCTATTGCTTATTGCCTATTGTAGAATCATGTATCTTTGTATGTGGACCAATACGATAAAGATTGTTGATTGTATATTATCATTTTCTTGTCAACATTTTCAAACAATTAAAATGAGTTCAATTCAATGTACATTACATACTCATTATCGTCCTTGTCGTGTCTCTGTAGATTTGGAGTGTTTGTGTAAATGCCATTTCTTTCTTTCTTCTATATTCCATACCCCCTGGTCACCTGTCTTATGTTATCACTACTCCACAACAACGACGTTCTGTGAGGAAAGCCATTGCATAGTCCACCTATAAATGTTCACCAAACATGCTAGGAGATGGTGTATTTCAGGAACGACACATACAACGCTTTTCAGTGTATCACATAGTACAAAGTGTTCCAGGGAAAAAAATCAGACATTATCAGAAACATTAGAGGTCAGGTAGCCTTTCTGCATCAATCAAACAATGACTCTCAAGTATGGCATACATGGTTGTCTCCCTTTTTACACAAGGCTTATGTCAGTGTTTGGATTGATGTATAGGCGACTGCACTATGCTTTTGGTAGTGGGTGGGGTGGGTGAGATGCTAATGTGTCTGTTTGTTGTTTAACGCCACACTCCACACGCCACTAACTTGTCAGTCAATATGACGACTGGGTATAAATATTCAACCTGACAATACACGCCATCAACAAGTTGCCTTTTATGAACAAAACAACAAAAGGACGCCCATGACTCAAGATAAGACAGTGAAAGGCCATGACGCTACCACACAACAGAGTCTGATGGAGGATGTGGTTGGTGTAGAGAAAGGAAGGGATGGAGTTGCGGAGGTATGAGTGTAGAGATGGGGAGGTGTGGGTGTGGAAATGGTGAGATTCTGGGTGTGGAGGTGGGGAAGTGCGAGTGTAGCGACGGGGAGGTGTGGGCGTGGACATGGTGAGATTATGGGTGTGGAGGTGGGGAAGTGCCAGTGTGGCGATGGGGAGGTGTGGGTGTGGAAATGGAGATATTTTGGGTGTGGAGGTGGGGAAGTGCGAGTGTAGCCATGGGGAGGTGTGGGTATGGAAATGGCGATATTCTGGGTGTAGAGGTGGGGAAGCGCGAGTGTAGCGATGGGGAGGTGTGGGTGTGGAAATGGCGATATTCTGGGTGTGGAGGTGGGGAAGTGCGAGTGTAGCGATGGGGATGTGTGGGCGTGGACATGGTGAGATTATGGGTGTGGAGGTGGGGAAGTGCGAGTGTTTAGATGGGGAGGTGTGGGCGTGGACATGGTGAGATTATGGGTGTGGAGGTGGGGAAGTGCCAGTGTAGTGATGGGGAGGTGTGGGTGTGGAAATGGAGATATTTTGGGTGTGGAGGTGGGGAAGTGCGAGTGTAGCCATGGGGAGGTTTGGGTATGGAAATGGCGATATTCTGGGTGTGGAGGTGGGGAAGTGCGAGTGTAGCGATGGGGATGTGTGGGCGTGGACATGGTGAGAGTTTGGGTGTGGAGGTGGGGAAGTGCGAGTGTTTAGATGGGGAGGTGTGGGTGTGGAAGTGGCGAGATTTTGGGTGTGGAGGTGGGGAAGTGCCAGTGTAGCGATGGGGAAGTGTGGGTGTGGAAATGGAGATATTTTGGGTGTGGAGGTGGGGAAGTGCGAGTGTAGCCATGGGGAGGTGTGGGTGTGGAAATGGCGATATTCTGGGTGTAGAGGTGGGGAAGCGCTAGTGTAGTGATGGGGAGGTGTGGGTGTGGAAATGGCGATATTCTGGGTGTGGAGGTGGGGAAGTGCGAGTGTAGCGATGGGGAGGTGTTGGATTAGAGTTTCAACATAGATGCAATGTCATGTGATATCATTTTAAACAATCCCGGAAAATATATTGTAAATATGTCTGCCGCTCTCGACATGTCTATTCCAAATGGTCGCTGTGGTAGGGATTTAGATATAGGTAATTGTACTTATACATCGGTCACTCAGGCTCCAGTGTAATTGACGACATTATTGTATCCAACAGTCTATTCTTCCATTGTAAAACATTTGACATTATTACTTTCCCGTGAAGAGATCACCCGTTTGATAAACATACAGCTGTATTACGCAGTGTGTAATTCCAAAACACGTGCTTATCTACTCTAGGAACACGTTTCACAAACAAATATTGAAAGCTCTCAACATCCCTTGGCTTATTCAACGACATTGCTTCTGGAGGTGATATATCACTGATTGGACCTTATGCACACTCGATGACCCCAACAATACGTCATGTTCATGACGTAGCCATTAACGTGAAAAAGACGTACTTAGGGATTTATATGTTGTGCATGAACAACAGATAGCCACGTAAGCTGACATTTTTGTTAACGTAGTAATAACTTAGTTTAATGTAGTTAGATGTAGTTTGCCGTAGTTATAACCATGGCATACTGTAACCAAACGTAACGAACATCGTAGTTATCAAGGCATAAAATATCTGCAAACAACTTCGGTAAACTATATCTTAGTAGGGGCACAAGTCCGTCTAACTTTGTTTAACTTCACATGACCCGGTTATACTACACTACACTACATTTACTTTATTGACATTAAAGAACGTTTCATTTCAGTGACCTAAGTATTTGTACAGTAATCTGCGTTTTGAAAATGATATATCACGTCTTGCTAGGTGTGCTCTTAGCACATGTAAGTTAAAGTAAGTTAAAATACGTTTAAATAAGTTAAACTAAGATAAACTACAGATAACTAGGTGTCAAGTATGGGTTGATACACGTGATATTTATAACCCATGATGACATCAGTCTGACCATTTGTTGTCTGAACTTTGCAGACACAACATGAGTGATAGAAGAGTAAACATGATTCGGTTATGTGCTGTTGTCAACAAAGAGCTGCTATGTTATGCCCAGTGTCTTATGCAATTTGACGAGGACGAAGAGAGGCAGAGAAAACAGAGAAGATGGTGGGCTCGTGACTGGCTTCTGCGCAGATCAATCCATGGTCAGTATGACGCCCTGATGGAAGAATTACTTGAGGATCTTGAAGCTTTCCTGAACTTTCTGCGCTTGGAAATGGCCACATTCCATGAACTGTTAGCAAGGGTAGAGGACCGTCTCACCAAGAATAGGACCCGATGGCGTGATCCTGTGTCTCCTGGACTCAAGCTGACTGTGACATTAAGGTTCTTGGCTACTGGAGACTCATACCACTCACTGATGTATAATTTAAGACTTGCTCACAATACCATCTCAGGGATTATTGTTTCCGTGCTTAAGGCTTTTTTGGATGTCATGGAAGCCGAGGTTATGAAGACTCCTATCGAACCCTTAAATGGGTTACAAGTGGCAGAGCGATTTCAAGGAAGATGGCAATTTCCACCTGTCTTGGGTGCTTTTGATGGTAAGCATATCGCCATAAAAGAAAAATCGAATTCAGGCTCTTCCTATTATAACTACAAGGGGTTCTGATCCATTGTATTAATGGGCTTGGTTGATGCAGACTACAAATTCCGATGGATTCAGGTTGGTGATGTTGGGTCCAGCTCCGATAGCCAAATATGGAACCACTGTGCCCTCCACCAATCAATACAACAGGGACTCTTGGGTATACCAGATGCAGAGCCTTTACCATTTGGTGCTGTTGATATACCTTATTACATCATTGCAGATGATGCCTTTGCCATGCAGAGTTGGCTCATGAAACCATTCTCCCCCCGAGGACTGGCACACGATGAGCTAGTATTCAACTGCCGCCTTTCAAGAGCTCGCTGTGTGGTTGAGAATACCTTTGGGATACTCGCAAACAGATTCAGGTGTCTGCTTAGCACTCTCCAGGTTCAGGCAGATACTGCATCTTTGATAGTGAGAACGTATGGGGTGATGCGCAACTACCTGAGAGAAAGGAACCCCTCCAATGATGTCATGATCCTGGACAAGGAAGATGCGAACCACAACTTGGTACCTGGTGCCTGGCGGGACACAGCCAACTTGAAGGACATGAATCACACTTATTGGGGTAACCATGACACAGTAGCAGCCAAGAAGCAGCGGATTTACCTGAAACATTACCTTTGCTCACCCGCAGGGTCGGTTCCATGGCAGGATACACATCTTCGCCAATACTGAATCGTTGTTGAACGTCCATTTTAAGGGCAAGGTGAAGAACCATGTTTTACTCTTCTCAGTTTATCCCCCTGTGCCAGCTTTCATTTAAATATCAGACCTGTGCATTTGTATGTGTTTGTGTCCTTGTAGTTTTGTTATATTCAAGACTAAATAAGAACAAACAATAATGATGTTAGAAAAATATATAATTTACAAAGTAATTTCACACCTTTCTTTTCAAGATATGGTACTTGGAATTAATGATTTTGAAAGAAACTCTTATGTTAAATAAAGGCATATTATAACTTAACAAGACAAAGGTGATTTGGACAGACCAATTTCTTTGAAATTATATCTTTATCAGAATGTCACATTTGATTGTGCCTACTCATGAACCAAAGGAGCTGCATGTAGTCAAAATAAAACTTTATTAACTATATGGCGCGTTAAAGCTGCATTACTGTTTGGTTTCAGACTAAAATCATCATCTGAGTTTTCTTCATGAAATGAAACTATTTACCTCATTAAGTAGCAAAATTGTCCTGTTCGAGTTTTTGATCGAAACAAATAGTCATTTTTATTATGACCACACACCTTTTTTGCACGTGCTATAAGGTATCAACATTAAATCTCTGCAGCCAAGATGTAGAGTACGACCCAATAGTTCTGACGCTCCTTTTCACCCCTTAAATTTCGACAAAATGATCTCAGATTCTGCATGAATACAAATAAAGATGTCTCTATCAAAACATTTGAAAACCTTTAAATGGTAAAATTTGACCGATTAAATACAGTAACGCAGCTTCAACTATATATAAGCTTTACCTTTGAGTAAAATGAGGGTCTTCCAACATCTATTTTCAATTTAGATTATATCTATATTTGCAAATAGGACCTCATTTACATAATTTGTTTCAAATGGCCTTTTAATAGGAGCAAGCAGGTTGTTCTGGTTTGTTACCACAAAGCTCTTAGTTAATAATTTGTTTGTTTTAATATCATATCATATCAACATCACATTTGTATTTTTCTATTGCAGCTTTATGTTTAAAATACAAACAAACATACACAATAAAAATACAGGGAAGCATCAACAGTCTTTGATCCTCCAGGCAGTGGTGACAGTGGTTGCCAAACAGGAACAAAGGTCAATCTATTCCCCAAAACCTCCACTCTAGAATTGAAGGAAGTCCTGTAGAGAGTGTGCTGGAGGTGCACTTGAAGACCGCTCTGACTGTCCCTGCTGCGGCTGCTGCGGTTGATCAACATGCTACCAGGGTGGCATCCATCCCGTTGGGCACTGTTGCTGCTGTGAAACAGCAGTGTTTGGCTGCTGATGCTGCGCTTGCGTCTGAGATAGCAGATGTGGATGAGGTTGGGAAGGTTGTTGATGTACATGTGCCTTTGCTTGAGTCCTTGCTTGTGCCTGTACTTGCGCCAGCTGCCTCTTCCTGGACATTGCAACTCTGAGAGCTTTCTTGATCTGGGGGAGTGGCATTAACTTTATCAATATCCTGCAAGTCGTCATAGATCATAGAAGTTGGGGTTTGACCTCTCCTGTTTCGTGTTTTCTTCATAGCTAGAGGTTAGTTAAGCTTACCCTAACTGAGACCAAAATGACGAAAGGAATGAAATATGGATGTGTTTTGTCAGGAATTCAAAAGTGAAAGAATTATGAAAACCACATGTCTCTTTATATACCCAGACCGCCTCCGTGGTCTAATGGTAGAGCGTCCGCCCGGAGAGCGGAAGGTCCGGAGTTCGATCCCCAGCCGCGTCACACCGAAAAACGTTTAAAGATGGAACTTGTTGTTACCCTGTCTGGTGCTCGGCATTAAGGGGCTAAAACAAGGACTGGTCGGCTCAGAGTCAGTATACTGTGTCTGAGTGGGGTATTCATGTTAAACTGCGGCATGGTATCTCAGTGTGCTAGCACTATAAATCGGCATCAGTCCGGACTAGTACAAGCAGCCACACACACAAACATACACGTGCATGCACGTCGCTATATAAGTGCAATAATCTTGGACGCGACGTTAAACCCCATATCATCTCACCTTTATACCCTGTACTTTTTGTGCGAAATGGGCGTTTTTTACCTTAGTTTACCGTAATGTAATGCTTTTAAATGTAGTTCAGCGTACCTGAATGTACTAGCTACTGTACTTTACTGTAGTCTAAAGTAGCTTAACGTAGGAAAATGTAGATGTGTAGCACCCTTTTCGCACTTCAATGTTGTTTACTCTAGTTCAACGTACTTGTTGGTATGTTGACGGACATTTCCCTGGTAACATTTTGATATAGAAACGTTGTTCGACGAAGTCAAGCTTTTTTTAACATATTTCGACACATCAGTGTTATTTTGGCTACGTTAATATCTCTAAGGATAACTACAGCTACTGACGCAAGTGTGAATGTCTCTTAAAGGTGGACCGTTGTATGGTATTAAATTCATTCGTTTCAAGTTCTGACTTGTTTGAAGTATTATTCTGTTAAACTTAATTGATTTATTGATCGTGTAGGCGTCAGCCTATTCACACGCAACAGTATAATTATAAAAACGTTACAAATGGCCAGTAATAAATAATATACTAAACTCGCTCCCTTGTAAAACCAATTTTATGAAACGTGTGACCTAAACTTGGTATTACACTCGTTTCCTAAAATCGGTATTACACGGGAGCTCGTTTAGTATTTTATAGTAAGCAGGCAGAATCCTCACACCTTCCACTATCTTGTTCATTTCGAGGTTCATACCTCCCCATCTCTACACCCACACCTCCCAAATCTCTACACCCACACCTCCCAATATCTACACCCGCACCTCCTCATCTCTACACCCGCAGCTCCCCATCTCTACACACGCACCTACCCATCTCATACAAAATCGACTTCACGAAACATATTTTCTAACCCACGAGACCGTTGTCTAGTAACAATATAACTGCTCTTTGCAAAATGATTAGTCTCGATTGACGAGTTAAATTAGAAATGTTCATGGTGGTAAAGGGGAGGAATCTTAACAAAGAAACAACATGAAATATTACAAGCAAAACAATATATTATCTTCCTGAATATTTTGTGGGTGGTAAATGATTGTGAAACAGACCATTAATATAATATACATCATGTTCATAATAAAGTGTTTAGACACAAATGCATGGAAATGAGTCCTGTTCTTCACGTGACAGTGGTGTATATCCGTCGCCTGGCTAGGAGGTAAGTATTACTTTCAATAGGATGTAAAATGTGATTAGGAAAGAAATGTGCTAGTTGTGTAACAGAACATAGATCGCCAGACCCTCTGGCACAAGTGTGGAACGGACGATTATTGGGCTATTTTTTTCCACTAGACTCAACGCAATATGACATGATCAGTGCCCATCCTGTTTTATTTTCAACTTCCTGGTGATTGTTGACGATTGTATGTCTGTGACCAGAGTCTTGAATCCAACATGTGCATGGAATTATTTCCTTTCCTTGCACGTGTCAGTGTTGATTTTCATCTTCCTGATAAGGAGGACAGTAACACCAACAGAAGCCTTTGATCCATTGAAACGGTGTTTCCTGTGTAGCACATTAGTCACCAGCCCCCTCAGACACATGTGATGCACATGACTATTGGCCTGCATGTTGTATCAACAGGGACTGTCCGTATAGAAGGCTGGGCTGTAAGTACATGCTGTATTGTAAGTATAGAAGGCTGTGCAGAAAGTATATGCTGTACTGTAAGTATATGCTGGAACTGTAAGTATATGCTGTACTATAAGTATATGATGTGATGTAAGTATATGCTGTACTGTAAGTATATGCTGTATTGTAGGTGTTTGATGTATTGTAGGTGTTTGATGTATTGTAAGTATATGATGATAATGTAAGTATATGCTGTACTGTAAGTATATGTTGGAACTGTAAGTATATGCTGTGATGTAAGTTTATGCTGTACTGTAAGTATATGCTGGAACTGTAAGTATATGATGTGCTGTAAGTATATGGTGTACTGTAAGTATATGCTGTACTGTAAGTATATGGTGTACTGTAAGTGTTTGATGTACTGTAAGTATATGATGGTACTGTAAGTATATGATTACTGTAAGTATATGATCTACTGTAAGTATATGCTGTACTGTAAGTATATGTTGTACTGTAAATATATGTTGGAACTGTAAATATATGATGTGCTATAAGAATAGGCTGTACTGTAAGTATATGATGTACTGTAAGTATATGCTGCACCGTGAGTATAGGCTTGTAATGTAAGTATATGCTGTACTGTAAGTATATGATGTATTGTAGGTATATGCTGGTACTGTAAGTATATGATGTACTGTAAGTATATGCTGGTACTGTAAGCATATGCTGCACTGTAAGTACAGGCTGTACTGTTAGTATATGCTGTACTTTAAGTATATGCGGTACTGTAAGTATATGTTTGTACTGTAAGTATATGATTGTACTGTAAGTATGTGTTGTACTGTAAGTATAGGCTCTCCTGTAAGTATATGTTGCACTGTTCGCATAGGCTGTACTGTAAGTATATCCTGGTACTGTAAGTATAGGTTGTACTGTAAGTATAGGCTGTCCTGTAAGTATAGGCTGTGCTGTAAGTATATGCGGTATTGTAAGTATACTTTGTACTGTAAGCATATGCTGTACTGTAAGTATATGCTGTACTGTAAGTATAGGCTGTCCTGTAAGTATATGTTGCACTGTACGCATAGGCTGTACTGTAAATTTATGATGTACTGTAAGTATAGGCTGTACTGCAAGTATATGATGTACTGTAAGTATAGGTGGTACTGTAAGTATAATTTGTACTGTAAGTTTATGTTGTACTGTAAGTATAGGCTGTGATGTAAGCATGTGCTGTGTTGTTAGTATATGCTGTACTGTAAGTATATGTTGTACTAAGTATACGTTGTACTGTAAATATATGCTGCACTGTGAGTATAGGCTGTACTGTAAGTATATGTTGTACTGTAAGTATATGCTGTACTGCAAGTAAATGATGTACTATGATTATAGGCTGGTAATGTACGCATTTGATGTACTCTAAGTGTAGGCTGTAATGTAAGTATAATCTGTACTGTAAATATATGATGCACTGTGAGTATAGGTTGTACTGTAGGTATATGTTGCACTGTGAGTATAGGCTGTACTGTAAGTATATGCTGTGCTAGAAGTATATGTTGTACTGTAAGTATGTCTGTGTTACATGTATTGTGAAATGAGGTTTAATGCAGACCTTGTGTTATCCCCTTTTTGCCATGGGAAACAGCAGGTACCATCTTTCAACTACTAGTGTTACTAAACAATGTGATACTGATGAGTATTGATAAGGCACTCGGCTCCTTGCAATGGCCAGCCTGTGTATATTCTCAGACTAGTGCGTACACAAAGTGCCACCCTCTTCTGGCCTAACTCTGCAACTCTTTGGTGTCTGCATACCCATTTATCGTTTACGTTTCGGCATCAAACACGTGTTGTTTCGTTGTGTATGTTTAAGGTAATGTTGATGACGTCATTGTTCTTTCACACCAGTTTCAGTCACCATAATGGTCGCCTCGCTCTTGATGTGGATAGGATCATTGGTAATTGCTGCTGAAGGTAAAACATTGTATTGTTAACTTTGCATATCCAGTCTTTATTATTGGTACTACCCTTACATCAGTATATGATATTATTGAAGACAGGCTTGTCTTACGAGATGAGGTGAAATTGTGTTTATCGTGGTGTTCAAGACTATTTAATTTAAATAGCAAAGTGTATACATGTGTATGCACTAGCCCGGACTTCGTTTTGTAATTCAAGTTCACTGAGATACCATGCCACAATATCACATCGATACCCCACTCCGACACTGCATACCGAATACAAGCTGACCAGTTCTTGATTTATCGACTTAATGCCGAGAGGAATGTAACAACATGTGCCCCTTTATGTATTTTGGAATGACGCGGTCAGGCAATTGCATGAACGACCTTCAGCTGACGTTTTGTGAATGTCAAATATTATTTCAACCTAACATATCACCTACGTAATAAAGTTACTATATTCCGTTTGCTGCGAAATCGTACACATGAAATGCAATAGAGATTTAAATCAGAAAACGTCAATTCGTCCTAAATGGCATGAACGTTGTTTATTTCTACTTTCCAACTCGTCAACATAGTTTCAGACATTGTCATGAAATAGAGAAGATATTGTGCAGCAAACCATCAGGTAACTGTTGGTGTTTCTAAGCCTGTTATTACAAGGTTTCTGCGCAATGAACGTAACAGCTGAAGGGCATCGCGGAACACAGTTGTAATCTCAAAACTTCTATAATCCCTCTCTTTTATAATATTAATCTGTAATTCCTGTCTCAACATTGTCAGTGCACAACCTCCGACTTGCAGGGAGTTGGGGGTAGTCCCGTCCGGGATTTGAACCCACACTGCCAGAGTGAGGCACCTAATCGCCTGCACACAAAGTCAGCGATCTAACCCACTCGGCAACCGAGGCTTTTGTCGGACTTTCATTTTTGTGGAGGGCTCGGTGGCTGAGTGGGTGCAGACCCCTTTGTGACAACAGGCATTATAATACACCAACAGTTACATGAGAGTTTGTTTAACTACTTGTTCACTACTTCATGATATATAATTCGATATCTAAGTTTTCATTCACTAGTTTACACTCACTAAACTATCAATATTAACATGTTGGTTGTAAAGTATAGTATAACTTCAAATATATAGCCATTTGTAAATAATAATTACATTTCCATATTTATTATATATATTTTCTCAAAATCAAAGTCAGCAGAATAGTATTGCTAATGAATAATCAGTCCCATATTAAACTTACGTCTACTTACCGCAGTTACGCATGTTTTAATCCTGTATAACAACATTCTTATTATCCATAACATCGTGTTCAAAAATACATTGATGAATACCTACATCTTAACTTTCAGCTGGTCAATGTAAGGATAACCAACACTGTTCAGACTGTGCCAACACGACGGGACACTGCCTCACTGTGTGTGACTCTGGGTATTTTGATCTGAAATGTTTGTCAGTTTGTGACGGATATTGTAAATATAACCTGTGTAGTCAGTCAGACGACGGTGGTGGACGTTGTACCGAGGGATGTATCCCAGGATATCAAGGCAGGAGGTGTAACATACCATGTGACAGTCCAGGAAGTAACTGTACAGCATGCCCAGGTGGTTGTGATGGAGGATATTGTCAGCTGGGCTCCTCCTGTGTGTCTGGATGTGTAGACTCCTACTTCGGGACAGATTGTGAACCTGGTAGGTATTGACTAGGTCAGTATTATTACTCTCCTCAAGTCTATAGTGTATACACCCGAGGGAGCTGCAAATAACTTCTGAGACCCCACTGATCCATTAGCGGGCGTAATAATGGGACTCCCCGCACCTACCCTGACGCACGCACGCAAGCACGCCACCTTTGTCACATGCAGACAAATCATATACCGTCATTACTATCAGTACAACAAAAGTTCCGGTGACATTGAATAAGATTTAATGCAAAGTTATGTTGTTTTATTAAATCTGAAACAATTTCGGTTTGCAACAGATTAAAGACCCCTGTAAGTGTTCAAATGGTTTAATTTGCCATACTGACTTCAGAAAATGCGGGATTTCATAAACCAAAACATGAACTTGCCAAAATGTCAATTTACAAACCAATAGCGTGTGTGTCCATCTCTGGTTGCGATACAAGCAACACATCTTCGTCTCATGGACTGCACCAGGCGTCGCACAAAGTCATGTGGGATATCTGCCCATATCTGCTGGAGCATGTTTCGACGTTCCTGGAGTGTCTGTGGAACACGTGGTTGACATCGAAGGTGTCGATCCATCTCATCCCACATGTGCTCAATTGGTGAGAGATCAGGGAGCGAGCCGGCTAGGGGATGACATTCACGTTGTTTTGTTGAATCCTGAACAAGTCGAGCAATATGAGGCCGGGCGTTGTCAAGTTGAAAGGTAATGCCTGGGCAATGACGACTCAAAAACGGTAGAAGAACAGGGCCGATGATCTCGCCGCAGTAGTGCTGTCCATTGAGATTTCCCTCTACCACCAACAAACGGGTCCTATGTCTTGCTATAACCCCACCCCATACCATAACGCTGCCGCCCCCGAACCAATCTTCTTCCATAACACAATGATTGACGTAACGTTCACCTCGACGTCGGTACACTCGAATCCATCATGAGGTGAAAACGAGACTCGTCAGTGAATATAACGTGTCCCCACTGCATGGCCGTCAAGCGTAGACGTTGTCTGCACCACTGTAGACGTAGTTGACGGTGGTTTCCTGTCACAATGGGACGTCTAGCGAACATTCTGGCGACAATCATTGCACATCTGAGGCGGCGACGTACGGTTTGTGAAGATATTCGTCGAAGGCCAGGGATGCTTCTTGCAGTCATCGTGCTGGCTTGAATCGATTTCGTAGGTGTGTTGTTCGAATCCAGTTGTCTTGTCGATTATTGGTTACGCGTGGCCTGCGATCCTGCTTCAAGCATACCAATGTCTCGCAGACGCTAATTTTCGGATAGGCGTGGCATTTCGTAATGTTGCGTAATTTATTTTTTTTTCTGAGTGGTTGTTGTCAGCACCATGGTAAGCAATGCATATGGAATCCCGTTCACGCACATGTTTTAATATCCATTCTTGGGTAGTGAAATGCATTGGGCTTGCATAAAAGTCAAATTTTGCATGGAATGCATGCTTTTTTGTAGCACTTGCGTTTGTGTGACTTGATTCCATACATGCACTACAATATTGAAAACCAAACTTTACTTGTTTGCAAAATACACTAAAATATTGGTGCCACAGGCACTTATGTTGTTTAATACAATATACACGTTAATAACTCTGTATGTGCAGCTGTCTCTAGATGTATGTTGATGATATGAACTACGTTATCCCTCTACGTTACCGTTATCATGTGTCAGGT
Organism: Haliotis rufescens; assembly: GCF_023055435.1. Classification (NCBI taxonomy): domain Eukaryota; kingdom Metazoa; phylum Mollusca; class Gastropoda; order Lepetellida; family Haliotidae; genus Haliotis; species Haliotis rufescens. The sequence goes on along the minus strand of NW_025963834.1, from coordinate 73,154 downwards.
GGTACAGTGGGACTAGCTGTAGGACTGTCCACAACAGCTGTCAGTTTCATCGTGTTGATCTTCCTGGCAGTGTGCTGCAAGTGTAGTAAACACTTGAGGCGAATTAGGTGAGTGAGAGAGACATAATATTCCCAGATTTGGGGTCACAATTTGACCTCATACCATTATGGACGCAAGAGCTGATGGAGATCAATGAGGTAGTCAGTCAGGGTGACGTGGATGACTGTCTCATCATGCCCCCACGTCGTGAGATGTTGGTCATATCATAAGCCGAATGGTTCCAAGGCCCATGTTCTAGTAGTACAGGCTGCTGTGATTGAGGCAGCTGAAACATAGCAGTCAAATGTACGCCTTGGCGATTGTTGTTGTCATCATTGAACTGTTCTATAAAATAAAGTAATTTTGTAAAACTACCAAAAAAATAGTAGGGGCATATTACTGGTTATTTTAAGCCTTCAGTAGTAACGCTAATATATAAATTTAATAAAGGGGACACGTGATGAAATATTTGAATGATTGGATGAAGTTGCATGTGAATTATTAGGCATCCTCTACCATGCAACGCATTATCGCCATTCTATTATAATACATAAACTTTAGCTATGACGTACCAAACTGTTCTGTTAGTAAATAAATGAAATTAACTCAACAAGAGTTAGTTGGACATAGCTCTATATTGAAATTAATAGAATAATTCGAACAATGACATTGTTATACACAAAGCCAGGAGGACGGATGCAATTAAGCTACAAGGCGACCCCAGTTGTGATAGTACACAACAATCCGAGCAGTGCATTGTGATAAGGAAGCTTGTTCCAATCCTGAAATGTTTAGTGCACTTTGATTGGAAGGTTCCTTTTAGTGATAATTGAAGTGATATGTCGTTGTGTAGCTGTACACTCTGAGAAACGAGTATTCAACAATTGTGTTTGTAAAACCTTGAATTTGTTGCAAATATTGTAACAAATATTGTTGCAAATATTGCTGCAAATAGTGTTGCAAATATTGTTGCACAGTTTTTTTGCTTAAATGTGGATCCACAATTTATGACATCAATTTTATTTTTTATTTCACAGTGTCACCCAGGAAGAGCATGTTGTGCGCGATTCTGTTGCCGAGATGGGCGATGCCCCTGTCTATGAACTAGAAGGGCATACTGACATCCAACAGACAGAGGACGTTGTGCGCGACTCTGGTGCCGAGACGGGCGATGCCCCTGTCTATGAACTAGAATGGTATACTGACATCCCACTGAAAGACATGGCCATGGATCGTGAGTCACCTGATGGGAACTGTGGAGGTGGAGGCGAAGCTGGTGGTGTGGAGGATGATGTGTATGACGTTGCAGATGGAGGCAAACGGGATCGTGCTGGTGTTATCGGCAATATCTATTCCAAAATATCCCATGCTTAGAAATCAAGTATTTCTTAAATATTGTTTGTTGACTGTTTGTTCATTGCATAGTTCTTAGGTTGATCTGCCACCTATGAGGTCAAATCGATCGAGCATCTGTCCGGAGAGCAGAAGGTTGGTGGTCAGTCCCCTTGCCGTGTCATTCGTGTCATACGTGTCATACGTGTCATACGTGTCATAAAGGTCATACATGGCATACGTGTCTTACGTGTCTTACGTGCCTTACGTGTCATACGTGTCATACGTGTCATACGTGGCATACGTATAATACGTGTCATACGTGTCTTACGTGTCATACGTGTTATACGTGTCATAGTGTCAAACGTGTCAAACGTGTCATACGTTACATTCGTGTCATACGTGTTATACGTGTCATACGTGTCATACGTGTCATTCGTTTAATACGTGACATACGTGTCATACGTGTCATTCGTGTCATACGTGTCATTCGTGTCATACGTGTCAAGAGACGTAAACACATGGTTCATGTTGTGTCCCTGCCTTGTCATCGGCGTTAAGACAGGGCTCGGAGTTAGGTTATTGTGCTTCAGTGAGGTACGCGTGTTAAACTGTGGCTTGATATATCTGTGGTCAACTGTCGTGAGCGAGCCAATACACCCAGCTCACCTCACTTTAGATTGATCAGATTGCATATAGGAAGATATGCTATGATGTTTGGAAATATTGTAATATTTGTAAATATTAAAATGCATGAATATCCAGCATTTTCGTTGCCCGTTTCTTATAAATATTGAGTACTTCAACAGTGGACGTGTTGATTGAGACCGATTTGATAAAATAAATATTTTAATTCAAATGTAGTGTTCAATATGCCATTTTGTGTTTAGAATAGATCGGATGGTCACGCCCTGTGACTGATTGCTGATTGTCATCTTGTCATCTTGACTGAAATACCTTGATCCTTGCTCGTGATTTCCGTAAATAGCGTAAATACCAGGGTAGCTACAATATGGGGTACCTGCAGCGTTAAACTGTCACAGATGTTTATATCAGGTCCAGATTTGAGGCGATCCTGTACTTATCGCAGACAGAACAATTATCACTATAGTACATTGACACATATGGCCTGAGGCGATGCTATACTTACAGCAGTCCGAACACTCATCACTACAGTACATTTACACATATGGCTTGAGGCGATCCTGTGCTTACGGAAGTCAGAACAATCACCACTACAGTGATTTGACACATGTAGATTGAGACGAGTCAGTACTTACCGCAGACAGAACAATCATCACTACAGTACATTGACACATATGACTTGAGGCGATCCTGTACGTACGGCAGTCAGAACAATCACCTCTACAGTACATTGACACGTGTGGCTTGAGGCGATGCTGTTCTCACGGCAGTCAAAACAATCAACTCTACAGTACATTGACACATATGGCTTGAGGCGATCCTGTACGTACGGCAGTCAAAACAATCACCACTACAGTACATTGACACATGTGGCTTGAGGCGATGCTGTTCTCACGGCAGTCAAAACAATCAACTCTACAGTACATTGACACATATGGCTTGAGGCGATCCTGTACGTACGGCAGTCAAAACAATCACCACTACAGTACATTGACACGTGTGGCTTGAGGCGATCCTGTACGTACGGCAGTCAGAACAATCACCACTACAGTACATTGACACGTGTGGCTTGAGGCGAGTCAGTACTTACCGCAGACAAAACAATCACCACTACAGTACATTGACACATGTGGCTTGAGGCGATGCTGTTCTCACGGCAGTTAAAACAATCAACTCTACAGTACAGTGACACATATGGCTTGAGGCGATCCTGTACGTACGGCAGTCAAAACAATCACCACTACAGTACATTGAGACATGTGGCTTGAGGCGATCCTGTACGTACGGCAGTCAGAACAATCACCACCACAGTGATTTGACACATGTGGATTGAGGCGAGTCAGTACTTACCGCAGTCAGAACAATCACCACTACAGTACATTGACACATGTGGATTGAGGCGAGTCAGTACTTACCGCAGACAGAACAATCTCACTACAGTACAGTGACACATGTGGCCTGAGGCGATGCTGTACTTACGGCAGTCAGAACAATCATCACTACAGTACATTGACACATGTGGCTTGAGGCGATGCTATACTTACAGCAGACAGAACAGGGATGAAGCCATGCTATAAGCCTTTCCCTTCAACTAACTTAATACAAATGACAAAATATGACATTTCACACTTTCTCAATCATATCTTCTGAGGAGTAGCCGGGAGCAACACTTCTTGTGTTAAGTAAGTTTATCCCTTTTTTGTCGGCAGAGCGTTATGCTCCTGCTAATTGCGTTGTTGAACTGATCCTTCATTGAACAAACATCATTCAGATTGAGCAGGACGTTGAATTAATTGTGTGATAAACAACCGATCCCCTTAGTAACGTCTCACAACGAGCACAGCTTATTGGCTGATCACGTCATGATGTTGAATTTATTGTGTGATAAACAACCGATCCCCTTAGTAACGTCTCACAACGAGCACAGCTTATTGGCTGATCACGTCATGATGTTGAATTTATTGTGTGATAAACAACAGATCCCCTAAGTCACGTCTCACAAGGAGCACAGCTGATTGGGAGATCACGTCATGATGTTGAATTTATTGTGTGATAAACAACCGATCCCCTAAGTCACGTCTCACAACGAGCACAGCTTATTGGGAGATCACGTCTTATCAGGAATCATTGCATAGTCGGGGCGCATTGGGGTTGGGTGGTCGGGTTAACTGTTTGATACATGTTTACATCATACGCACATCTCGTCAGGATTACTGCCTTGGTGATCAGCGGTAGAGCGGGGAAAACGTATCAAGAAAAACACACAACTATTCCAGGAAGTATAATTGTACAGTGTATAAACCCATGGTTCAATGTATTCAAATCGTTCGATATTGGTTTACTTCTACCAGTATCGTCAAGTCCTTAGTTCCGCAGTGTCTAACAACTTCCTCCTGTACATGTGGTGTACCTTTCACATCTACAGTCAAGTTGATACGCTCAGTTGTAGGGAGAAATGAGGCGGTCGGGTGTCCTAGTGGTTAAAAGCGTTCGCTCGTCACGCCAAAGACCCGGGTTCGATTCCCGACATGGGTACAATGTGTGAAGCCAATTTCTGGTGTCCCCATCGTGGTATTGCTAGAATATTGCTAAAAGCGGCGTAAAAGCATACTCACTCACTCACTCACTGTAAGGAGAAGTTAAGGGTAGCCCTGTATTATATGGCATAAAATTCAATGCAGATGTGTAGCTCTCGGGAGTGCCATATCCCTTTGCCTCCCCGGGTCATACCATGAACCTATTTTTGTTTCTTCCAATCCCACATGTTCCTCAAGGATAATGTTTCTCAGTTTGTCAGGGTTGCACTTGGGTCGTAGACGTCTAAAACCCGCTTCACCTCTGTCTCTAACACCTTTAACTAAAGAAACATACACCAGTGAGTTAGCAGGGTGGCACTGGGGTCGTAAACGTCTAACAAACCCATCACTTCAGGCTCTACAACCCTTAACACCAGTGAGTTAGCGTGTTTTAGCTTCATGCAATAATAAACGGTATTTCAGTAACGTGAAAGGCTATGTGGGCGTGTCTTAGACGTTTACTTCAGTGGAACGCTGACAAACCTGGAGCGAGAATCGGGGACACATGTTTATGAGATAGAATCAATCGTACAAGGTACACTGGATTTATGAGAGCTGTCTGTGGTTATGGAAATGATTTTTGTATTACTGAAATACTGATTAAGCCAGTATGAAACAGACGCTGATCCACTCACTGGTGGACCTGGTTTAGGGGTTTCAGGTCGGGGACCAGCGGGATGAAGTTGAAAGATGGTATGTCCTGTTCCAACGTTTAATTTGAAAACTTTGTCACAACCTTGCACCTTTTTGTGTCTATCTGATATATGATATTTTACATAAACAAAAAAAATGAACTGAAAGGTTGTGTAAAAGTAATTATGAAACAGGTTATTAATATAATGATCAATGTTATGTTATACGTATTCATGGGGTAATATTTCCTTATTTGTTGGTGACATTGTTAATTTTTAGGGGGAAATAAAGCCGTCAACGGGAGACATGCATCTCTGTGGTTGTGAAACAAGGATGCTATATGTGCAACACATCCATCAACAGCCACCTGACGCCTGTGTGACACAGAACATCATTTGATCATATACAGCTGGTCTGCATAGTCTACCAACGGGACACATATGTATATCAGGCGAACTTTGATGTGAGTACATGGTTTGGTTATATATGAGGTGTAAAGGGGTTTTCATGTCGCACTAGAGGTGACTGAACGTGTAAGCTACGAGCATGCAGATGTGTGTGTGTGTGTGTGTGTGTGTGTGTGTGTGCGTGTATGTGTGTGTGTGTGTGTGTGTGTGTGTACGTGTGTGTGTGTACGTGTGTGTGTGTACGTGTGTGTGTGTGTGTACGTGTGTGTGTGTACGTGTGTGTGTGTACGTGTGTGTGTGCGTGTGTGTGTTACTTCTGACTGATGCCAGGCACATAATACAGCATTGATCTCCTAACAACGTGGATCTTCTGTATATTCCAAGAAAGGGGAGTGTACACATGTACAACACTCTGCTGGACAAACTCTGCAACGCTTGTTTTCTGTACAGCCATTGCACGTCCATGTTCTAAGTCCTTGCATCAGCAAGTGTTGCTTCACCCTGTATATTAATGGGCAATGTTTGTTTTGTCACTTACGTCTTCTTTAGCAGTTCAGGTCAACGGGATGGTCGTCTCGCTGCTGTTGTGGATGGCATGCGTGGTAATTGCTACTGAAGGTAAAACCTTGTGTTCATAATAGTGTTCATCTACTCTTTTTATTTGATAGTATGCATACGTTAGTATACATAAGTGGTATTCAGATATTGTAATATTAATGAAGACTGGATTTTCTTAGGAGATGGGGTGAAACATTATTTCACTTGTTTAGCAGCATGTTTGAGCATGGCTGACTTACTGGTCCAGATGTGTTCCAGTTCTATAACCATGCTCCAGTTTAACATTAATGAGTGAGTGAGTGAGTATGGTTACACGCAGCTTTTTGCAATATTCCAGCAATATCACTGCCGGTGACACCAGAAATGGGCTTCACGCATTGTACCCATGTTGGGAATGGAACTCGGTTCTTCGGCGTGACTAGCGAACGCGTTAACCACTAAGCTACCCGACCGATAAGGCTATGTACCGTATTTTAATATAGTTTGGTATGGCGTTGCCTGGGACCGAATCACCGACCTTGCGTTCTCCGGGCCCACAACACAGAGTTTGTGATAGTCGTATGAATGTCAAATGCATTTGTTTTGTTTTTTCATTGTGATGTGTCACTCGCTTGAGTTTCAAATTTCTCGACTGCATGCAATCATTTTTACTCACTACTGAACAACCATTTGTTTGTTTGTGGTTTAACGCAGCACTAAGCAATATTCCAATCTGGACCGGACAATGCAGTGATTGCCATTATTGGCATCGAGCTGGGCAACAGAGATATGATGCCATGCATCAACCAAATCAGTGAACCTGACTATACGATCATATTAACCGGCACTCACTGAACTATTGATATGAACACAGATGTGCTAAGGTGTAGCTGGTCTTGTTTCAATTATCTAGGTTAAGTCAGTTCTGCATATTTATCTAAGACATCGATATATTTTGGTATAGGAATAATCATCCTTGTAAGTTGCTTACCGTAGTCTTAATAAACATCATACTCAGTATCCACTAAATCCTATTCTCGAAAATGTTACGAAATACCTATATCTTAACTTTCAGCTGGCCAATGTAAGGATAACCAACACTGTTCAGACTGTGCCAACACGACGGGACACTGCCTCACTGTGTGTGACTCTGGGTATTTTGATCTGAAATGTTTGTCTGTTTGTGACGGGTATTGTAAATATAACCTGTGTAGTCAGTCAGACGACGGTGGTGGACGTTGTACCGAGGGATGTATCCCAGGATATCAAGGCAGGAGGTGCAACATACCATGTGACAGTCCAGGAAGTAACTGTACAGCATGTTCAGGTGGTTGTGATGGAGGATATTGTCAGCTGGGCTCCTTCTGTGTGTCTGGATGTGTAGACTCCAACTACGGGACCGACTGTGAATCTGGTAGGTGGCTGACATATAACAAGGTCAATACTAATACTATCCCCAAGTCTATATTGTATATTCCCCCCGAGGTTTTTTTTAATTGCGTGTGATTGCAGGGGTCATATTCGTGTACAGTGGTAATGTCGGACAGTCGGCAGGAGCTGCCACTTGCATCGTAACGATCTTCCTGGTTGGGCCAAGTTGTTCAAGAAGCCCCTGCTACTGCATTTACAAATTAACTTTGTTCTTTGTTAGGTGATAACGTGGAACTGACGATATCACTATCTACAGGGCTAGCTACAGCATCGGCGGTTTTCATTGTGATGGTTGTCGTGGCTTGGTGCTGCAGTTATTGTCAAAGCTTGATGAACGACAGGTGAGTGAGTGACACAGACATGATGTTGTAAAACTGAAATACTGAACTCACATGTGACGTTAATCTCTCATTCAAGTCAATGTAAGATCTTGATAGGTCACCAGCAAACCACACTTGACGTAAAAGGCGACTATGCTTGTCGTAAGAGGCAACTTACGGGATCGGGTGGTAGGTTCGTGACTTGGTTGATGCATGTGATCGTAGCCAAATTGCGTAGATACTTATGATGCTAATCATTGCCTGGATGGTCTGATCCAGACTCTATTTAGCCATATAGTTGGATATTGCGGAGCATGGCGTTAAAGAAACAACAGATGAAACATATCGGAAACAAACATCATATTCTCAGTCTCGTTTTCCGTCAGGAGACTTATATCTCCATTGTTTCCTCGTAACATGATTTATCTTCAGTGAAGAAATCTTGCATGCAATTACTTTTAAGATCACCTGAGTAAGCTAACCAATCAGTTCACCTTTCAGCTTTCAGCTTTACGTCACGCCTACCCACGACATGCATGCTCTAACAGGGGTCAGTGATGCTCCTCAATATGATGTTGTTGACGAAGTAAAGATGTACGATGCGCTCACTGGTGAGGGGCAAGCAGGCTGTGACATTCGTTCCGGGTATGTGGGGCTGAGGTCGGTGCAGCATGCCACCATATCACGTGATCTGGAAAATGCTGACTCAGCTGAACCGGGAACCTCATCAGTGACCTGTGGGCGTGTAGGTGCTACGTCGTGTGTTTAAAATCATGACGTTATAGAAGCAGAGGATGAAGATGTATCTGTTGTTGATTTACACCTACGCATCAAGCTTCACAGTGGCAACATACTGAGATGCTGCGAGCGGCCACCGTTCTAGTTATGTTCAAGTACTTTCAATAAAACCCAAATTTGTCAACCGAACGCAGGATGAAACTATCGCTGCATCACTTTGGATCATATTATTTTAGATTTTAGTCAAGGATCTAGAGGCCTTAAATGACTTGTGATTCAACGAGCGCGAACATCGTGCTGACAATACAAGGCCAATATCTGCATATGTTAGAAGCAAGGACGAGCCTTCTATAGCTGCGTGTAAAGCTGAAGAAAACTGGAACTGCTGTGTTCCGCGGTCTGTAGCAATACCCAAGTCACATGGTGCAGAGACATTGAACAATTCACTCATTGTGTCAATGTTACAAATAGTCCTAACCTGTTTCCGTCTGCTCTGCTTTACTCTATGCAACATAGATAATCTAGTTTCCCCTTTATATGCCTGAACAGAAGAATTGGGAATCCAAATACTGTCAACAGGTTATTTGTAATTGCATCTGCTATTGTTAAGACATTAAAGGACACGAATCAGCCCTGCAACGAGGTGACAAACAATAAACACATTCATGTTGTCACTTCCTGTTTTGTGGTGATATTAAACCAGTTGCATCTTCAATACTAGCCTATGCTAATAGATGACGACCTGAGAATGATTTCATGATTAAAAGAACGCCTGAACACCTTTTAGCTTACTGAAAGTTAATCAATTGACGTGACTGGACGGCCGTTTTTATGCATGACATGTATTGCCATATCATTGAGACACTATCATGAATACACTCTCAATTCAATGAGGATTTTAAGGATATGAGTGTCCTTAAATGACACATTGTGAATTGAAATAACCATTGTCCAAACGATATGAAAGTGTCCGGCGGCCGTGAAGGAAAAAATCTGATCTAGTCTATATGTACTTCTGGCAGGTTTCAAACAAGAGAAGAGCACACTTCTCAACGCCTGAAAAAAAAAAAGAAAAAAAAAAGACACATCAACATTCAATATATGATGCACTACATGATATCGTAAACTGCTTCCTTGTGTTTTAAACTGAAACTAGTGCGGGAGTGAGAGTGTTACACCGCGTGCAGTAATAACCAAGACACATCATATATAGGTGTTACACATTGAGCCAATATCATTGGTCATGCTTGGTTCTAGCATTACTCCACAACCAGTACCACGCTCCTTGATATGCATACCACTGGCCCACGTAACTTGGCTTATATATGGACGAGGGGTGGTCGGGTAACCTAGTGGTTAAAGCGTTCGCTCATCACACCGAAGACCCGGGTTCGATTTCCGACATGGATACAATGTGTGAAGCCCATTTATGGTGTCCCTTTCCGTGATATTGCTGGAATATTGCTAAAAGCGGCACTCACTCACTCACTCACTATCTCATTCACGCACATATGGATGGGCGAGTTTTGTTTCAATTAGAAGTGGGCAGCACTTCACTTATAGACGTCTACCGTGGTTTGGTGCTAACAAATCTAGAGCAAAATCAGACCAAATCTGGGATTCGAACCCACTATCATCGGTCTATGTCACGTGTATCTATTGAACATACAATATCAATATGTTGGCTGGTCTGCAATAATGTTTCACGCGATTCTCACTACATGCCAGATCGTATAGCTTAACCTTTGTGAAACTAGGTCATTGTTTTGAACAATCAGGAAATATTTCCTGAGATTAGATTCTGGCGCATAACGACTATCATCCTTGTGACACCAGCAAACCTGACAGGCAAATGAATTAAACGTAAAGGAAACTGGAACTGCTGTGTGAGAGAAACATCCATAATATTCGTAGATCGTATATAAATGACCAGGTGAAAGTGCTGAAATCACACGCTATGTATTCGGCTTCCAAAGCGCATCTGTCTTTTCACTGGTTAGGATGCCTACAAGGTGACCAGGTTTCGTGTTAAATCACGGGTCCACGTGGTAAAGTAGTATACAATTATTGCCACTCTGACAGTATATAATATCGACTAGTGTTTTAGATCTGTGATTATAGTTTGTTTTGTTTATGTATAATGGATAGAAGTCCATATTATCACTCCAAAGTGATGGCATATATCCTGCAGGGGAATCAAGCAGGAAGCAGTAGCAGGTAAGTCTCCATAATCCCCAGTAAGGTGGTATTGCTTTGAATGCTGGTAACTCTACTCTGGATATAATATGTTTAACACATATTTTCAACAATATTTGTTTTCATTTTGACCTGGTTTGTGTTACACCTAATCCTATAGTTCTCTTCTTGTCTCACACGTACGTAGGGTGTCATTCCAGATTTTGACCATTTCGTGGAAGGTCGATGACAACACGACAAAACGCAATGGTGTTTGTTTTAATACATAAATAAAGATGTCAGAATAGTACATGTATAATCATTTTGTTCAGTAACGACAGACAGGGTTGTTTTCTGTATTTTCTATTTGCAACAGATGCGGCATACGAATGCCAAAACCAAGAAGACACCATTCCACCAGGTGAAGACACCAGGTGGCCACAAGGGCCCCGAGGGAAATCTTGTATAACGTAGTCGACTTACACCCGCTTACATCGTGCCAGTGACTTCCTGGAAACAGAAAACATTTGCCATATAATTTCTGACCTTATACTCTTGGACATAATTGTTCCTAAGTTGTTCTTCAAAATAGCCTAATTGTGATATAATTGCATAACCAAGCATGTCAAAACAATTCATGTTATAACAGTTAAGCTAATATTTCATCTTCATACATTGGCGTTTCATTTATTTCTTATGTGACGTTCAATTACACTTTCTAAAATGCAAATGACCAAAACTGTTTTTTCCAATGCTAGCGTGAATCACCTCTCATGATATAAGGCCGTCTATGACTACTAAATTGGAAAAACATGTCACTTTAAGCAGTTCTGTCAGAATATGACCTCAGCACCTCCTTGTTGTTAGGGCCGCTTTATTTCGTACGTGACTCTATTGTTTACAAGCCTACAACGTCATAGACAAACCTGCGATCAACCAGCCAGTGCACAGAAGTCCTGCCGTGACACATACAGTGTAGTAGTATAAACATAAGTCCTGCCGTGACACATACAGTGTAGTAGTATACACAGAAGTCCTGCCGTGACACATACAGTGTAGTAGTATACACAGAAGTCCTGCCGTGACACATACAGTGTAGTAGTATACACAGAAGTCCTGCCGTGACACATACAGTATAGTAGTATATACAGAAGTCCTGCCGTGACACATACAGTGTAGTAGTATAAATAGAAGTCCTGCCGTGACACATACAGTGTAGTAGTATACACAGAAGTCCTGCCGTGACACATACAGTGTAGTAGTATACATAGAAGTCCTGCCGTGACACATACAGTATAGTAGTATATACAGAAGTCCTGCCGTGACACACACAGTGTAGTAGTATACACAGAAGTCCTGCCGTGACACATACAGTGTAGTAGTATACACAGAAGTCCTGCCGTGACACATACAATGTAGTAGTATACACAGAAGTCCTGCCGTGACACATACAGTGTAGTAGTATACACAGAAGTCCTGCCGTTACACATACAGTGTAGTAGTATACACAGAAGTCCTGCCGTGACACATACAGTGTAGTAGTATACACAGAAGTCCTGCCGTGACACATACAGTGTAGTAGTATACATAGAAGTCCTGCCGTGACACATACAGTGTAGTAGTATACACAAAAGTCCTGCCGTGACACATACAGTGTAGTAGTATACACAGAAGTCCTGCCGTGACACATACAGTGTAGTAGTATACACAGAAGTCCTGCCGTGACATATACAGTGGAGTAGTATACACAGAAGTCCTGCCGTGACACATACAGTGTAGTAGTATACATAGAAGTCCTGCCGTGACACATACAGTATAGTAGTATATACAGAAGTCCTGCCGTGACACACACAGTGTAGTAGTATACACAGAAGTCCTGCCGTGACACATACAGTGGAGTAGTATACACAGAAGTCCTGCCGTGACACATACAGTGTAGTAGTATACACAGAAGTCCTGCCGTGACACATACAGTGTAGTAGTATACACAGAAGTCCTGCCGTGACACATACAGTGTAGTAGTATACACAGAAGTCCTGCCGTGACACATACAGTGTAGTAGTATACACAGAAGTCCTGCCGTGACACATACAGTGTAGTAGTATACACAGAAGTCCTTCCTGCCGTGACATATACAGTGTAGTAGTATACACAGAAGCCCTTCCTGCCGTGACACATACAGTGTAGTAGTATACACAGAAGTCCTGCCGTGACACATACAGTGTAGTAGTATACACAGAAGTCCTGCCGTGACACATACAGTGTCGTAGTATACATAGAAGTCCTGCTGTGACACATACAGTGTAGTAGTATACATAGAAGTCCTGCCGTGACACATACAGTGTAGTAGTATACACAGAAGTCCTGCCGTGACACATACAGTGTAGCAGTATACACAGAAGTCCTGCCGTGACACATACAGTGTAGTAGTATACACAGAAGTCCTGCCGTGACACATACAGTGTAGTAGTATACACAGAAGTCCTGCCGTGACACATACAGTGTAGTAGTATACACAGAAGTCCTGCCGTGACACATACAGTGTAGTAGTATACACAGAAGTCCTGCCGTGACACATACAGTGTAGTAGTATACATAGAAGTCCTGCTGTGACACATACAGTGTAGTAGTATACACAGAAGTCCTGCCTGCCGTGACATATACAGTGTAGTAGTATACACATAAGTCCTGCTGTGACACATACAGTGTAGTAATATACATAGAAGTCCTGCGTGACACAAACAGTGTAGTAGTATACACAGAAGTCCTGCCGTGACACACACAGTGTAGTAGTATACACAGAAGTCCTGCTGTGACACATACAGTGTAGTAATATACATAGAAGTCCTGCGTGACACAAACAGTGTAGTAGTATACACAGAAGTCCTGCCGTGACACATACAGTGTAGTAGTATACACAGAAGTCCTGCCGTGACACATACAGTGTAGTAGTATACGTCCCTCATGCGAGGGCAACAGCATAACGCAGTGCACATCAGGATAGGGAAGATGATGAGGAGTGCACCTTGCACAATCAGATATACGTTTAGGATGTAACTGCTAGCACAGTCGTTAAAGTACACCACACCTGGAATAATAGAGTACAGGTATACAGATTGTAAAGAAAGCGAAAGTACACTTTACTTATACCCCACATGACAAACTTAAGGGCAAGCATCATTCCTTGATCTATCGGGTTTAGTGATAAACCGGGGTGACCGTGGACATAGTTACATATATATCCTCAGAGGTTCGGGTCAATTTGTCAAAACTGGCATGTGAGCTTTACTGAGAAAATAATATGTGAAATGCTGGTTATCCTCATTGGTAAGATATACTATTTGGGAGTCAGATATTTAGTAAGCAGTACTTTATAGAAGTAGGCATTCCCATGGGCACCACGTTTCATGTTTAATGTCTCAAAGTATATTGACAGAGTTTGGACAAATACGGTTTCTCATATATATATCCATGGTGACGTTTCTTTTGCGGTTCAGTATATGTATATCAACCAAGAATACCTAGTTATCTGTATGTGATTCAGTGCAAGCTGTGAGCGTGCAAGGTGCTCAGGGTGGAGGCTACATCCTTCACAGTTTGACTTAGTAAGTACCTTAAGTACCTTACAGCACTTATAATACTGCTATTGTTGTTGTTTCCTGGTGCACTCAGCAGTGATCCCCCTGTATGAAGGCGTACTTTAACTCATTGAGTCGAGAACAAATAGATAGATATAACACGTTCCGACTATAACTATGCCCCATTGCTTGACATAACACGTTCCGACAATAACCATGTCCTCAATGGATGATACAACACGTTCCGACTGTAACCATGCCCCATTGGTTTACATAACACTTTCCCACTATGACCATGCCCAATGGGTTGATATAACACGTTCCATCTATAACTATGCCCCCATGATTGACATAACACGTTCCGACTATAATCATGCCCCATTGGTTGATATAACACGTTCCGACTATAACTATGCCCTTATGGTTGACATAACACGTTCCGAATATAACTATGCCCCATTGGTTGACATAACACGTTCCGACTATAACAATGCCCCATCGGTTGGCATAACACGTTCCAACTATAGGCATGCTCCATTGGTTGATACAACACGTTCCGACTATAACAATACCCTATGGTTGACATAACACGTTCCGACTATAACTATGCCCCATTGGTTGGCATAACACGTTCCGACTATAGGCACGCTCCATTGGTTGATACAACACGTTCCGACTATAACAATACCCTATGGTTGACATAACACGTTCCGACTATAACTATGCCCCATTGGTTGATATAACACGTTCCGACTATACGCAAGTACCTTTGGTTGATATAACATGTTCCGACTTTGCTCATGCCCCATTGGTTGACATAGCACGTTCCGACTATAACTATGCCCCTATGGTTGATATAACACGTTCCGAATATAACTATGCCCCATTGGTTGACATAACACGTTCCGACTATAACAATGCCCCATCGGTTGATATAACTCGTTCCGATTATAACCATGCCCCTATGGTTGATAGAAGACGTTCTGACTATAACCATGTCCCATTGGTTGATATAACACGTTTGCACTATACGCAAGCACCTTTGGTTGATATGACTTGTTCCGACTTTGATAATGCTCCCATGGTTGATACAACACGTTCCGACTATAACTATGCCACTATGGGTGATATAACACGTTCCGATTATAACTATGCCACTATGGTTGATATAACACGTTCAGATTATAACTATGTCCCTACGGTTGATATTCCACGTTCCGACTATAACCATGCCCCAATGGTTGATTCAACACGTTCCGACTTTACGCAGGCACCTATGCTTGATATAACATGTTCGAGCTTCTCTCATGCCCCATTGGTTGATATAACACGTACCGACTATACTCATGCCCCCATGGTTAACATTACATGTTTCCACTATAACCATGCCCCTATGATTTATATAACACGTTCCGACTATAACTTTGCTCCTATGGTGGATATAACACGTTCCGACTATAACTATACCCTATGGTTGATGTACCATGTTCCGACTATAACCATCCCCTTGTGGTTGATATAACACGTTCCCACTTTGCTCATGCTTCACTAAACAGTCAGTAATGCCACTGTTGGTTGTGCTTCACTAAACAGTCAGTAATGCCACTGTTGGTTGTGCTTCACTAAGCAGTCAGTAATGCCACTGTTGACTGTGCTTCTCTAAACAGTCAGTAATGCCACTGTTGGTTGTGCTTCACTAAGCAGTCAGTAATGCCACTGTTGGCTGTGCTTCACTAAACAGTCAGTAATGCCACTGTTGGCTGTGCTTCACTAAACAGTCAGTAGTGTCTCTGCTGTTGGTGTTGCTTTACTAAACAGTCAGTAATGAATGGTGGGGTTTATTCTGCAGTAGAATTTGTTTATAAGATAAACATCGTGGGAAGACGGTTGTTGTGACACGTGGAATCCCTGACACACGCACGCACGCTTCCCCTTATCACTCGCGAAACAACAAACTCGCAGCATATGCAGATCATTTATTGGTTATGAAATAACATTTAGTGCAGCTATTTCATCTCCCCTTATGGAGCCATCATCTTCTGCAGGACAGCACTGACTGCATCAGGGGAGCCAATCTGGATGATGTTGGACGGTCCCGAAGCAATTAGGTGGATTGTAGAATTGGCATCTACTTCCGAGATAGCAACGACAAATACCTCAGCTTTGGCTTTCAGAGAACCAATACTGGCAGCAATGGCCCCCCGGTCTTCCATTGTGGTGTACCCATCGGTAAACATGATGACCTTGTTGTCAGCGTCATTGCGGTCGCCATTTATAATTGTACTTGTAGCCAGCTTGATGGCATCTCCAATGTTCGTAGAGGGACCCTCTTCGTATGTTTGCTGCTGGAGAGCTGCCAGAACCCCCGACTTGTTGTTGCTATATTCAGTGAATCTGAATACCACCCTAGCGTTTGAAGAAAACGCTATCAATGCAACGTTAACAGCATCACGGCCTATGGTGGTAGAGTTTACCATACTCTCTTGGAATCGTTTCATTTCGTCAAAGTTGGGTTTGCCGATGGAGCTCGACACATCTTCTACAATCAGGATGTCTAGCTTCCGGGCACTGGAGACTGGAAAACAAACGTACAATAGGTAAAGATTGTTCCTAGTTTGTAGATGAAGGGACTTTGTTGTTTGTTAAAATGTTACACATATATAGATAGGATAAATAGAAAGATAAATTTATCAATATAAGCGATTAAGGAGAACGAGGATGGTTGGCTCTATTGTCTGAAATGATTCTCCGTGTGAGGGTGTCAATACCGTGAATTTCTTGTTTTGTCCAATAAAAAACACCAAAAGAATACGAAAGGATAGGTATAGCAAAAGGATTTGTTTCTTTAACTTTATGGCGAGCATTCAGCTCTAAACTCCAGATTTCGTTCAGTCTACATTTATATTCTGACCGAAGGTTTTCCTTGATATGGCTAATTTGGAGTTTATGATTATTATTGACACTAAATGTATTGAGCATCTTCCACATATGCTGCTGCTGCAACTACAACTACTTCTGCTACAAAAATAAGTTCTCAACCGTGAAGAGTGCACTTCCTATGACTAGTGTTACTGAACCACTGTTCATAGAGGCAACAATTGTGAAAGTTGAGATAATCAGGACATTGTCTTCATGACAGTTTTAGAAGGGTGGAAATCAGTGTCTGCGCGCCATGAAAGTTGTTGAAGTGTCATAATCAGTGTGTGAACACCGTAAATATTTTTGAAGGTTGTTAATCAGTGTTTGGACGCAATGGCTGTTTGTAAAGGGGGTTAATTAGTGTGTGAACGCCATGGCGGTTTGTAAAAGGTGATAATCAGGTAGTGGTCGCTATGACAGCTTCAAAGGGGTGATAATCAGAATATGGTTTCCATAACAGTTCCGAATGAGGGAAAATTTGTCCACCGTCGCCATGGCAGTTTCAATGAATATATCCGCCAAGATAGTTCTTCCTGTATGAACATCAGGGTATATCCGCCATGATAGTTCTTCCTGTATGAACATCAGGGTATATCCGCCATGATAGTTCTTCCTGTATGAGCATCAGGATATATCCGCCATGATAGTTCTTCCTGTATGAAAATCAGGGTATATCCGCCATGATAGTTCTTCCTGTATGAACATCAGGGTATATCCGCCATGATAGTTCTTCCTGTATGAACATCAGGGTATATCCGCCATGATAGTTCTTCCTGTATGAACATCAGGGTATATCCGCCATGATAGTTCTTCCTGTATGAGCATCAGGATATATCCGCCATGATAGTTCTTCCTGTATGAAAATCAGGGTATATCCGCCATGATAGTTCTTCCTGTATGAACATCAGGGTATATCCGCCATGATAGTTCTTCCTGTATGAACATCAGGGTATATCCGCCATGATAGTTCTTCCTGTATGAACATCAGGGTATATCCGCCATGATAGTTTTTCCTGTATGAACATCAGGGTATATCCGCCATGATAGTTCTTCCTGTATGAGCATCAGGGTATATTCGCCATGATAGTTCTTCCTGTATGAGCACAAGGGTATATCCGCCATGATAGTTTTTCCTGTATGAGCATCAGGGTATATCCGCCATGATAGTTCTTCCTGTATGAGCACAAGGGAATATCCGCCATGATAGTTCTTCCTGTATGAACATCAGGGTATATCCGCCATGATAGTTCTTCCTGTATGAACATCAGGGTATATCCGCCATGATAGTTTTTCCTGTATGAACATCAGGGTATATCCGCCATGATAGTTCTTCCTGTATGAGCATCAGGGTATATTCGCCATGATAGTTCTTCCTGTATGAGCATCAGGGTATATCCGCCATGATAGTTCTTCCTGTATGAGCACAAGGGAATATCCGCCATGATAGTTCTTCCTGTATGAACATCAGAGTATATCCGCCATGATAGTTCTTCCTGTATGAAAATCAGGGTATATTCGCCATGATAGTTCTTCCTGTATGAACATCAAGGTATATCCGCCATGATAGTTCTTCCTGTATGAACATCAGGGTATATCCGCCATGATAGTTCTTCCTGTATGAACATCAGGGTATATCCGCCATGATAGGTCTTCCTGTATGAACATCAGGGTATATCCGCCATGATAGTTCTTTCTGTATGAACATCAGGGTATATCCGCCATGACAGTTCTTCCTGTATGAACATCAGAGTATATCCGCCGTGATAGTTCTTCCTGTATGACAATCAGGGTGTGGTCACTGTGAGAGTTTCGAATGGGTAAACATCAAGGTATGGACGCCAAAACAGTTTTCATTTTTCATACAATCAGTGAGTGGACAATACTTTCGAAGGATTGGAAACCAGGTAGTGGTTCCAGTAGCAATTGTCAAGGTGCGACATTCTGAATATAGTTACTATGGTTACCAGGAGAGTTTGGAAGGGATCAGAATCAGGGTATTGTCCCTGAATATAGTTACCAGGAGAGTTTGGAAGGGATCAGAATCAGGGTATTGTCTCTGAATATAGTTACCAGGAGAGTTTGGAAGGGATCAGAATCAGAGTATTGTCTCTGAATATAGTTACCAGGAGAGTTAGGAAGGGATCAGAATCAGGGTATTGTCTCTGAATATAGTTACCAGGAGAGTTTGGAAGGGATCAGAATCAGGGTATCGTCTCTGAATATAGCTACCAGGAGAGTTTGGAAGGGATCAGAATCAGAGTATTGTCTCTATATATAGTTACCAGGGGAGTTTGGAAGGGATCAGAATCAGAGTATTGTCTCTGAATATAGTTACCAGGAGAGTTTGGAAGGGATCAGAATCAGGGTATCGTCTCTGAATATAGCTACCAGGAGAGTTTGGAAGGGATCAGAATCAGAGTATTGTCTCTGAATATAGTTACCAGGAGAGTTTGGAAGGGATCAGAATCAGAGTATTGTCTCTGAACATAGTTACCAGGATAGTTTGGAAGGGATCAGAATCAGGGTATTGTCTCTGATTATTGTTACCAGGAGAGTTTGGAAGGGATCAGAATCAGGGTATTGTCTCTGAATATAGTTACCAGGAGAGTTTGGAAGGGATCAGAATCAGGGTATTGTCTCTGATTATTGTTACCAGGAGAGTTTGGAAGGGATCAGAATCAGGGTATTGTCTCTGAATATAGTTGCCAGGATAGTTTGGAAGGGATCAGAATCAGCCTATTGTCTCTGAATATAGCCACCAGGAGAGTTTGGAAGGGATCAGAATCAGGGTATTGTCTCTGAATATAGTTACCAGGAGAGTTTGGAAGGGATCAGAATCAGGGTATTGTCTCTGATTATTGTTACCAGGAGAGTTTCGAAGGGATCAGAATCAGGGTATTGTCTCTATGGCAGGATTGAGTTCTTGAAAATCAAGATTTGGACGCCAAAACAGTTTTGAAGGGGTGAAAATAAGTGTCCGGTCAATGTGAGAGTTTCGCAGGCGTGAGAATCAGGGTGTGGTCACAAGGAAAGTTTCGAATGGGTGGAAATCAAGATATGGACGCAAAAAACAGTTTTGAGGAGGTAAAGATCAAGGTTTTGAAGGGATGAAAATCAGTGGATGGTTTCAATGACAGTTACGAATGGTTGCAAATCTTGATGTGGTCGCTGTGACAGTTTTGAATGAGTAAAAGTCAATACCAATACTGTTTTTTGAAGGGGTAAAAGTAAGGATGTGATTGCCATGGCAGTTTGTAAAGGGTGGTAGTTCGTTTGTGATAATCAGGGTGTGAACGCCACGACAGCTCTTAAAGGGTCATAATCAGGTTGTGGTCGATATGACAGTTTCGAAAGGGTGAAAATCAGGGCATGGTTTCATAACAGTTGCGAATAATCGAAAATAAAGTATCAAGGGGCTGAAAGTCAGGATATGATCGCCATGAAAGTTTCCAAAGCATGAATCTCAGGGAGTGGTTGGTATGACAGTTTCGAAGTGGTGATAATCAGTGTGTGAACGCCATGACAGTTTTTAAATGGTGATAATCAAGCTGGAATGTTACTGAGTGTGGTGTCATACAGCAAACATACAAACTAATAAAAACAATCTGACACGCCGTCATGCCGCTCAAAACGTCTTAAAGGTGCGTTGAAGCGAAGTCATCCCATCATGGCTACTCTGAAACCTACCTGTACAGTGCACGCCCGAAAAACCAGGCAGACAGGCGCAGCTGTAGCCGTTCCATATCTCCGTGCATGTGCCTCCATTAGCACAAGGTTTCTGTTCATCACAGACGTATTCCTCTGCAAATTGAAAAAAATAAGCTTAATTAGTTTCCAGAACGAGTTTTAAAATAAGAATAAAAAAGTTACCGCCCATAGCTTTCGAAGGTTGCTAATCAGTATCTCAATGCCATGACAGTTTTTTTTGTTTATTCTTATAATCAAGGTGTGGTCGCCATACTAGTTTTTAAAGCTCGATAATCAGGATGTTGTCGCCTTGAACGTTTTTGAGGATGGTAATTAGAGTGTGAACGCCATGACAGTTGTTAAAGGATGGTAATTAGTGTGTGAACGCCATGACAGTTGTTAAAGGCTGGTAATTAGTGTGTGAACGCCATGACAGTTGTTAAAGGCTGGTAATTAGTGTGTGAACGCCATGACAGTAGTTAAAGGCTGGTAATTAGAGTGTGAACGCCATGACAGTTGTTAAAGGATGGTAATTAGTATGTGAACGCCATGACAGTTGTTAAAGGATGGTAATTAGTGTGTGAACGCCATGACAGTTGTTAAAGGCTGGTAATTAGTGTGTGAACGCCATGACAGTTGTTAAAGGCTGGTAATTAGAGTGTGAACGCTATGACAGTTGTTAAAGGCTGGTAATTAGAGTGCGAACGTCATGACAGTTGTTAATGGATGGTAATTAGTGTGTGAACGTCATGACAGTTGTAAAAGGATGGTAATTAGAGTGTGAACGCCATGACAGTTGTAAAAGGATGGTAATTAAAGTGTGAACGCCATGACAGTGGTTAAAGGCTGGTAATTAGAGTGTGAACGCCATGACAGTTGTTAAAGGCTGGTAATTAGAGTGTGAACGTCATGACAGTTGTTAATGGATGGTAATTAGTGTGTGAACGTCATGACAGTTGTAAAAGGATGGTAATTAGAGTGTGAACGCCATGACAGTTGTAAAAGGATGGTAATTAAAGTGTGAACGCCATGACAGTTGTTAAAGGCTGGTAATTAGAGTGTGAACGCCATGACAGTTGTTAAAGGCTGGTAATTAGTGTGTGAACGCCATGACAGTTGTTAAAGGCTGTTAATTAGAGTGTGAACGTCATGACAGTTGTTAAAGGCTGGTAATTAGTGTGTGAACGTCATGACAGTTGTTAAAGGCTGGTAATTAGAGTGTGAACGTCATGACAGTTGTTAATGCATGGTAATTAGTGTGTGAACGCCATGACAGTTGTTAAAGGCTGGTAATTAGTGTGTGAACGCCATGACAGTTGTTAAAGGCTGGTAATTAGAGTGCGAACGTCATGACAGTTGTTAAAGGCTGGTAATTAGTGTGTGAACGTCATGACAGTTGTTAATGGATGGTAATTAGTGTGTGAACGTCATGACAGTTGTTAAAGGCTGGTAATTAGAGTGTGAACGCCATGACAGTTGTTAAAGGCTGGTAATTAGTGTGTGAACGTCATGACAGTTGTTAAAGGCTGGTAATTAGTGTGTAAACGCCATGACAGTTGTTAAAGGCTGGTAATTAGTGTGTGAACGCCATGACAGTTGTTAAAGGATGGTAATTAGTGTGTGAACGCTATGACAGTTGTTAAAGGATGGTAATTAGTGTGTGAACGCCATGACAGTTGTTAAAGGCTGGTAATTAGTGTGTGAACGCCATGACAGTTGTTAAAGGCTGGTAATTAGTGTGTGAACGCCATGACAGTTGTTAAAGGATGGTAATTAGTGTGTGAACGCCATGACAGTTGTTAAAGGCTGGTAATTAGTGTGTGAACGCCATGACAGTTGTTAAAGGCTGATAATCAGTATATTCGAAGGTTGCTAATCAGTATCTCAATGCCATGACAGTTTTTTTTGTTTATTCTTATAATCAAGGTTTGGTCGCCATACTAGTTTTTAAAGCGCGATAATCAGGATGTGGTCGCCTTGAACGTTTTTGAGGATGGTAATTAGAGTGTGAACGTCATGACAGTTGTTAAAGGATGGTAATTAGTGTGTGAACGTCATGACAGTTGTTAAAGGCTGGCAATTAGTGTGTGAACGCCATGACAGTTGTTAAAGGCTGGTAATTAGAGTGTGATCGCCATGACAGTTGTTAAAGGCTGGTAATTAGAGTGTGAACGTCATGACAGTTGTTAAAGGCTGGTAATTAGAGTGTGAACGTCATGACAGTTGTTAAAGGCTGGTAATTAGAGTGTGAACGCTATGTCAGTTGTTAAAGGCTGGTAATTAGAGCGTGGACGTCATGACAGTTGTTAAAGGCTGGTAATTAGAGTGTGAACGTCATGACAGTTGTTAAAGGCTGGTAATTAGAGTGTGAACGTCATGACAGTTGTTAAAGGCTGGTAATTAGAGTGTGAACGTCATGACGGTTGTAAAAGGCTGGTAATTAGAGTGTGAACGCCATGACAGTTGTTAAAGGATGGTAATTAGTGTGTGAACGCCATGACAGTTGTTAAAGGCTGGCAATTAGTGTATGAACGCCATGACAGTTGTTAAAGGCTGATAATCAGTATGTAAACGCAGATCGGATTGTAAAGGGTGATAAGCAGGTGTGGGCACCATGTCCGTTTTTTAAAGGGTTATAGTTGGATCGCCATGCCAGTTTTTAAAGATGGTGATCGATGTGTAAACGACACAACAGATGTTGAAGGCTGGTAATCAGTGTGTAAACGACATGACGGTTTGTAAGGAGGTTGGGTCACCATGTCAGTTTTTGAAGATGGTAATCAGTGTGTAAACGACATGATCGCTTGTAAAGGGTAATACACAGGTGCGGACGCCATGCCATTTTTTAAAGATGGTAATTAGTTTGTGAACGCCATGACAGTTGTTAAATGCTGGTAAGCAGTGTGTAAATGCCATGACAGTTTGGACTGCGTGACAGTTGAAGGGTTGACCATCAGTGTCCGGACATCATGACAGTTGAATTGTTGAACATCAGTGTCTGGACAGCATGACAGTTGACGGGCTGACCATCAGTGTCTGGACATCATGACAGTTGAAGGGTTGAACATCAGGGTCTGGACAGCATGACAGTTGAAGGGTTGACCATCAGTGTCTGGACAGCATGACAGTTGAAGGGTTGAACATCAGGGTCTGGACAGCATGACAGTTGAAGGGCTGACCATCAGTGTCTGGACAGCATGACGGTTGAAGGGTTGAACATCAGTGTCTGTACAGCATTACAGTTGAAGGGTTGACCATTAGTGTCTGTACAGCGTGACAGTTGAAGGGTTGACCATCAGTGTCTGGACAGCATGACAGTTGAAGGGTTGCCCATCAGTGTCTGTACAGCAAGGCAGTTGAAGGATTGGACATCAGTTTATGTACAGCGTGACAGTTGAAGGGTTGACCATCAGTGCCTGGACATCATGAAAGTTGAAGGGTTGACCATCAGTGTCTTGACATCATGAAAGTTGAAGGGTTGAACATCAGGGTCTGGACATCATGACAGATGAAGGGTTGACCATCAGTGTCTGGACAGCATGACAGTTGAAGGGTTGACCATCAGTGTCTTGACATCATGACGATTGAATGGTTGACCATCAGTGTCTAAAAATCATGACAGATGAAGGGTTGACCATCAGTGTCTGGACAGCATGACAGTTGAAGGGTTGACCATCAGTGTCTGGACAGCATGACAATTGACGGGCTGACCATCAGTGTCTGGACATCATGACAGTTGAAGGGTTGACCATCAGTGTGTGGACAGCATGACAGTTGAAGGGTTGACCATCAGTGTCTGGACAGCATGACAGTTGAAGGGCTGACCATCAGTGTCTGGACAGCATGACAGTTGAATGGTTGACCATCAGTGTCTAAAAATCATGACAGATGAAGGGTTGACCATCAGTGTCTGGACAGCATGACAGTTGAAGGGTTGACCATCAGTGTCTGGACAGCATGACGGTTGAAGGGTTGACCATCAGTGTCTGGACAGCATGACAGTTGAAGGGTTGCCCATCAGTGTCTGTACAGCAAGGCAGTTGAAGGATTGGACATCAGTTTATGTACAGCGTGACAGTTGAAGGGTTGACCATCAGGGCCTGGACATCATGAAAGTTGAAGGGTTGACCATCAGTGTCTTGACAGCGTGACAGTTGAAGGGTTGAACATCAGTGTCTGGACATCATGACAGATGAAGGGTTGACCATCAGTGTCTGGCCAGCATGACAGTTGAATGGTTGACCATCAGTGTCTTGACATCATGACGACTGAATGGTTGACCATCAGTGTCTAAAAATCACGACAGATGAAGGGTTGACCATCAGTGTCTGGACAGCATGACAGTTGAAGGGTTGACCATCAGTGTCTGGACAGTATGACAGTTGAAGGGTTGACCATCAGTGTCTGGACAGCATGACAGTTGAAGGGTTGACCATCAGTGTCTTGACAGCATGACAGTTGAAGGGTTGACCATCAGTGTCTGGATAGCACGACAGTTGAAGGCTTGACCATCAGTGTCTGCACAACATGGCAGTTGAAGGGTTGACCATCAGTGTCTGGAGAGCAAGACAGTTGAAGGGTTGACAATCAGTGTCTGTACAGCATGACGATTGAATGGTTGACCATCAGTGTCTGAAAATCATGACAGATGAAGGGTTGACCATCAGTGTCTGGACATCATGACAGTTGAAGGGTTGACCATCAGTGTCTGGACAGCATGACAGTTGAAGGGTTGACCATAAGTGTCTGAAAATCATGACAGATGAAGGGTTGACCATCAGTGTCTTGACAGCATGACATTTGAAGGGTTGACCATCAGTGTCTGGACATCATGACGGTTGAAGGGTTGACCATCAGTGACTTGACAGCATGACAGTTGAAGGGTTGACCATCTGTGTCTGGCCAGCTTGGGAGTTAAAGACTTGACCATCAGTGCCTGGACAGCATGACAGTTGAAGGCTTGACCATCAGTGTCTGGACAGCATGACAGTTGAAGGGTTGACCATCAGTGTCTGCACAACATGGCAGTTGAAGGGTTGACCAACAGTGTCTGGACAGCATGACAGTTGAATGGTTGACCATCAGTGTCTGGATAGCATGACAGTTGAAGGGTTGACCATCAGTGTCTGGACATCATGACAGATGAAAGATTGACCATTAGTGTCTGGACAGCATGAAAGTTGAAGGGTTGACCATCAGTGTCTGGACATCATGACGGTTGAAGGGTTGACCATCAGTGTCTGGACAGCATGACAGTTGAAAGGTTGTACATCAGTGTCTGGACAGCATGACAGTTGAAGGGTTGACCATCAGTGTATGGACAGCATGACAGTTGAAGGGTTGACCATCAGTGTCTGGACAGCATAACAGTTGAATGGTTGACCATCAGTGTCTGGACAGCATGACAGTTGATGGGTTGACCATCAGTGTATGGACATCATGACAGTTGAAGGGTTGACCATCAGTGTCTGGACATCATGACGGTTGAAGGGTTGACCATCAGTGTCTGGACAGCATGACAGTTGAAGGATTGACGATTAGTGTCTGGACAGCATGACAGTTGAAGGGTTGACCATCAGTGTCTGGACATGACAGTTGAAGTGTTGAACATCAGTGTCTGGCCACCATGACAGTTGAAGGGTTGACCATCAGTGTCTGGACAGCATGACAGTTGAAGGGTTGAACATCAGTGTCTGGACATCATGGCAGTTGAAGGATTGACCATCAGTGTCTGGACAGCATGACAGATGAAGGGTTGACCATCAGTGTCTGGACAGCATGACAGTTGAAGGGTTGACCATCAGTGTCTGGACAGCATGACAGATGAAGGGTTGACCATCAGTGTCTGGACATCATGACGTTTGAAGGGTTGACCATCAGTGTCTGGACAGCATGACAGTTGAAGGGTTGACCATCAATGTCTGGACATCATGACAGTTGAAGGGTTGACCATCAGTGTCTGGACATCATGACGGTTGAAGGGTTGACCATCAGTGTCTGGACAGCATGACAGTTGAAGTGTTGCCCATCATTGTATGTACAGCGTGACAGTTGAAGGGTTGACCATAAGTGTCTGGACATCATGACAGTTGAAGGGTTGACCATCAGTGTCTGGACAGCATGACAGTTGAAGGGTTGACCATCAGTGTCTGGACATCATGACATTTGAAGGGTTGACCATCAGTGTCTGGACATCATGACAGTTGAAGGGTTGACCATCAGTGTCTGGACAGCATGACAGTTGAAGGGTTTACCATCAGTGTCTGGACATCATGACATTTGAAGGATTGACCATCAGTGTCTGGACATCATGACATTTGAAGGGTTGACCATCAGTGTCTGGACATCATGACATTTGAAGGATTGACCATCAGTGTGTCGTGGCAATGACTGCTTCGCGAGGAGAAAGATACGGGTTTGGTTGCCATGACAATTTCAAAGGTTTGGAAATCATGTTGTGATCGGTGTGACAGTTAAGAGAGCTTGGAATCAGTGTGTGATCGCTGTGACAGCTAAGAGGGCTGGGAATCAGGGTGTGGTCGCTGTGACAGTTAAGAGGGCTGGCAATCAGCGTGTGGTCGCTGTGACAGTTAAGAGGGCTGGGAATCAGTGTGTGGTCGCTGTGAAAGTTAAGAGGGCTGGGAATCAGGGTGTGGTCGCTGTGATAGTTAAGAAGGCTGGGAATCAGGATGTTGTCGCTGTGACAGTTACGAGTGCTGGGAATCAAGGTGTGGTCGCTGTGACAGTTAAGAGGGCTTGGAATCAGGGTGTGGTCGCTGTGACAGTTAAGAGGGCTGGGAATCAGCGTGTGGTCCCTGTGACAGTTAAGAGGGCTGGGAATCAGTGTGTGGTCGCTGTGACAGTTAAGAGAGCTGGGATTCAGCGTGTGGTCGCTATGACAGTTAACAGGGCTGGGATGCAGGGTGTGGTCCCTGTGACAATTAAGAGGGTTGGGAATCAGGGTGTTGTCGCTGTGACAGTTAAGAGGGCTGGGAATCAGGGTGTGGTCGCTGTGACAGTTAAGAGGGCTTGGAATCAGCGTGTGGTCGCTGTGACAGTTAAGAGGGCTGGGAATCAGGGTGTGGTCGCTGTGACAGTTAAGAGGGCTGGGAATCAGTGTGTGGTCGCTGTGAAAGTTAAGAGGGCTGGGAATCAGCGTGTGGTCGCTGTGACAGTTAAGAGGGCTGGGAATCAGGGTGTGGTCGCTGTGACAGTTAAGAGGTCTGGGAATCAGCGTGTGGTCGCTGTGACAGTTAAGAGGGCTGGGAATCAGTGTGTGGTCGCTGTGAAAGTTAAGAGGGCTGGGAATCAGGGTGTGGTCGCTGTGATAGTTAAGAAGGCTGGGAATCAGGATGTTGTCGCTGTGACAGTTACGAGTGCTGGGAATCAAGGTGTGGTCGCTGTGACAGTTAAGAGGGCTGGGAATCAGGGTGTTGTCGCTGTGACAGTTAAGAGGGCTGGGAATCAGTGTGTGGTCGCTATGACAGTTAACAGGGCTGGGATGCAGGGTGTGGTCCCTGTGACAATTAAGAGGGCTGGGAATCAGGGTGTGGTCGCTGTGACAGTTAAGAGGGCTGGGAATCAGTGTGTGGTCGCTGTGACAGTTAAGAGAGCTGGGATTCAGCGTGTGGTCGCTATGACAGTTAACAGGGCTGGGATGCAGGGTGTGGTCCCTGTGACAATTAAGAGGGCTGGGAATCAGGGTGTGGTCGCTGTGACAGTTAAGAGGGCTGGGATGCAGGGTGTGGTCGCTGTGACAGTTAACAGGGCTGGGATGCAGGGTGTGGTCCCTGTGACAGTTAAGAGGGCTGGGAATCAGGGTGTGGTCGCTGTGACAGTTAAGAGGGCTGGGAATCAGGGTGTGGTCGCTGTGACAGTTAAGAGAGCTGGGAATCAGTGTGTGGTCGCTGTGACAGTTAAGAGGGTTGGGAATCAGGGTGTGGTCGCTGTGACAGTTAAGAGAGCTAGGAATCAGCGTGTGGTCGCTGTGACAGTTAAGAGGGTTGGGAATCATTGTGTGGTCGCTGTGCAAGTTAAGAGGGCTGGGAATCAGGATGTTGTCGCTGTGACAGTTAAGAGGGTTGGGAATCAGGGTGTGGTCGCTGTGACAGTTAAGAGGGCTCGGAATCAGTGTGTGGTCGCTGTGACAGTTAAGAGGGCTGGGAATCAGGGTGTGGTCGCTGTGACAGTTAAGAGGGCTGGGAATCAGTGTGTGGTCGCTGTGACAGTTAAGAGGGCTGGGAATCAGTGTGTGGTCGCTGTGACAGTTAAGAGGGCTGGGAATCAGGGTGTGGTCGCTGTGACAGTTAAGAGGGCTGGGAATCAGTGGGTGGTCGCTGTGAAAGTTAAGAGGGCTTGGAATCAGCGTGTGGTCGCTGTGACAGTTAAGAGGGCTTGGAATCAGCGTGTGGTCGCTATGACAGTTAACAGGGCTGGGATGCAGGGTGTGGTCCCTGTGACAGTTAAGAGGGCTGGGAATCAGTGTGTGGTCGCTGTGACAGTTAAGAGGGCTGGGAATCAGTGTGTGGTCGCTGTGACAGTTAAGAGGGCTGGGAATCAGGGTGTGGTCGCTGTGAAAGTTAAGAGGGCTGGGAATCAGTGTGTGGTCGCTGTGAAAGTTAAGAGGGCTGGGAATCAGGGTGTGGTCGCTGTGATAGTTAAGAGAGCTAGGAATCAGCGTGTGGTCGCTGTGACAGTTAAGAGGGTTGGGAATCAGTGTGTGGTCGCTGTGCAAGTTAAGAGGGCTGGGAATCAGGATGTTGTCGCTGTGACAGTTAAGAGAGCTGGGAATCAGGGTGTTGTCGCTGTGACAGTTAATAGGGTTGGGAATCAGGGTGTGGTCGCTGTGACAGTTAAGAGGGCTCGGAATCAGTGTGTGGTCGCTGTGACAGTTAAGAGGGCTAGGAATCAGGGTGTCGTCGCTGTGACAGTTAAGAGGGCTGGGAAGCAGGGTGTGGTCGCTGTGACAATTAAGAGGGCTGGGAAGCAGGGTGTGGTCACTATGTCAGTTAAGAGGGCTGGGAAGCAGGGTGTGGTCGCTGTGACAATTAAGAGGGCTGGGAATCAGGGTGTGGTCACTATGTCAGTTTGGTCATGGGAAAATCAGGATGTGGCTAGCTATGACTGTGTAGATCGGGTAAGAATCAAGGTGTGGTCACGATGAAAGTTAAGGGGGAATAACAATCAGAGTGTGGTCACTATGTCAGTTTGGAGGGAATAAGTATCGGGGTGTTGCCGCTATGACAGTTTGGAGTAGCACCGGGCTGTGATTGCCATGACAGTTCCAAGGTGGAGTAAAGCAGGCTGTGTTCTCTGTGATAGTTCCAGGGGCTGTGAATCAGGGCATCATTGCCGTAACAATGCAGATGGGGTGAGAATCAGGGCGTCATTGCCATAACAGTGCAGCAGGGGTGAGATTCAGGGTTTGACTGCACAGCGCGGATGGCTGAGAAATGAAGTGTGGTTGGTCACTATGGGGGGTGGGGGGGGGTGGGGTGGGGGTGGGGGGGGGGGGGGGGGGTGGGGGGGGGAAGGTAAATTAAAGTAAAGTAGTACACCCGAAGACTTACCAAAGCAATATGCTGCCCCACTTATACTCCTGGGGAGATGATATATTTCTCTACTCCCACACATCCTCGTCTCGATGTTGATACAAACGAGATTTAAAAATCTGAGACACACTGCAGACGAGTCTCCAGTTTTAGCTGGGAACACACAGAATTAGAGTTGGTCAATATATTTTAAAACTAACTGAAATTTAACTGCATGTGATGTCAGTAAAACAGCCATAATTCTTCTTTAAATTAAAACACTCAGTTATGGCTTTCTGTACTGTAGTAAATATAGTATACTAAATATATTGATGCAATACAGAACGCCATGTAATGGAGTCTGATAATGTAACCTCACAATAAAACAAATCATCACACATCGACACACACCAAGATTAAATATCGCCATACGTCAACATGCATCCCATACATCACACACATCAACACGCATCACGCATATCAACACACATCAGCACATATATCACACGTAAACACACACACACACACACACACACACACACACACACACACACACACACACACACACACACACACACACACACACACACACACACACACACACACACACACACACACACACACACACCAAAGATCAACACACACACACACACACCAAAGATCGTCACACATTACACAATTCATCACATGCTTCTTCACACATCACACACTGAACCAAAGGTCAACACCCATCAGACACATAAACACACATCAACACGCATCAACCCACATCAAAACAAACTAACACACACAGCAAACACATCAACACCCACCAACACACATTACCCCCACACATCAAGGCACTACATCGCATCAACACCCACTAACACATATTACCACACTTTACCCCCACACATCAAGGCACTACATCGCATCAACACCCGGCAACACACATTACCACACATTACCCCCACAAATCAACACACTACATCGCATCAACACCCACCAACACACATTACCACACATTACCCCCACACATCAACACACTACATCGCATCAACACACATCAACACACATTAACACACAACACAACATATCACACCACATCACAACACATCACCATTAGTCACCACACCTCGACATATTGAAAACAAACTAAACACATCGCAACACATTGCAACACATCACCATACATCACAGCACATCACAACACATCGCATCAAATCAACACACATCAACACACACTAATACAACTGATAGACATCAAAACACCTCACAACACATCACTACACAGCACAATACATCACTGCATACCACCACATATCACCACACAGCAACACACAACAAATCACATCACAACACATTGCAACACATCACAACACAACACAATACATCACTGTACACCACCACATATCACCACACAGCATCACACAACAAAACACATTGCAACACATCACCACATATCTAGACGCAACACAATACATCACTGCATACCACCACATATCACCACACAGCATCACACAACAAAACACATTGCAACACATCACCACATATCAAGACGCAACACAATACATCACTGCATACCACCACATATCACCACACAGCATCACACAACAAAACACATTGCAACACATCACCACATATCAAGACGCAACACAATACATCACTGCATACCACCACATATCACCACACAGCATCACACAACAAAACACATTGCAACACATCACCACATATCAAGACGCAACACAATACATCACTGCATACCACCACATATCACCACACAGCATCACACTACAAAACACATTGCAACACATCACCACATATCACAACACAACACAATACATCACTGCACACCACCGCATGTCACCAGACAACAACAAAAACTAACACGCATTAACACACAAGGAAAAGCAACACATCACAACACATCGCCACACATAATCACCATTCACAACAATCTAACACGCATCAACACCCATCACAAAGCATCAACACACATCAACACATATCACCAAAAATCACAACACATCACCACCACTCACATCTTTTCAACATACATCAACACAATATAACACACATCAACACACATCACAACACATCAACACATATCGAAACACATCAACACAAATTTACACACTTCACCACAAACTAAAACAAATCACAACACAATAAATCACCACAGACCGCCACACTTCACCACATAACAACACACATTAACACACATCGCAACACAACACAAGTAACCATCAAAGCATCAACACGCATCATTACACATCACTACACATCACAACACATCAATACGCATCAACACACATCACCACCAATCACCACACCTCAACATACATCAACACACATCACAAGACATCAACACATCTCACAAAACATCACATCACATCAACATACATACACACATATCGACATACATCAATATAAACTAACACACGTCACCAAACATAAACACACATCAACACATTCCAACACAAACTAACATACAACACATATCACAACGCACCGACAGACATCACAACACATCACAAAACAACACAACACATCACTACACATCATTACACATCACCCCCTTCCGCGTCATACCAAAAGACGTTAAAATATAGTACTTGTTGTTACCCTGTCTGGCGCTCGGCATTAAGGGGCTAAAACAAGGACTGGTCGGCTCAGAGTATTAATGTTAAACTGCGGCATGGTATCTCAGTGAGCTAGCACTAAAAAATCGGTTTCAGTCCCAACTAGTACAAACAGCCACACAAACATACACACGTACATGCACGTCGCTATATAAGTGCAATAATCTTTGACGCGACGTTAAACCCATGTCACCTCACCTCAGTACACATCAACACACATCAACACACATCAACACATTACAAAACACATCACAATATTTTACCACACATTACCATACATCACCACTCATCACAAAACAACACTATACCTCACCTTACCACACAACACATCACAAAACGTCCCCACACATCACCACACATCATACCACATCATCACGAATCACCACGAACCACCCCACCATGTAACCACGTCATCCTATTCAATCACACACCACTACATCATTTAACCACACCACTATGTTGTCACACACCGTCACACCATGTCACTCTATGCTACCATACATCACCATTTAACCACACAACTATGCTGTCACACACCGTCACACCATGTCACTCTATGCTATCACACACCACCACATCATGTAACCACATCACTCTGCTGTCACACACCGTCACATCATGCCACTCTATGCTGCCACACACCACCACATCATGTAACCACACCACTATGTTGTCACACACCATCACACCATGACACTCTATACTACCACACACAACCACCTAATGTAACCACCTCACTATGTTGTCACACACCGTCACATCATGTCACTCTATACTACCACACACAACCACCTCATGTAACCACACCACTATGCTGTCACACACAGTCACATCATGCAACCACACCACTATGCTGTCACATACCGTCACACCATGTCACTCTATGCTACCACACACCACCATACCATGTAACCATACCACTATGCTGTCGCACACAGTCACTTCATGCAACCACACCACTGTGTTGCCACACACCGTCACACCATGTCACTCTATGCTACCACACACAACCATATCATGTAACCACACCACTATGCTGTCGCACACAGCCACATCATGCAACTACACCACTATGCTGTCACACATCGTCACACCATGTAACCACACCACTATGTTATCACACACCGTCACACCATGTCACTCTATGCTACCACACACAACCACACCATGTAACCACACCACTATGCTGTCACACACCGTCTCACCATGCAACTACACCATTATGTTGTCACACACCGTCACACCATGCAACCACAAGGCTTACACGTTCTGTATAGCGGGGCGTTATTTCCACAAACATATCCTCTTCCAGGGTCCCGGCTGAGCTTCCATTTATTTGGGGCTGCATACCACCCCAGGGGCAGTTGGCTGTCATCAATGGTGAGTGAATTTTCTGTCGTTGTGGGTTTTCGAGACTCGATGTTGTCAAGTTCTGTGAAGCTTTCACACGGATCTGAATCACACAGGACACAGCTCAAGTCAGTATCAGTCAGTTCTGTTTACTGCTCTAAAAGGAGTGATGTGCCCAGAGATCTGTTTGTGTGTTTGTTGGTGTGCTTGTTTGTTTGTTTGTACCAGTGACTGACATCATAAGCACTGGTCTGTGCTATTTGGTAAAATGGCATGCCTCAACTAAGTCAGCGAAGCTGACCACCCGATCCCGCCAGTCGCCTCTTACGACAAGCATGGGTTGTTGAAAAGTGCATGGAATGCATTCCACTGTCTATACACACTCGCTAGCTAAGTAATGATGGTGGGTAAATTAGAATCGCCACTGGTGGGTCGGGCGTTGTCGACATTTCGTCCGTTGTCCTTTTTACAGGTGCATCCGAACAGGACATGTGTCTGGAGGAACAACTACGATACACAAACTGTACAAATGTAGAACCGATCTTGTGAACTTCAGGTGCTGGTTGGCTTCATGGCCTCAGTGGACTCAGTTGCTGTTTGCTGCTGTAAAGAGTTTCAAGTGTATTCAAGGCATGAACAATGGGATTTCTATATGCAGCCAGCCATCGTTGATATTTCTTGCAGTAAAATATATCCTCAAACCATGATATGACCATTGGTCTGAAACGTGGTGGGTGAGATAGTCACTTTATGAAGTACCAAGTTAGTTCAAGATGATCGGAAATACAATATGGTTGCCAGTCGCCATACTGGAAAGTACAAAACATCATCCATCGTAATCAGTCTCATTAAAATCAGATCATAGTTCTCGCTATCGCTAAACAACGACCTGATGACATCCCGTTGCGGGTCACGCCAGAACGACCTTCTTCTGACCAATCAAAGCGTCGCTTACCAGATCATGAAAGGGATAGTCCAAATGTATTTTGTAATTGTAGCAGGATACCTTTATCATATTCTTCCTAGTTATATCATTATTCATACATCATCATCATAATCATCTATATGTTCAGTGTTTGTCTTGTCTACAGTTGAATATCAGTATATAACTCATTAAACAACTCAACACCCTAATTTTCAGTCTCTGTTAATCTCTCACCAGATCTTCCCCTTCAACCTTCTGTCTATCTTTAGACATTTTTCACACCTGTAGGGTTTCCCTCAGTCAATTTATAACTTGCATTAAGCACTTCATTTGATGCTTAATGCAATGTGTCTTCTAATTGGCCACCCTGGTCCCCTACAGGTAGCTTCCTTCCATACCTGACTTCCTCCTCACTTCATGTGCTGCTGTTGAGGAGGAAGGACATTTTCTTTTCTTCAGGTATGGAATGGCCATATTTCAATCTGTTTTCATCTGCTTCTGTCAGAAATTAATATCTATATTAGGGTGCTGAATTAAATTGAATAATATAATAATATCATTTAAAGTAATATTACATTAGTGAATGGAATATTGATATAATAAAACTTGCCTGTAAAATAATTAACCACATGGTCCATGTGCTTTTCAAGTGTCCTAAAGTGAACTTATAACTGTAATTTAGCATTAAAGTTAGTTTTATCATAGTCATTAAATGACTTTTTGTACTTATATATTTAAGATAAATAATACCTGTGAACTTGCAAATATATGACTTCATGTGCTGCTGTTGAGGAGGAAGGACATTTTCTTTTCTTCAGATAGTTCCTCAACAGCAGCCAACCCCTTGTAATAAACCCATTATCATCATCTGCCTGTGTCTGTGTTTCCAAACGGCCCAAGCCAGATTATTACCACTACCCCGGTTACATAATCATGCAACCTCGTAAACGTTAACACAGGGTAATCCGAACGACAGTTACGGTCCGTACGACTGATTCCGTAAAAATGATCGTCTATCTCTTGCTTCCCTGAGATAAACATTTGAACGGAGGAGGCGTTACGCAGTACGTTGGAAGCACTGCCATACACTCTCAACCATATATGAGCCATTCCAAAATGTTCGCTTGATCAGTTTTCGAATTTTTATTCGAGAACTGTGTCAATATATTTTTCAAGCGTAGACAAAAATTGAAGTCGCCAGGTTGAAACGAGTGCGGTAAAGCTCGATAAAGCTGCTTTCTAAATGGCTGATGTCGACTTCTTGTTAGTTATTTTAGTCGTCGGTCAAAGTTCGCGAAAGCTCGACGTGACCCGTAATGTGATGTCCTACAGATCTTTGTTTAGCGGCAGCGAGAACTGAGGTCTGATGTTTCTTCTCCTCAGAAACCACGTGATCAATGTAGCTGAAACTTCACATTTTTCTTCCCACAAATGATAACATCTGAATTTGTTCAAGAGGTTTGAATCCGATTGTTTCCGATACGGGGGTATTCAATAGGTCTATAATACCATTCGATTATCATAATTATGCGGATCTTTCATCACTTCTGATTCAATATCTGGACTTCAATTTTTCGTACTCAACTTACTTTGAAGAGCTAATGATTGAGTTCAAACTTATTGTTGTTGGTTATTCCATCGAATAAAATGTAAAGTGTCAATAGGGCAAGAGATATGCGATACGTGTGAGCGACAGTAACCAACTTACCCTGGATGCAGCACGAGTGACAAATCAGCAGGAGAAGCAGCAGTATTATCGGATCCTTGAAGAATCAACATTTAAAACAACTGAAAGTCTGCTTCAAAATTAAAGTGGTGAGATTTGTTTTCTATCAATTCTCAGCTTCAGTATCACATGGAAATACGAAACAAAAATATATATAATACATCAACTGAGGGGCAACTGTTGTCATTACTTACTCATGTTATCCCACTCATGTATGCAATTGGTGTTACTCTTAATCCTCTACTGTTAATCCTTCACCTGCTATATATATTCTGTAGTATGTTCCTCATTCAGTCATTCAGTCAGGTTGTATACCGAAACGTCGCTTTGACAGTATTACAGAAGTTGTTATAAATTGTGTCTACTTTGAGATAACATATTTCCCTTACAACTGTTGAGTAGTATATTATGAACTAGTTACTGCGGACCTTATGCATCATAACAGAGAGACAAACATGGGATGCAGACAACAGGGGGATGAAGATTCCAACCAGTAGGTACATATTCAAACACGTAGGTATGTATTCCAACAAGTAGATATATATTCCAACAACTACATATATATTCCAACAAGTAGGTACATATTCCAACACATAGGTATATATTCCATCAAGTAGGTATATATTCCAGCAAGTACGCGTATATTTTAACAAGTAGGTGTATATTTCAACGAATAGGGATATATTTCATCAAGTAGGTGTATATTTCAACAAGAAGGTATATATTCCAACAAGCAGGTATATATTCCAACAAGTAGGTCTATAGTTCAACAACCATGTATATATTCCTGCAAGTAGGTATATATTCCAACAACTAGGTATATATTCCAACAACCAGGTATATATTCCAACAAGTATATATTTAATTTTCAACAACCATGTATATATTCCTACAAGTAGGTATATATTTCAAATGATAGGTACATATTTCAACATGTAGGTATATATTCCAACAAGCAGGTATATATTCCAACAAGTAGGTATATAGTCCAACAACCATGTATATATTTCCACAAGTAGGTATATATTCCAACAAGTAGGTATATAGTTCAACAACAATGTATATATTCCTACAAGTAGGTATATATTTCAAATGATAGGTACATATTTCAACATGTAGGTATATATTCCAACAAGCAGGTATATATTCCAACAAGTAGGTATATAGTCCAACAACCATGTATATATTTCCACAAGTAGGTATATATTCCAACAAGTAGGTATATAGTTCAACAACAATGTATATATTCCTACAAGTAGGTATATATTTCAAATGATAGGTACATATTTCAACATGTAGGTATATATTCCAACAAGCAGGTATATATTCCAACAAGTAGGTATATAGTCCAACAACCATGTATATATTTCCACAAGTAGGTATATATTCCAACAAGTAGGTATATAGTTCAACAACCATGTATATAGTCCTCCAAGTTGGTATATATCCCCACACGTAGGTGTATATTCCAACAAATAGGTATATATTCCAACAAGCAGATATATATTCTAACAAGTAGGTATATAGTTCAACAACCACTTATATATTCCTGCAAGTAGGTATAGATTTCAAATAATAGGTACATATTCCAACAAGCAGGTATATATTCAATCAAGTAGGTATATATTTCAACAAGTAGTTATATATTCCAACAAGTAGGTATATATTCCAACAAGTAGGTATATATTCCAACAAGTAGGTATTTATTCCAACAAGCAGGTATATATTCCAACAAGCAGGTAGGAATAAAACAAACTGGAGTATATGTGATTTGGCAAAGAGTTATTTTCCTCTTATAGTCATTCACCGTAATATAATGTTACATTTGAGTCAATCTAAGTTGAAGAACAGCCTACTGGATGCGCGACGGAGATGTATAAACATTAATTACGAATTTGAGAGTGATCATACATTGTTCCATAATTCCAATCGATGATTCAGAGTAAAAGTAGTCGGCATCAGACAGATTTCAGTAACTGATGAATGAAGGTAAACTACCCGGGAAATGAGACAACACTTAAGACTGGATTTGCCCCAAAATTACAAACGTTTTCAATACGTTACTTGGCTGAAAAAAGTTGTCGAAACACTTTAGGTCCGAAACGTTACTATGTTACCCGTATCAAACACATCCCCATCGACTATATATCCATTTCTTGTTTGTTTTACTTAAGTCACACAAACGTGGGTGTATACTTACTTTTGCCCTGCAGTTTAGTTTATTTAGTAGAGATACGGATTAATTGAAGTCCGGTTTAGACAGATTCCACTGAACTAATTTCAGCAGATAGACACCTAGGTAAAAATAAAATCGGCAATGTTTATAAGAAACTCTTAATGAATTAAGTGGGGAAAGGAGATTCGACATTGAAGTCAAAGTATAAATTTTAAGCATGTTTGTAACGGTAAACATTGTGTATCATACAGATCCTAGAACATATATTTAATAAAACATTCACCTCCATTCTACTATTAATCTTTCTCAGCTGTAGGCTCGGGGTTTCCTTAAATACTCGCACGCAGTGTAGGTTTCCCTGCAGAATGTACTTTAGTGAGCCTTATATAGAACTTTTATAAGATACAGTTAACAACTTACCTTCTCCATTGTCAAGAGTTGTACACAGTGTGGTGCTGCTGCAAGTGACGGAAAGGTTTTATATGGTTGATGTGTAACATGTGTAGCCTGTGAAATAGCTTGGCGTAGTAGTTTTCCGTATATGGTCAATGGAAAAAAAACGACGATTCTTGACGCCTTCTAAACTTCGTACTTCTGTCCAAGTAAGGTCGT
Organism: Haliotis rufescens; assembly: GCF_023055435.1. Taxonomy (NCBI): domain Eukaryota; kingdom Metazoa; phylum Mollusca; class Gastropoda; order Lepetellida; family Haliotidae; genus Haliotis; species Haliotis rufescens. The sequence goes on along the minus strand of NW_025963834.1, from coordinate 33,197 downwards.
TATTTGACATGGGCATTGATGCAAATGGACGATTTTATCAAGCTCCTCCCTTTTCAGCGTAAACCAGCGTATACCGGTATTGCTCGTTCTCGGCTTTAATTGATCAGGTCTTGCCTGTTATGTTACAGGACGGAGTTTACAATACCTTACTCAACGTTTCCGTTCTGTGCATTCCCTATTCCGTGAATTATTTACAGCACATATTTGATGTAACGTCGCAACTGCTGGGAGCTGTTACGCGCATTAAAAAACGTAAACAGGATCGACAGTTTGAGCACAAGGGATTTGCTGCCATGCCGGTTGATACTTTGTAAGGTGATTTAATGGGATCATGTAGAACTTCTAAAGATTGATAAAACAAAATATATAAAATAAAAAAAAACAACATTTATCATGCAAAATAGCAACGAAAACATTTAGGTCTTTAGTTCTTTCGTATGACAGTGTCACCATCCTTGGTAATAATCACCACATATGTTAGTTTTATCAATGTCAGTATCCGAACTTTAAGCCTACAAAATCAATGTGTGTTTTCACAAATGGTAATGGCAGATGCGCAAAAGATTTACATACAGCTATATTTGTTGGAACGGTTCGCCTTAACGGAGACAGATAATAACGTTCACGAGTTCTGAAGATATATGCTCAGAACCAGTAATGTTTGTCCTAGTATCATACCATTTTACTGAACGTCCGCCCCGCCCTTATAGAAATGAAATTGTCCCCGATGAAGCAAGTCTGGATTGTTCAAAAGTCTGAATCTCCCATCTCACTGGGGTCTTTTCCAATTTAAATACAATCGTTTGTTTCTATCACCAATGTATTTCAGTAACTAAGTGTTAATCTAGATCACAACCTAGGTAGCACGCAAATATTGATCTGATTGTGGCATTTTAAAGAGTGTATAGATACAAGTCCGGAGTTCTGTCAGAAGCTGTTCATAAGATTAACAGCATATGTAATATATTTTCAATAGTCAGGAACATGCTTCATTTCAGCCTCAATTGACTTTGTGGATGTGTTAAAACCATACACATCTGCAAACTTTAACTGTTTGTCCCTGGTTTAAGATAACTAAACTTTACATAAAGCAGTACAAGCACCATGGCACAAAATTTAACTTTTTTTATTTTAATTCAACTAATGTGTGGCGTTATCAAAAGATGTGGCCTATGGGCAAAAGGTTTGGCCCATGGGCTAGAACATTTTCCTTTGCTGAAAACTCATGTTTTTCTTTTGCAAATACATAAAGGTGTGTCTACAAGCATCATGGCATGAATAAGCCAAGCTTCAAGTTGACGCCAGATTTGCTGAACCATATTACAGGACCAAAAAAGATGGATTGGGGTCTCGATATCAACTGAACAAAAACTGCAATTTCGACTTTCAACATAACCTAATTTACACAAGAAAACATTAGTCGGAAGTATATGATGGAGTATTTTGTATTGGAGCCATTGCAGTTTAGTGTCTCTCGTACATCGAAAAGGCATTCTATTGTATTGGGACCAGTTATCAATTGAGTCATCCGTTATTATATTATTTTCCCATTTCGTAAAGTGTACATTTTTTGTAGTGACTTCTGAAATTAGTAAGTTGTAGAAGCATTTCGATCCATTTACAAATTTAAGTACATTTTCGATACATGGGGGTATAATTGGATTTTGCAACTTGTTCAATTCTTCTAGTTCAACATTACTTGCCTTAAAATAGTGTTTTATGGCCACGATAAGGGCGTTATATAGTAGGAAGTTCGTTTTTATCTCGAAAGATTTTGAAAAGTTGTCAAACGACAAGAAATTTCCATCTTTGTCAAGGAGGTCATTTATGAAACGTACCCCCTTTTGATTCCAGGTGCTATAAAAAACGGGCTTACGCCCAATACATATATTACTGTTAAACCAAATATTATCGGCCAGTAAATGATTTGCGTTGTGTTCCAGTTGAGCGTTTAAGTCCCACCAGGCAGTCAAAATATCTTTGTAGTAATTGTTAGGGGTAGTTGGTAGTAGTTTATTTCTTAAGTAGTTACAGTTATGTTCTAATATATTGCCTGCACCTACCGGTAACTTGGGAAGATTAAGATTAAATAGATAACTCCACTTGGATTTCGAAGTAAGAAAGAAGAGTCTTATCATTGATATTGTTTTAGCCTGGATTGTTGCTTTAATGTTAGGGAAATTGAACCCTCCATCCTTTTTTTCACAAATGATTTTGTTTCTCTTAATTTTGTCAGGCTTATTCTTCCAGATAAACTTAAAACAATTTCTTTGAAATGCATTAACAACATCAGTGTTTGGATTTGGTAGTGAACTGAGTAAGTGCTGTAGCTTAGGAATAATTAACGATTTTAAAATCGTGTTTCTGCCAAGGGGAGTAAGGTTGCGGGCTGACCAAATAGACATTAGCTGTTCACATATTCTAATCTTTTCTGTAGAATTAGTTACTATCAAATCATCAAGATCCTGGGTAAATGTAATTCCTAGAAGGTCAAAGTCACTTTGGTCCCAATTGAGATTAAGTTGGGGGCATAATTTCATTCTTGAGCGTTTTTTGGATCCAATCCATATGAGACGCGTTTTTTCAATGTTAACTTTTAGACCTGAAAATCTGGCAAAGACGTTTTATACATTAAACACAGCAAAGAGACATTGTTTGGAACCGTCTAAAATACATGTTGTATCGTCTGCAAACTGATTGATTAGAAATTCTACATTGTCTATATTTACCCCTTTGATATTTTTGTTGTTTTTTATCATTATGGCAAGAATCTCTGCACAGAGAATAAATATGTATGGAGAGAGTGGATCGCCCTGACGACATCCCCTTTGTATATCAAACATAGGCGAACCATAACCATTTACAAGTACACTGGATTCTATCCCGTTATATAATGTCATGAACCACGAACGTATTGATCGTCCAAAATTGAAGAAGGCTAGTGTCTTATCTATGAAGGACCAGTCAACTGTATCAAATGCCTATTCAAAGTCGATTAGTAGAAGTAGTCCAGGAATTTGGTGTGATTCTGTGTATTCCATAAGGTCATAAAGTAACCTCGTTATCTCGCCAATATACCTACCAGACATAAGGCCTTTTTGGTCGTCGCTAATTAATATATTGAGCACAGATTTTATTCTTTTGGAGATAGCAAGTGAAGCTATTTTTTAAAAAACTGATAAAAGTGAGATAGGTCTCCAGTTTTTTAAAAACATTCTTGGTTTGTTACCTTTTGGAATGCAAGTAATAAGTCCCCTTTTTAGAGTTATGGACAATTCACCTTTATCATATGATTGATTTAAAGATCGGATTAAAAATTTGTTGATATCTGACCAAAATTTTTTAAGAAATTCAGCAGTTAAACCATCGGAACCGGGGCTTCTATCATTTTTCAAACATTTCAGTGCTGCAAGTAGTTCTCCATAGTCAAGTTTGCCTTCTAGTGATGATGATAAATTTCTATCCAGCTTGGGCACATTACAATCCTTCAATAAATTTTCAAGATCAACATTACTAACATCATTTTTCTTATGATAGAGTTTGGAATAGAATTTTCTAATTTCTTCTTGAATTTCCTGTTGATTTGTTAAAACATCTCCATACTCGTTTTGCAGACAAGAGAAAGATTTATTTATGAAATTTTAGACTCTAACGATAAGAAATATTTGGTTGGTTTTTCCCTTTTCGACTGCGTTTACTTTTGCCCTTAACATAAGCCCTTGCGTTTTGATCTTATTAATATATTCTAGTTTTTCATTTATCGTATCAATTTCCTTTAGTATCTTAGATTTGGCTTCAATGTCGTTAGTCGCATCCATGTCCTCAGTTAACTGATTAATCTTAGATAAGAGTTCAGTTTCATCTCTTTCTCGTTGGCGCTTTTTATAAGATGAATATGTAATAGTCTCGCCCCTTATCTGCAAGATTAGAATTTCGAAAAATATCTGGTCGTCTATGGTAAACTCACTGTCAGTAGAGTCATAATTCTTGTATTGTAAAATTGTTTCCGATATTGTTTTTTTGACAATAGCTACATAGTCTTTGTCCCTGAGAAGCGAGTTATTAAATTTCCAGAATCCTGCCCCCCTGTCTATTTCAGTAAGGGTAAATGATATTGATACTGGAGAATGGTTCGACATAAAGCTTGGCTCTGTCTGAGTAGCTGTAATAGACTGGAGCATATTATGGGACACAAGAAAGTAATCAAGTCTAGCTTGCTTCAATGGAGATGGTTGGCGCCAGGTGTATCTTTTTTCATTCGGGTATCTCTCTCGCCAAGGGTCAACTAGGTCCAGTTCATCTTTTAATTTCATTATTCTATCTCTCGCCTTTGGATTATTATTGTGTTTATAATTGAAGGTGTCAAAGTAATAATCTTGAACTACATTCCAATCTCCACAAACAATTATATGATCCCTTTTTAGTGATTTTATCGCTGTTTCAAGATCGTTGTAGAAGATAGGGTCGTCAACATTCGGACCATAAAGGTTAATGATAGCTAACTTATATTTATCGATTGTGATTTCGATGATTAAACTATTACCATCATTATCTTTTACAACATTATCAAGAGCAAAGTCTATAGTTTTAGCAAATAGGATAGCAACACCTCTTGAATTACTACTATAGGAACTGTAGAAGCAGTGTTTACAGCCCCAGTCTTCCGTTACTAACTTTTCCATATCTTCAGTAAAATGAACATCCTGTAAGCAGTATATAGATGAGCGCTTCTTTTTCAAGAATCTAAACATTTCCCTCCTTGTTTTCCTACTATTCAAACCTCTACAATTTAGAGATGTTATCTTTATCTTACTCATGTTTTAAGATAATATGCTAGGAAGGTGCTCACAATGAATGAATGAGAATATCCCGTAGGCACAGTATGGTTAGGGAACATGGATGGATATGAGCAAGAGCGGGAGTTGAGTGTAACATTGTCCAAAAGCATACATACAGCTACATCTATAGCACATGAAAAACTCAGAAGCGTATAACAAAAAGTTGATAAAGATGAAAAATGATTGGTAACTGAGCGTTGGGTATTCATGAAGTCAAGGCTCCACGGATGATAACAATTATCATAGGTCACGTCGACAGCTTAAATTTAGTAGCTGTTTCATACTCACACATTTGCATTGTGTCCATGTAATTAACCCAGAAAGGTCCAGAGAATCCATAAAGAAAGTATGTGACACAGAAAACACAACACAAGACAACAGCGTACCACAGAACAACACCGTGGTACTGTGGCCACATGGCTCATCTCTCACTTTGCGCGGGAAGCACGTGCAGATTGTGTGCCTACAAATGTGCTTGTCTTATAACTGGTTATTGTTCAGTTGTTTTACCGTATAAAGTACATAAGTCTATTCATTTCATAATGAAAATGAGAGGAAAAACAAAAGCTAGCATAACAAAAACACAACAGTGGCACAAACCGAAATGAAAGCCAATTGGCGGGTAAAACAAAAACGTTTCGTCACACACGTTCTCCGAGGACGGTGTATTAACTAGTTGTTTGAAACCATAGTCTGAATAATCAAAACAACGACATATGAAATCGATGGAGTTTTTACTCGTATTTTCGCCATGAAGACGATGGAATGTTTGGATCTCGAGTTTCCAGGATTACCTCTGTACCAACGATTGGCACCCTTGTCCATAATTTATCCTGCTCACGGATAGTCGCAGCTTGGCGTCCGAGAATTGCCCTTCTTTTTTTCATGAGAGCAGGTAGGTCAGTTTGTATACTGCCCGTTTTACCTTTCAGGAGTTTACGTGCTCCATAAACTGCATCTCGGTCTACCATAAGGATAAATGTGGCAATTATTGACGGTGGCGCGTCAGGTTTGTTCGTCCTTTGGTATTCAGACTTAGGAAGCCTGTGTACAGTTTTAAAATACATATTGTCCACATGGTCCTCGCTAAACTGGAGGGTCTTGACAAAGTAGTTCCTAAGAACTCGTTCTGTATTTTCTTGGGGCTTTTCTGGAACACCATAGAACAGTAAATTAGTTTTGCGGTCATGAATATCCTTCAATATTACCTGCTTTTCCAATTCGGCTTTTGACTTTTTCACTTCTGCCAGTTCCTTACGTAGCGAGATTAACTCCTCGTTGTGCTTTGACACCACGTGGTCGACGACCTCGACGTTTTTCCTTAATTCACATAACTCAGTTTTGAATGAGTCAATTGACGTTTGAAGCTCTGTCTGAATTCGTATGTTAAACTATAAATATTTTTTTAGCGGTGAGGCCAGGTCTTTTATCATAGAATATTTCATGATGCTGCGATACCTGTGACAAAGAACTTCTCTGAAAATCTCATTTTAAACAATATCATCAGATTAATTCTGTAGCAATATGTGCTTGAGACAAATAGTTTCAGTGACCATGTCAGCGTTTGTTGTTTGTGACTTTATACCGTCATCAGTCTTCTGAGTGGTGTCCTTCCGTTGGTAGGGAAGATTTACTGATGAACAGTCGTGTCCCAGGATATTTCTCAGTCACAGGCCCATGAATACTGGCTGACCAATCAACTGAGTAGTTTCCAGAGAGTAACAGTTCGGTCTCAGGACCTATGATGATCCTGTTAATCCTGTTTTCAATATCCTGGGCACATGGAGAAGGGAATGAGCATTCGGGATTGGGAACTCGTGCAGAAAGCAAACCATTAATAACTGTATGAGTGTTCTTCTTATTTGAATTAGATTCAACCAGGATGACATCTGTTCTTTTTCACAGCATAACTAGATTGATTGCCGTGAGATCAACAGGATTGCAGGAACAAGACGGGTCAGTGTTGTGAATATGACAATGCTGAAGTACTGATAATCTTTTCTGATAATTTCGAATTGCAAAGAAAGTTGAGAAGCAGGGAATGCCAGCACAAGACCAAGGTAGTAGATTCATGAATATGAAGAAATTCGTAAATTGAAATGAGCACTCGCTGAGACATTAGGAAAAACATGATTACATATTGATATTGCCATCTTTTGGATAAGGGTGTAAAGCTAGTTAAACAGGATAGAGACAGGTGGCTGGTACCACAGTAACTCCACATAGTGTTCTCAGTGCGTCTACATTTGGCCTTTCCAATTCCCATGTTCGTTCTTGAGAGCAATTATCCCATTATCTCATAATAGTTAGAGATATTGGTAAGAAAAAATGTTAAATAGATATCCTGTAACGTTTTTCTTGACAGCAGAATTTGGAAGTTCTGGAGCAATAATCACGGGACTTACTTTCTGTACAATATGATCAACATGTATATGATTTGACAAGTAGCCACCTTGCTGTAAACTTAGACCAAGGTGTTTGTTCGATGCCTCTGTTATTTGAGTACCTTTCTGGTTTTTGGCTTGGGTTAATTTTACCTTTTGTTTCAGTTTTCTGTCTGGATTAAACGCTACTTACCATTCATACATCCATATGGAGATCCTTTCTATGCAGCATTTAAATTACATGCTGCTAGGTTAGGATCATCGACAATTATAAATAATGACGTAAAGTCTGCAAAGAAGGCATATGTTACTGTCTGTATCATCAACAAGATCATTTATAAAAAAAATGAAAAATATAATGGTCCAAAAGTGTGTGAGTGAATATGTTTTTACACTGCTTTTAGCAATATTCAAACAATATCACGGCGGGGGACACCAGAAATGGGCTTCACACATTGTACCCATGTCGGGAATCGAACCTGGGTCCTCGTCGTAATGAGCGAACGCTTTAACCAATAGGCTACCTGACCACTCCCCAATGGTCCTAGAACTGATCCCTGTGAAATACCTACATTGACAGATTCTAACTGTGATTCTTTACCGTTTAAAACAACATTTGTGATGTGTTTGATTGATCACCATCAAACCGTTTCAACAAGTGTCATGTTAAATGTTATAGATAACAGGACAGAGATACATATTGCAAAAGTTTATATAGTAGCTTGATTAATATTTATAAGTGTTTTTCCAAACTTTTCATCTATATTTATGCAGTATCTATGGTTCGCAAATCTGTCTTACAGATGTGACAACTTGACTTCCAAACTGTCTGATCGTATTCCAATCCGTGGGTTAGACTCTCTTTTTTGCGGTTGCGTAAACGCATTAAACGACGCATATTATTTTCCTTACTTCTTGTGTAATAATTGTATTGGGCATATACATGTCGTAGATTTTACAAAGTATTACAGTGAATTCTTTAACTGCATCATCAACGCAGTTGCTAAAGATTTACTCATTTCAGTCATTACCATTTGAGATCTGCTGATATACCATCAACATTAATTATTTCAGATTATTTAAATATTTTTATGCAAAACATATTGGATTACCAATGCGAAGGCTAAAGATTCCTACATGTCCATCCAAGACCAAACTGTATTTCATTTCGTTTGTGAATGTGTTGATAAACCTTTAGAATATCGATAAAAGCGACAAATGTGTTTCAAGGATATCATCCGGGTATCCACGAGGGAAAATAAGAACGGCAACACTCGCCCCGGTCAATTGTCAAAGATCAGAGCTTCTTGAACGTCCCATCAATTCTATTTCAGAAGCACACTAGCCTTGAACATAGTTTGCAAAGAGTTCGAATTAAATGAGTTATATTATTTTTTTATCTAATAATGTCTTACAACACCGTTATAAACATATGGGAAAAACTCCAGTAGTTGATACTTCATCCTGCCAGGCCGAAGACTTAAACTGAACGCCGAAAGAAACTTTGCATCAGATTAAAGTGACTGCAAAAACTAAATATAACAAAAGTTTGAGGTAAAGTATATTTAATAATGCAACAATTCCATAAAGTATTGAACAACTCAAACTTGACATCTTGTGGTTAAATAGCGGACACGAGACAAACAGAATCAGTGGGAGTTGAAAATGCAGTTGTCAAGATTTTCACTGCAATTCATTCAAACAAAAAATGTCACTTTAATGCCGAATGTGGCCGACCCGTGATTCCATACATGCAAAGACACTGCGTCGGACGGAAAACGTCAAACGTCTGACGAGGTCACGTGGCAAGTGGTTCCATTCATCCTGTAGAGCTTGTATCAACTCTTGTCTGTTTCCCGGAGGGTCTGGTCAGACTCTAGCTCGCCTGTCCATGACGTTCCAAAGGTGTTCTGTGGGGGATTAGTTAGGAGCACATGTATGTGCTCACGGTAAGAAGTCCACTACGACTTGGGCCTGGCATGTCGTGTTTGTACATAACAATCGGTGTTTATGCTGGAGGTAGGTCAGCACTACTGGACGGATGATGTCATATCTATAGCGTTGTGCATTGAGGTTTTCATTGATGACGACAAGTGGCGTTGTCTGGTCTCCACTTATTCCAACCCACACAACGCCACCTCCACCGTAAGGAACGACGTCTCAGTCGAAGTTCAGCGGTCAACATCTGTCCCCCTCACAGTCGTTAGGCCCTGTTACGTGCTGCTCGAAGTCTACTGGTAACACTGTGTGCTCAACCGCCGACCCAAAGCAGTCATTGCCGATGACGTCACTGTGAGGTGGTGGTTGCGGAGGTTTGATGATTGTTTTTGATTGTTTGTTGTTTAACGCCGCACTCAGCAATATTCCAGTTATATGACGACGGTCTGTAAATAATCCAGTCTGGATCAGACAACCCAGTGATTGACATCACAGACATCGATCAAGGCAATTGGGATACGATGACATGCATCAACCAAGTCAGCGAGCCTGGCCACCCGATCCCGTGAGGCCATTCCTGCGACAAGCATAGTCGCTTTTTACAGCAAGCATCGGCTGCTGAAGACCTATTCTACACTGGATCTTCACTGGTGGTTGCGGAGATGCAACGTTCGCAGATACCGAACTTCCTGTGGTGTAGTGAACTGTAGTCTCCCTGTCTGATGTCCTTCCTGTCTGTCTGAAAAGCTGCAACAAGTTTCCAAAGGCAACACGCCAAAGGTTCTTGCAACGTGGGCGTGCGTGGCCCCCATCTGGACCATCCAAATTGCTTGCTTACATAGTCTCGGTATTTCAAATGTGTTTGGTTGTTTACAATGTGGATGTTTGACTTGCTACTAAGCATATTTTATACCCACGTGACACGTGGATTTCTACTAGCAATGACATCACGTGGTTTTACATTCTTTGCATTTCTGAAAAACACGTGCGCATTGCCGGTAAAAAATAAATGTACAAAAACGATGCGTTTGGGCTATGTGTTTGTGCCTAATTGGGTTTCAAGCAGTACAACAATCACTTATGGCTCTGCTAATGAAGCTGCTAGCAGTATTTTTACACATTCAAGACACAGCTTATTACTGTCTACAAACTGAAAAAGTTGGAAGAATGACGTTGGATGATAAATATAATCTCACCCTCGTTTCTTTTGATATCAGATATATATACATTCATTGATAAAAGAGGAAAACAAGTCGTGTTATCAAGTCGTGTTAATATATTTGATACCAAAAGACACTCGGGTGAGATTCTCTATATATACCTACCAACTCACAGAAGCATAAAATATATGAAACTGAATATGACAAATAATTTAACCTAAAGAGTATAAAGTTTAGAAGGTTGAGATTGATATTTACAAATATGACCGTACATGTGCCATGTATAATGATTGGAATATAAGCGACAACATCTTTTCCAATTATAAGAAATCTCTGCCAGTGGTGGAGTCGATTGTCCGACTCCGACTACATCATGAACATTTGCTTGATTGGATACAAAGTGTTAATTACTTGGATTGGCTCTATTCCCTCAGTGTCTGTATAAGTATGAAAGATGACATATCCACTCTAGCCCCATTAGTTTATTGTTTTATTTAACAATTGACTTTCATCACAATTTCTTACCTCAAATGATGTAGGCCAAGATCTATACTGAGTGAATGAAAACGAGTGAATAGTTCTGATAGCTACCTAGCGAAAGCTCGTCAGATACCACAACTATTCACGAGTTTCAAAAATTGGTTTTACACGGGGGCGAGTTTAGTATTATATTTATTACCTGTCATTTTTAGAATTATACTGTTGAGTGTGACTAGGCTGACACCTACACGATCCACATCACAATATAATAGAGTTTGACAGAATAATACTTCAAACACGCCAAAAGTTAAAACCTATGAATGTATTACCATACAACGGTCCACCTTTATAATTCAGGCGTCCGTTCACAAAATTATCGGAGCGCTAAGGTTATTGCAACTCATATACTTTAACTTAGACCAACGACTGTCGTTGCGCCACATACAATCGCCATGTGAACGGGGCCTTCCACCTCAAAGGTTACAATCACGTCACGTTTACCCAATGACGTAATTTGTGGAATTTTGTTTGCAAGATCGAACGGCGAAACAATGCCATGTGAGCTCCTCTCAGTGATTAATCATCGCCACACGCAATGTCATTGAATAAGCCAAGGGATGTTGAGAGCTTTTAATATTTGTTCGTGAAATTTGTTCCGGGAGTACATAAACACGCGTTTTGGTATTACGCAATGTGTAATACCGCTGTATGTTTATTAAACGGGTGATCTCTTCACCGGCAAGTTATAAACAATTATATTTAGCACATGTGGCTTCATGTTTACACTGACAGCTCTACAGCAACCAGCTATATCGCGGAATAAGATAGTGACATGAGCGTGCGGATGAATGCATAACTTGTTCTTCACAAACATCTTACGGAAACACATGTATTCAAACAATATCACCATTAGATGAGAAAGGTCTGTTAAGAACTTCCTGAGTAAGTCAGTCACAATGATAGCGCGTCGTAATACATTTAAACCAAGTACGAGACGTCAAAATGGCCGACACGATAAACGTGACGGGGGAGATTTGGAGAGTTGCTAATGGACGTAAGGCGGTTACGTGATTTAGTCATCATTGATCAATTGGTAGATGTGTGAAAGGTGATTAAAGATGTGTCAAATAGACGCTAAGGTTAACTCATAGATTGCTGTAGACTGCCACTGTCAGCCTAGACACAGTTCGAGTCGATACTACCATATTTTGGATGTGCATTTCTTCGTTTTGTTCACTAGGACTGGTCGTAGCGAGGATATTCGTGAACGATCGTGCAGTCAAACTATCTAATGTTTCTCAATGTATACTAAAACGCTAAGTTCAAGATTAAAGGGTCTAAATGATGAGAAAGAACACTTCTGTATGTATTCGTGATAGGGAATTTCAGAATATCTGTTGTACAATGTTTGTAGATGTATGTGTAGTCGTTGACCATTAAAAAATATCAACTGAATCAATAACCTTTTTCATTCAATTGATTTTAGTTGAAAAAGTGTCTTAATATGTTTCTTGCAATGTATGTTATCGTGTATTTTACCTGAACCTTTGTATAAATAAATCAATGTATACCTGTTACCTATAGAAACGTACTATAGTCAATCCCCCTCTTGTCTCCCTATTTACCATGACTGACTGCACTTTTACCCAGAACAAGAGGTGAGGGCACAGTGAGGTGAACCCGTCGGTGTAGCAGGCTCAAATTAATCCCTTAAAATTCATTATTGAGTGATTTCAGCACAGGTTCAGTTCACTCCGTTCTACTCGGCCCATAACTCTCACTCCAGGCTCAGATAACTCCGTGTATTCATGTTAGATTCAGATCGCCTGTTACAATTCTGAAAATATGTTGTACACTAAAAAGTGTCAAATCTCTAAAATAGCTAAAGTTCCCTTAGAGTCAACCTTAATCTTTTGGCTAATCATAATGATAATACGAGGGTTATGTCAATATTCGACACATGAAAATAATAAGAAGCGTCGATACAGCTGGGTATGCCCATACATAAAGTATATGTTAGAGAGAGAGGGAGAGATTCTTCATTACATCCAGTGGTCATTCCGAAGATTACAATGAAAGTATATTCACTTACACGTGGCTAACATAATACAATAAAAAGGCATAACAAATTAACAATTCCACACAACTTATCAAAATCAAATACCGATACGGAGACAGATATCCACTAAAAGACATATGTCAAAAGATGCTAAGAGGCCAATTGAAGTATTATAGTTTCCCAGATGTGTTGATCCAGACTGTGAGTAAATTCTGTTTCAGTCCAAAATTAACATGATAACAAACCTGTTTCGTCTCGAAATAAACATATTTTGTAACGTCAAGTGAGTCAATAAGAGAAGAGAAAAACACATTTCTTTCTGATATAAGTGTTAATCAATGTTAAATAATGTGGTTGTCATGGTCGATTGTATGCCAATTTCAGTTCTGTCATTCTTTCGAGAAAGTTTACAGCATGATGAGACTTTCACAACCAGTTGTTAGGCAGGTCGGTGTTCCGGGTACAGAAAATCTAATTGCCACAGTACTCGATATGTTGATTTCGTTTGAATTATCTTAGAACGGGACATGCCAAAGATTTGTTTATGCATTTGTGAGCCATAATTGAACTCTATTGAACTTATGTACAAAGATAGCTACCCAAATTGTATTTATCAAGTGTTGATTTAAGTTCCTTACAGATTGTCATTGATTTGACATGGCTGGAAATGGATGCACACAAACATAATTGTTGCAAAGTTATTATAGTTCAGGTTGCATAAACGACCAAGAAATAAAAGTTTGCATTTATCAGTATATGCAGTAATTGTTCAAGGTTCGCAATAGTGGATTCTGAAGCAGAATCATGTACAGTGCGTGTAAAATATCTCGGTATGTAGACCCTTGATGTCAAAGGTCATTCACATCCATGAATGCTGGTTTTGTGTATTATTCTGAGCCATATTTTCACGCTTGAAATTAGATGAAGATCATAACTATCTAATCCTAAAGATATTAGGGAGTTAACATTTTGCCTTGCTTTAAGAATGTCCTTTTCAATTCTTGTTTTACAAGACAAGTTATACGTTAAACGTTTTCTACCATATACCGTAGAATGTCATTGCTAGCTGTGAATAATGACCGTACACTAATGAACTGCACCTGAACACAACATTTGGTGACTTGTCGCCAAAATACAGCATCTTGAAACCAAACTGGGAGCAATTGCATGGAGAAAAAGCTGTAAGCATGCTGCACGTGCAAAAACGGCTACTTAACCTTTATACTGATTGGTATAAAAATTTGGCAGTCCTGGTGTCAATCACTCTCCGATGTTCTGTATACGTGACTCTCATGATGCAAAGACTGAATGAACACTGTAGAAACAGAGCCATTGGACGTCTGGAAGCAGGAGAAAGTCAGACATCAGTAGCCAGGCACTTTAACGTGAGGCAGAGTACTATTTCTCATCTGTGGCAGTGCTACAGACTCCACAACTCTACAAGAGATCGACCGAGAAGTTGAAGACCCAGGGTCACAGGACCGCTTCTTCCGGGTGTTGCTTCTTCGCAACCGGACAATCGGTGCAGCATACCCAGCTAACAATGTTCCTGGTCTTCATAGAGTCTCAGCGCAACCCATCAGAAATCGTCTAAGACAGCATGGGATACGGCCAATGAGACCATATACAGCGCCCGTCCTGTGGCAACATCATCGTCGTGCACGTCTGCAATTGTGCCGAAATGTTCGACCATTGACCCTAGTCCACTGGAGAAGGATATGGTATCGCAATGTTGGTAGGATGCGTGTCTACAGGCGGAAAAATTAACGCTACACTCGACACTGTCATGAAGTCGACCGATACGGCGGTAGAAGTGTCATGATGTGGGAAGGCATATCCGTGAATGATAGGACAGATCTGATGCTCGTGCAGGGAATTTTAGCTGCTGTACGCTACCGTGATGAAATCCTTCAACGTCACCTTATTCCCGCCATTGACGTCAGAAGAGAGATTTTCCAGCAAGACAACGCAAGACCGCATACTGCACGTGTTACCATGGATTATCTTGCCCACAACAATGTTACTGTGCTGCCATGACCCTCCAAATCGCCTGATCTAAACCCCATTGAATATTTGTGGGATCTGCTAGACAGACGTGTACGACGCCGAAAGCCTCAAACACAGACGCTTCAACAGCTGAACCATGCATTGCAGGATGAGTGGAGAAGGATTCCACAACGCCAGATTCGACGACTCGTACAGTCCATGCCCAGGCGGTGCAGAGCTGTGATCGATGCTCGTGGTGGTAACACCTAGTTCTGAATTTGGCACAGTGGTATCACTGACATAGACGCACCTTAGAACATTAAAAGACTGTTTGTAGTATAAAAAATCATGTGCCTTATCCTGTGTAAAATGTGGTTGTTGTATCTTCATTATTTATTTGTAATCCTATTTCATTAAACATGTAATGAAACACTGATTATTCTGTAATGCGTTTCTTTTAGGCCAGTGTATTTGCATAACACAGATCTAGTAATTCCCATGTATTACCTCTAATGCCCAGTTCATGTGGGTTGAACAATTCTTCTTCGTGCAATAGTCTTTCAAATGTTGTGTTCCATGTTCTAGGTAAACCAAAATGTAAGGTATCAGGAAAGTCTTGATTAAACCTACACATTTTGTCTTCTTTACTTTTGAACAGTTATGTTCGTACAGAGATATGATGTTAGAGTAATACCTCTATACATTCGTGAATCAAATTTCTCATATTGCCATAACCATGCCAAGTCTAAGGTCATAGGGTACATGTTGTAGTTCTACATAACGAATCAATATTATGTTCATTTGTAATCTTATCCAGACCTGGAGGTTTACTTTTGCTCAGGGATTTGACGGCCTCTCTAATATCTTGAGATGTTCCTTATGTAGTGATTAGCAGGGTTTTTTAGTGTCCGTTGATATTTTTTCGAAATGTGTATTTTAAAATAAAAAAATAAAAAAATATATGTATATTTTTAGCTAATGGTGTGTGCACGTGTAAAAACTGTATGTTGAGGTCAACTTAAGAATATCTTCAACACCTTATATTACATAGTGTTTTGAAATGTTTCACCAGATGAAAACGTTCATTGTTTACATACCATATTCAATTCCACACAGTATTGCACATAACATTTATCTATGTTACACGTATATGACGGGTGCATGGACGATTTAAAACTAATTCGCGTCTGGCTCTCATGGCATGTATAGTCTGGAAGTTAATTGGAGGTACCGACGTTTACTAAGATATCTGAAAAAAAACTATTAGACCTACTCCAGTCAAAGTTGGTATGATATTATTAAACGGTCATACATACCTGGATATTACATTGAAAGACAATCGGTGCATGAATAAAAAACATGTCTATTTAGCTATCACTATATTTCATCAACAACCAGACCTGTTCGTCACGGGTGGAACGAGCATTCATTGTAACAGCCATCTGCATAATGCTACCCTGCGTCACAAGGCCACATGACACAGTTGAACCAATCAATTCAACTCGGAAGGTTGCACGGGAATCACGCACGCACGAATACGGTGTTAGCATTAGATTTCATGATGCGAAAGGTTTCGTTGTTAAAATACTTTAAGACTGAAAGTGAACGACGTTCGCCCTTCTTTGACATTTAAAAGTACACGAAAAGAACAATTCTTAAACAAACCGCAGTTACGATTTTGAACTCTCATAAAAAACACATGCTCCCCTGCACTTCCCTTAGGGGGCATCTCAAAACAGGATAGGACATTTTCTATTCATGCACCGATTGTCTTTTAATGTAATATCCAGTTATGTGTGACCGTTTAATAACATCATACCAACTTTGACTGGAGTAGGTCCAATAGTTTTTTCAGATATTTTAGTAAACGTCGGTTCCTTAAGTTAACTTCCAGATTATATAATGGTAACTTTTGTTTGTTAAGAATGTGTGTTTGTTGAAACGCGTGTACTTTTAAAGGGACATATAACAATTAAGTCATCTGTTCAGGTAACTAATTTTACCTATTGTTTCCTGAGTAAACTATTATCTAAACAACATTAGCTTACCTCTAGCTTAAATGTGTGGTCCTGGGTGTAAAATGTCCATGTCAAAGTAACCCAGACATTACAGACATACAACTATTATTTTGTGCTGTGTGGCACCAGATGTTGTAATCAACTAGATTCATGTCGTAAACATCTATTGTTGTAGAAATATGAAACGCCTATGCTAGAGAATAACTGTTTCGATTTTCAAACAGATTCCATTTGGCGTAATAGGTAATCAAACTATCTAAATGGATTGCTGAAATTCAATGATGATGCCAGGTGTTTGCACAAAGGGTACGCCTTTGCCGCAGATGAAGTTATGATGAAACCTTAAGCTCTTAGAATTCTTGATTGCAGGCTGGGACCTTGTCAATATATCATGTGTAAATTGTATGGACATGCAGAATGCATTTACATAAATTATTGAACGGTTTCTTCACACAAAGTAATTTTAATTGGGGACTTTAATGCCCGCACATATAATCTATGCGAGTACGAAATTCTTCAAGAATACATAATTGAAGCATTTCATTTGAATATTGATGAAATCAGATCAGAACTAGGGTTGCCACGCATGAGAGCAGGACAAAACACAGGACAAAACAAGAATAAATAACTTAAGCTTTAAACCTATTAAAATTAGTAAAAAAAATAAAATATGTTTATTGGTAATGGCAGGCTAGGAAATGAAAAAAATGATAGGTAAAACTGCTTGTAAAGATAAAGGTGTCTGACTCTAATATAATTGACTACTAGCCTCTCTATTCAGACGTGCACTGCACACTCACCCGTGCACCGCCCACTCACCCGTGCACTGCCCACTCACCCGTGCACTGCCCACTCACCCGTGCACTGCCCACTCACCCGTGCACCGCCAACTCACCCATACACTGCCCACTCACCCGTGCACTGCCCACTCACCCGTGCACTGCCCACTCACCCGTGCACTGCCCACTCACCCGTGCACCACCCACTCACCCGTGCACCGCCCACTCACCCGTGCACTGCCCACTCACCCGTACACTGCCCACTCACCCGTGCACTTCCCACTCACCCGTGCACCGCCCTCTCACCCGTGCACCGCACACTCACCCGTGCAGCGCCCACTCACCCGTGCACTGCCCACTCACCCGTGCACTGCCCACTCAACTTTACATTTAGTGCAGTCAAAACTTCTGTAATTAATACATGTTGGTTGGTTGATTGTTTAACCCCACACTATATGACTGCGGTCTGTAAATAAGCGAGTCTGGACCAGACAGTCCAGCGATTGAAATCATGAACATCGATCCGCGCAATTGAGATACGATGACATGAATCAACCAAGACAGCAAACCTGACCACCCGATCTCGTTAGTCGCTTTTTACGGCAAGCATGGGTTGGTGAAGACCTATTCTTTCCCGGATCTTCACACGTCATTTAATAAACTGTGCGGCAAAAGAAAGTATAGGTCGAGATCCATGAAAAAAATAACAAGAAGAGGTTTTGTTGTGAATTATAACATAATCTAGGGAGGGGTAACACATGATTGATCAACCACAGTTTGAATGGAATTGTGCAATCACAAGTACTGTAAGCTCAAGGTAAACAATGGTGGGGTAAGACATTTCATTTTCAAAAGTTGTCTGAAATGTCACCAAATAATTGTCAGACACACCACAAGCTCATTGATGGCGCAGTTGCCTTCAATAGCGTGTATGACCTCCGGCTGCCTCAATGCATGCTGTGATACGCCGCCTCATCGATGACGTGAACTGGAAGCCGCTGCCACTCGTCTCTCAGGTCCTGCTGCAATTCTTGTCTGTTGACGGGAGGCTGATAGCGTGCTCTAATCTGTCTGTTCAATAGGATTCATATCGGGTGAGTGGGAAGGCCAAGGCAAAACGTCAACGTTCTGCTGGTTTAGAAAGTTCCGAGTCAGTCTTGCAGTATGGGGCCTGGCATTGTCGTGTTAAAACAATGTCTCTTGCTGTTGGTTTTGTTAGAACGGAAGCACAACTGGCTGCAACACTTTGTCTCTGTACTGCACAGCGGTTTCCCTGTGTAATCACCAAATCCGTCTTCTGATCTCCACAAATACCGCCCCACAAAAAGACACCTCCCCCGCCGAATGTAGACCTCTCGAATACACGCCAGAGCCAAACGTTGCCCTCTGCGTAGATAAACTCGTTTACTGCCGTCATTTCGAAACAAGTTAAACCGACTTTCATCAGTTAACAGCACTCGACGCCAATTTCTCACTTGCCAGCGTCGAACCTGCCTCGCCCATCGCTGTCTCAGGCATCGATGTTGAGCAGTCAGTACCATACCAAAGACGATACGCTCGGATTCCAGCAGCACGAAGTCGTCGTAGTACTGTACGTTGGCTAATGGGATGTCCCAACGCTGTTGCTGCCGTCGTCGTCGCCGTTACCAATCTGTTTCGCAGGTGAATGAGTCGTATCTGACCGTCTTCCAGTGGTGTTGTCACTCGGGGTCGTCCTGTTCTAGACCTGTCCTGTGTCCTCCCTGTCTGCCTGTACCGTTGAATCAGCCTGGCTACTGTCAATGGTGTACAACCAAACCTTCTGGAAATTTTGACCTCTGTTGCCCCCATTTCGGCCATACTGATGACACTCCCTCTCTGTTCCTGTGGCAGTCGTGGCATTTCCTTTGTGTGCTTTCATCACGTGTGGTTATACCCTGCAGACGAACGCATTTATACAGCTTACATGCACGTTCAGTTTATGCCTTAGGCGTTTCACCATTTTTTTGGCACCGCGCGAGCGCCGTCAAAGGTGGCGCGTTCGGGTGAGGTTTTTTTTTTGTACCTGTTCCTGGACAGTCATATTCCCAATACCCACTTTCCACTAGTTATCGCTGTTATGAAAATTACAAATTGCCAACCTATACTTTCTTTTGCCGCTTAGTGTATTTCATTACAACGTAACAAAGGTATATAACCATCATTGAACAAATCGAAAATAACTGATTACCATGATTACCTGAGTTCTGTTTACAATTGCATAATGATGTCTGCCATTAGCCAGCTGATTCCCTACAGCCTACAGTGCATATGTATATTTTACTAAATCATCTCGTGATACAATTTTTACTACGAAACAAATTAATAAATTATTATTATGTTGATAATACAGACACAAGAGTTACAAAACTACTTCTGGAGGACAACAATAGACGAGACTGACCATGACTCTACTTTCCTGGATGGCCGACCCAAATCAACACCCGGATTTATCAACGTGAGGGAATTATTGAAAATAAAACATTAATACACTTTTGTTTCAAAAATACAACTATTTGAATTTTTCACTCATTTATCTCCCTATCAAATTTGCTTCTATTTTTAGAATACTCAAACTTAATTGCAATGTAGCCTATTGGCCTTACCTGTAACATACAATGTCTAATTCATGAGATTAGAAAGTGAGTGAGTGAGTATAGTTTTTCGCCGTTTTTAGCAATATTCCAGCAATATCACGGCGGGGGACACTAGAAATAGGCTTCACACATTGTACCCATGTCGGGAATTAACCCGGGTTTTTGGCTTGACGTTCGAACGCTTTAATCACTTGGCTTTTCGACCGCCCCAGATTAGAAAGGACAGCCTAGTTGGAATACCTTCCTATTTATACCTTATTAACAGCAAGATTTAAAAATAATGTTTGCCTACCTGATAAACGGTATGTTTCTTTCCGTTTAGGATTGCTGACACAACATGAGATATCTTATAAGTTTAAAACAATTCCTAAAGGGCCAATCCAGCCAGCTGAGGGCCAATGCAGCCACCTGAGGTCCAATACAGCCAGCTGAGGGCCAATCGAGCCAGCTGAGGGCCAGTAGTTTGTCCAGGGACAATACAGCCAGCAGAGGGACAACACTGCCAGCCGAGGGGCAATACAGCCAGCCGAGGGGCAATACAGCCAGCCGGGGGGCAATACAGCCAGCCGAGGGGCAATACAGGCAGCCGATGAACAATACAGCCAGCGGAGGGGCAATATGGCCAGCCGAGGGGCAATACAGCCAGCCGACGGACAACACAGCCAGCCGAGGAACAATACAGCCAGCCGAGGGGCAATACAGCCAGCCGAGGAACAATACAGCCAGCCGAGGAACAATATGGCCAGCCGGGGGGCAATACGGCCAGCCGAGGAACAATACAGCCAGCCGAGGGGCAATACAGCCAGCCGTGGGGCAATACAGCCAGCCGAGGGGCAATACAGCCAGCCGAGGAACAATACAGCCAGCCGAGGGGCAATACAGCCAGCCGAGGGGCAATATGGCCAGCCGAGGGACAATAAAGCCAGCCGAGGGGCAATACAGCCAGCCGAGGAACAATACAGCCAGCCGAGGGGCAATATGGCCAGCCGAGGGGCAATACAGCCAGCCGAGGGGCAATACGGCCAGCCGAGGAACAATACAGCCAGCCGAGGGGCAATACAGCCAGCCGAGGGAAAATACAGCCAGTTGAGGGGCAATACAGCCAGCCGAGGGGCAATACAGCCAGCCGACAGTACGTAGATAATGAAAGCAAGCAGTTTATTGGCATCACACACAGAACGGTATTCACGTACATGTGGCAAATCGAAGAACACTTTTCTAAAACACAGGGTACAATTTTATATTCCAGCTTATTCTCGAAGGATATATTTTGGAAATATGAACAAATTCTTTGAATTTGAGGAATTGTGAGTGGGCCACATTTACTGTACATAGATTGATTCTAGCTATTTATCTTTAAATAGCTGTCTCGTTGCCTTGATTTGGATGCATTTGGCCGATCCTCTTGAGCGAATGTTAAATGATGCATTTTTTAGTGGGAAAACATATCCATTTCTATCTTTATATACGTGAAGGATCCGCTGATTCAAGCGAGTAGACTAACATCAATGATGTATTCCAGATAGGAATCACCTTGAGGTCAGACAGATGGTATTATTGCTGGGAATATTCAAGGCATGATAGTTTGGAAAGTCTTGGAATGAAAGCATTTTTTCCAATGTTATACATAGAGGTAAATTGAATGTTCGGAGTGTACAGTTGTATGGCAGAAGTACATATCAGTGAAAGAGTGACTCCACCCCTTCAGGCGGACAGGCTCTTCATTTGGTTTATAAAGAGTTGAGAGGGGAGGTCTTGGAAGTGTGTTACAGCCTGGGGTGGTGCAGTCAATACTGGCATTACTTCCAGTTTGTTTCTGCATGCATCTCCCCTCGTCTGAAGTCTGGTGGTACCATCGTCTAGAGCAGGTTTGCGCGACAGCGTATCATCAATTCAAACTATACTGAACAAAGATTCCTGTGACATTGAATAAGTTTAATTCAAATTTGTTCTTACCAAATCTGAAACAATTTCGGTTTGCAACAGATAAAAGACTCATGTAAGTGTTCAAATGGTTTAATTTGCCATACTGAAAATGCCTGAATTCATAAAAAAAAACATGAACATGCCAAAATGTCAATTAACAAATCAATAGCGTGCGTGTCCACCTCTGATTGCGATGCAAGCACCAACTGTGGATGTGTATGTTCGGTAGCTGTTATACATCAGGTGTTGAGACTGACAGGGAATAACAAGGATGTGCACCAGTATTGGATTTGGATGTTCTGTAGCTGTTATACATCAGGTGTTGAGACTGACAGGGAATAACAAGGATGTGCACCAGTAGTGGATGCGTATGTTCTGTAGCTGTTATACATCAGGTGATGAGACTGACAGGGAATAACAAGGATGTGCACCAGTAGTGGATGTGTATGTTCTGTAGCTGTTATACATCAGGTGTTGAGACTGGCAGGGAATAACAAGGATGTGCACCAGTAGTGGATGTGTATGTTCTGCAGCTGTTATACATTAGGTGTGGAGACTGACAGGGAATAACAAGGATGTGCACCAGTAGTGGATGTGAAGTCTGGTGGTACCATCGTCTAGAGCAGGTTTGCGCGACAGCGTATCATCAATTCAAACTATACTGAACAAAGATTCCTGTGACATTGAATAAGTTTAATTCAAATTTGTTCTTACCAAATCTGAAACAATTTCGGTTTGCAACAGATAAAAGACTCATGTAAGTGTTCAAATGGTTTAATTTGCCATACTGAAAATGCCTGAATTCATAAAAAAAAACATGAACATGCCAAAATGTCAATTAACAAATCAATAGCGTGCGTGTCCACCTCTGATTGCGATGCAAGCACCAACTGTGGATGTGTATGTTCGGTAGCTGTTATACATCAGGTGTTGAGACTGACAGGGAATAACAAGGATGTGCACCAGTATTGGATTTGGATGTTCTGTAGCTGTTATACATCAGGTGTGGAGACTGACAGGGAATAACAAGGATGTGCACCAGTTGTGGATGTGTATGTCATGTAGCTGTTATACATCAGGTGATGAGACTGACAGGGAATAACAAGGATGTGCACCAGTAGTGGATGCGTATGTTCTGTAGCTGTTATACATCAGGTGATGAGACTGACAGGGAATAACAAGGATGTGCACCAGTAGTGGATGTGTATGTTCTGTAGCTGTTATACATCAGGTGTTGAGACTGGCAGGGAATAACAAGGATGTGCACCAGTAGTGGATGTGTATGTTCTGCAGCTGTTATACATTAGGTGTGGAGACTGACAGGGAATAACAAGGATGTGCACCAGTAGTGGATGTGTATGTTCTGTAGCTGTTATACATCAGGTGTTGAGACTGACAGGGAATAACAAGGATGTGCACCAGTATTGGATGTGGATGTTCTGTAGCTGTTATACATCAGGTGCTGAGGCTGACAGGGAATAACAAGGATGTGCACCAGTAGTGGATGTATATGTTCTGTAGCTGTTATACATCAGGTGTTGAGACTGACAGGGAATAACAAGGATGTGCACCAGTCCATGACGTGTATGTTCTGTAGCTGCTATACATCGGGTGTTGAGACTGACAGGGAATAACAAGGATGTGCACCAGTATTGGATGTGGATGTTCTGTAGCTGTTATACATCAGGTGTTGAGACTGACAGGGAATAACAAGGATGTGCACCAGTATTGGATGTGGATGTTCTGTAGCTGTTATACATCAGGTGCTGAGGCTGACAGGGAATAACAAGGATGTGCACCAGTAGTGGATGTGTATGTTCTGTAGCTGTTATACATCAGATGTTGAGACTGACAGGGAATAACAAGGATGTGCACCAGTCGTGGATGTGTATATTCTGTAGCTGTTATACATCAGGTGTTGAGACTGGCAGGGAATAACATGGATGTGCACCAGTAGTGGATGTGTATAATCTGTTGCTGTTATACATCGGGTGTTGAGACTGACAGGGAATAACAAGGATGTGCACCAGTCCATGACGCGTATGTTCTGTAGCTGTTATACATCGGGTGTTGACACTGACAGGGAATAACAAGGATGTGCACTATTAGTGGATGTGGATGTTCTGTAGCTGTTATACATCAGGTGTTGAGACTGACAGGGAATAACAAGGATGTGCACCAGTAGTGGATGTGTATATTCTGTAGCTGTTATACATCAGGTGTTGAGACTGACAGGGAATAACAAGGATGTGCATCAGTCGTGGATGTGAATGTTCTGCAGCTGTTATACATCAGGTGTTGATACTAGCAGGGAATAAGAAGGCGGACACCAGAAATACGTTTCACTCATTGTACATATGTGGGGAATCGAATTCGTGCCTTTGGCGAGCAAATGCTTTTGCCACTTGGCTATCCCACCGTCTCAATGAGCAAAGACAACAGTACAAATCAGATTTGAAGTGTCCATTTTAGAAAAAAAATGAGGATTTACATCTACTTTTTCCTACGTTTTTGTTTGACGTTTACCTTTGAATCGGCCAAGTGTTGCTGCTTTATTCTAATTGCTATTCGGCGGAATTTTAGTATTTTTAGCTCACCTGGTTCGAAGGACCAACTTGAGCTAATGCCATACCGTGGCGTCTGTCGAAACTAACGGAATTTGACTGGAAGCATCCCTAGGTGGTGGGGATACAAAATTGTACAATTGGCGGGGCCGCAATTTATTAAACTGGTTCCATTGTTGGTACGCCACGCAAGCTTAGCGCGATTTAGTTTAGGTAGACAGGAACCCAGTCTAGTGATTTCATGTTAGTCTGCAATCTCGATCCAATCTGATCAAACAAAGAAAAAGGTAAATTCCAGAGCTCGAGATGAGCTGTGTATTTGCGTAAAATACGAATTAAATAAACTGAACTACGCAGAAAAATCAAATCTTAGCGTATCAAATACGCAACCAAAACTATAAATATGCTCTTTAAATAAAAACTATGCTTATATTATAACTATTAGATAAAACGACTGCATATGTTACAGCTGTTAGATAACATGATTGTGTATCAGCCGATCGCCAAATTCACTTAAGGTCAGTTATATTCGGAAAAGCGTTTGCGACAAACAAACTGATAGATGCCAAATGAAAAGCACATCGTACCTCGTCAGTATACATTATACATATTGTATCTTAAAACTTGTGGATACGCAATCAAAATTAACCCGCTGGATGACGAGTTTTCTTGTCTGACGCACATTTTCCTAAGATCAGAAAAGTGAAGGTTGTGCGACAATTACGCTCATGCGGGACTGGATCTACCTCCGGCTATAAGATTACGCAGAGTATTTAATTTCCTATCTGATGGTGTAAATTTAACTGCAGATATTACGCCGGTTTGAACAAAAGATTCTGCTAAGTGTTGTCCGATAATTTATTCAGGAAATTTCGCAGCTTTTTATCGTACACTGGTAAAAGTACTGTGCAACGATTTTTTTTATTTAGCAGCTTTACAGAAACTGTGAGCGAACAAAATTCTGCCTGATATCTGAACGACATAAATATATATCAAATGGAGTTATATGTGTATGTATAACGACATACATTGAATGCAATTGAAATAGCCTGCCGTAAATGACGAAAACTGATTTTTCTCTATGACAGTGGGAGTATGGTTTTATTTAAACTCAGGTCACCTGGTGAGAATTAGCTGTGGGTAAGGACAGTATATTTTCATGGTATTTTGTTCACGAGTAACCAAACTATTCCAATACATATATCGATATTGAAACTGAATACTCCCTTATATTACCGTAAGAAATGATGAAAATGTACTTCATAAAAAAAAAAAGCAATAGCAAAATGAATGGCCCTATCAAAGCTGTAAATTAGATTACAACTTTCTTCTGACTGTGAAAGTGTAATTTGGCTTATGTTTCACCATTATTAATGGAGCACTAGCCTTGTGATGTAATGAAATACTAAAACAATCACACCATTCTTTTTGATGTCATGGCTGGTTTTATGTCTTTGACAACGTCGGAGAAAGACGACACTGGTATTTTGATTGAAAATATATAGCTCCTCTACTTACTTTTTACAATTCTCGGAGAAATAATGTAAACAGTTTAATGTCCTTTGAGCACAATATTTAGAAAAAGGTGAACCTTTTGAATATATAATGCAAAACGAGAGAAATTATTCGTTAATTAATGTGACAACGCGTACCTTCGAATTGTTAGATACCACTGTTATGCATATCAAAGGACCTAAAAAACAATTCCAAGACCAAGACAATTCTCCTTGAAATGTGTGCGTATATTTTAACGAAAAATATTATCCATTTCGTTAAAGTAATATATTCAGTTTTAGTTTTAAAATAAAATGAAACGGCTATTCATGGAAATTGTTTATATGAACTTATAATATTGACTATTACACTCCCGAAAAATACGTCCATGTTGCAGTTACATATACATTTCACCTTGTAACACTTGTCCAAAGGAAAGACATATCATATACGACACTATAAACTTATCAATTTCTTATGTAAACAATGTTCAAACAAACACGAGATTATCAAAGGTTCATTCATACATGTTGTGGCCTATATTTACGTGTGATATCATATTGAACACTGACAAATATCCAAAGTGAAATTAATTGTGTGAAAATATGTATAAGAGATATGCAAAATCTACATCACACTTGAAACTTTAAACAACGGGATACAATGATCGTGTGTGCTTTCATTCAAGGACCTTCACCTTAAGAAACTACCAAATGTGTACAACAATGTTGACTTATGACATCACTACCGGTGACCGACATTTACAAAATGACGTGTTCACAGTCAACAGTACGCGGGATTGTACGAGGTGACTTTCGTTGATTCACGGATCGCATATACATAAATGTGATATGTAAGTAATAAGAAACATTCTGACAATCTGTTTACTGTTATTTGTTGAACATTATATTTTGATTGAAACCAACGGAAAACATAAGAAATTCCGATAAATACCGTTGTCGTTGTGTGTGATTTTGCGTCAGTCATGGCGTCACACAGGACGGTAGCTTTGACAATTTCTGTTGAAAATATCAAACCATAGCAATGTATAGTTTATTTATTCCCTTATTCTTCCTATGATTCTCTTCCCACGCATATTCTGAACGAATAGACAAATGGATAGCTCAAAATAGGGGAAAATGCAACACTGTAAAATCTGTATATTGCTTTGTTTATATTTCAAACAAGTGCAGTTTTTATTTTAGCGCAGCGTTCGTTTTCACACCTAACTTATTTTGCATGATTTTATCTAGGCACTTTGTATTGGTGACGGAGACCATGTGTCATTTGATTCTAAAATGTATGAGGAATTCAATGATGTTTGTATCGCAGCTGAGTTTGAAATACGCGTAATCTTTCAGGCGTCTCATTACCGGTACATGTGAAATGTGATTTTGTAAACACTATCTGATATGGCGGAAAGTTCACAGTATACAAAACTGTGAATTGTATCTGCGTGTCTGATGTATTTTGAATTGTATTCGACTTCAAAGTGAGGTTTGAAGAGGAGAGACATATATGTCCCTTTGGCATCCTGCCCCTGTGTAAAAAAACCAACACCAAATAGCCAAAACCGTATCTATAGCTCTGAATTCATCTGGGAAATCTGGTCAATCGTAAGACGAGAGTGTAAAGAAGGTGTCACGAGCTGGGAAGTAGCTTGATTAAAATGGGAGAGAGAAAATATATATCTCGCCAATCAGAAATATTTATTTTTAAATTTCAGCAGCAATAATATGCAATACATCTCCATAGAAACAGATGTATATTTTACCTTTGTTAAACTATATCGCCTAGATGAGGCCTGTGTTGTACTTGCATATGTCCTGAAGCCAGCATTGTGCCGCCCTGTGAATTACCGATTTCGTATTTAGCAGAGAAAACAGCCGGCAGCTTTGGTGTTTAGACCTAAGCCGGAATGCCGTGACGTCATCGACAGTGTGACGTCACTGTCATTGTACATTTGGCGCCACGTCAGCTGGGCGAACCTCGCCTCGGTCTGAGGTCACCGAGTCGGCGAGATGTAAACAAACAGTTTTTTTGTGTTTCACGATTAATTACATACTTATGACGTAAAACTAACACAGACATTTATAGCGACATGCATGAGTATATCACGAGGTGGGGTGCTTACATACAATTCACACATCATCTCTATTTACACTTAGTTAACAATTTTCTTACCTGATGATGCGAAGTTCCAAACACAACAAATGACAAAATGTCTGAAATAGTTTTTACAAGTTTTATTCATCTCCAAAAACAACAAACAGTTTTACGTAAATGAAGACATATTTACACACGACGACGTGAACGGCACACCACGTCACTGTCAGCGTCCTTCTCCACCGTCTACACAAACACGACACAGACGTCACTGAGCGCCGTGGGACACGAGCAGATCCAACACTGGCGTATGTCCCCTGCGTCTCGCCACGTCGGCCGCTGTCCGCCCCGAGTTGTTCCTGGCGTCGATGTCCACCACGTTCAGTGACAGCACAAACTTCACCGTCTCCAAATGTCCTCTATAACAGGCCAGGTGAAGGGTGTTGTCACCGTCCTCGTCCACCAGTGACACATCGGCCCCTTTACTCACCAGGAGCTCCACCACGTCTCTGTGTCGCCTCAGTGCTGCCCTCATCACCGGTGTCCTGCTCCCCCCTCCTCTACTGTTGATGTCCACCACGTTCAGTGATAGCACAAACTTCACTGTCGCCAAGTGTCCTGCCCAACAGGCCCAGTGAAGGATGTTGTCACCGTTCACGTCCACCAGTGACACATCGGCCCCTTTACTCACCAGGAGCTCCACCACGTCTCTGTGTCGCCACTCTGCTGCCGTCATCACCGGTGTCCTGCTCCCCCCTCCTCTACTGTTGATGTCCACCACGTTCAGAGACAGCACAAACTCCACCGTCTCCAAGTGCCCTCCCATACAGGCGAGGCGAAGGATGTTGTCACCGTCCTTGTCCACCAGTGACACATCGGCCCCTTTACTCACCAGGAGCTTCACCACGTTGCTGTGTCCCCACCGTGCTGCCGGCATCACCGGTGTCCAGCTCCACTTTCCCCGCCTACAGTTGACGTCGATGCCCCGCGACAGGAGCCGCTTCACCTCCTCCAGGTTCCCCCTCCTGCTGGCGACAGAGAGGTCCCTGCAGTCTGCTGGTGATGGAGTCGCTGTAACACAAATTAAACTCTGTACACTTCCAGACATCTTCGTCATACATCTACATGGTTCACACCTCAACGTAGTGATACGTGACACGGTACGTCATCAACCACTTCCACCATGGCTGACAATACAAGGATCAGCTGGTTCATGTAATCAAGGATTACGTCGTCAATGTTTAAAATCTTTCTGTCACATCCAGTTGTTGTAACATTATTCTGTGTATGGCTGGATAGTGTTAACGTTTGATGAACTGAGCTTTATAAGATGATACTGTCAGTAACGTTGCTGTTTGGAAATATTAGCTAGATCTAATAAGATATGGCATTGGAGTATGTCAGTCTGTTTGTTTGCAGTAGTCCAGCAACAAGATGGCGGAGTCGGATAAAGACAGACAGTCCAGTGGCTGACAACATGAGCACCGATCGACACTGGTATACGATGACATGCATGAAGCAAGTCAGAACCCGCACGGGTCTATACCCCAGCTTGTTAATTGTGGAGGGATTAAAGTGTGGGCTTTCTACCTGCTGAGTTGTCCCCAGTGGTCCTTGTGGTCGTCACTGTTGTGCCCTCGGTCCGACTCGGATCACTCGAGGCTGAAACACAGAACATGTTGTTCAGAAAACAATACAAACCACACAAGCATTATACATACACGATATGGCCATTTGACAAATTGTATGTATTTGAATTTTTTACTGATTAGAGCTAGATCTAATACAATTTTAAATACGTTAATCTAAGTAGAGGTAAAACATTACTAAACATATAAGGTAGTCTAGCGACTAACAAATCACTCAAACGACTATCATAAATATACAACACAAACGTTGAGATTGCTGTTCATCTGAGCCGCGCGTTTGTACACGCTTGTTGAATTGAGACTTATGTTGGTACTGGCAAAGCAATTAACTTGTTTCAAGTTATCAGGATAATAATAGATAGAGGTTATCACGTGAATGTGTTTCGGGATGGTAAATATCCTGCATTAGGAATAAACATTGTATTTAGCGAGACTTGGCGAGCTAAATACATAGTGTTCCCAATTATTAAATGATTAGTATTTTATCTGAGTGCCTTAACTTTGGGTGGAATTGTTGTGACAATGAATTGGCCCCTCAAGTTGGTGCGTTATATCTACATTTTAGCATCAATTCTGTGAATAGCAAACCAACATGGTACATACAGGTCAAATACTGAACATTGTTTTCTAATTTTCATTTCCTTCTATATTATTCCTGTGTATTTAAATTATACTCAGGGTTTTGTTGTCAGTGAGAATCAGTGCACATCGTTATATGTATTTTGACCAGGATATGACGCCCACCAGTGTAATTCTAGAGGAAAACATATTTCTTGTCTGTGGACAATGGACATTTTACACAATTGTTACATGTCAAATCGACAACTGTCTTGATGGTTTCTCTGTGTCCTTATTTCCTTTGCCATTTGATGGTAACAGGCTACTAAATGCTGCGACCTATCGTAAATTATTTGTTGTTCCAAGTGACTATGCTTGATGTTTTATTCCCCAAACATTCTCTTAACTAGATTCTGAAACTGGTGAATTTTACATCGTTTGATGTCTCGGGCTATACAGTATTACAAACGTCGAAATACGACATGCCACAGAATAATATTTCAGTGATGACATTTTTATGATGATATACAATGAATGTAAAAGAGCAACAGGTCTACTTGACTAAGCGCGTGTGCAACACAGTGGAAATTCAGTGTCAGGAAAACTCTTTGCAACACATTCCGAGCGGTGGCGGCAGTACATTCATCACAGATCAGCTTACTACACTACAAGATGTTCGATACGATGTTTGGTTGTGTAAAGAAGGGAAAAAACACGTGGCTCTACAAAGTGATAAGTTTGAAATGCCGATTGCCCGTGTGACATGCGCCAAATTGTTTTCGCATTTAACGTCCGTTCTAAATTAGTCATAAAATAATGAACATTTGCCCTTATACATTCTACATTTCTTCGCCATCCTTAAAAACAATGTTGTGCCCTGCAAAATACATTTGTTTCACATAATATTTCCCGTTTTCGAAGAACAAACCTGAGTGTACAAATAATGACGCTGATACATTCGGCCCCGTCTGTAGCGGGGGTATATTTCTGCCATTCTATGATGCAGAACAACGTTTTGAAAAATGCGAGCGAAAAAACGCAACCGACACTTAACTGAATAGATTTAGAATAATATCATATAGTCTTCAGTCTCAGTTGTAAATAATTGTTAATAGTTCTGAGGATGAAACTTACAATCATATTTTCTTTGATAGGCATTTAGAAGTTGGAGTACTAAGTTAGGATAATAATTCTGCATCTAAGAAAATTAATAAAGTTTGCTCTAGCCACATGTGTTGTTTAGTACAATGTAGTTTTGCCCTTAAGTATTATAACGTCAAAGCAACGCAAGCGTCCTCATGCTTTAACTATAATAGTTCAGTAACACTTTGCTTAATTACACCACACACGGGGGTAGAGCAAACTATATTTCTTAACTAAAACTCAACAGTGTGATAAAATGACGTTTTAAGATAAATTAACAGCAGGCAAGGTAACAACAAGTACCTTCTTTCAACGTCTTTGAGAATGCTCAGATGCAAGTTTCTTTACCTAATTCTTTTTCCAGATAGACGTGTGAGATATTAAAAGGCCATTGGCTTTTACCATACTAGTAAACACGCATATTGTATTCCACCATCCCTGTCGCTCACGACCGACCGACTCCGTGGTCTAGTGGTAGAGCGTCAGCCCGGAGAGCGGAAGGTCCGGGGTTCGATCCCGGGCCGCGTCATACCAAAAAACGTTAAAAGATGGTACTTGTTGTTACCCTGTCTGTCGCTCTCGGCTAAAACAAGGACTGGTCACCTCGAAGTCAGTATGTTGTGTCTGAGTGGGGTATTCATGTTAAACTGCGGCATGGTATCTCAGTGAGCTGGCACTATAAATCGGCATCAGTTCGGAATAGTACGTGCATGCACGTCGCTATATAGACTCCATCTATTGACTGTAACGACTTGATCTATTGACTGTAACGTAACGACTCGATCTATTGACTGTAACGTAACGACTCCACCTATTGACTGTAACGACTCGATCTATTGACTGTAACGTAACGACTCGATCTATTGACTGTAACGTAACGACTCCACCTATTGACTGTAACGACTCGATCTATTGACTGTAACGTAACGACTCGATCTATTGACTGTAACGTAACGACTCCACCTATTGACTGTAACGACTCGATCTATTGAATGTAACGTAACGACTCGATCTATTGACTGTAACGTAACGACTCAATCTATTGACTGTAAGATTGTTTGTTTTGTTTGTTGTTTAACGCCGCACTCAGCAATATGCCATTGCCCTGAGACACCATTTTTGTTCATTAAAAATCATCAGACCATGAACTCATATTTTTGTTTTGATCGGAAAATTACCGATAACAACTGACCAGTTACTTAACCTTATCACAAGCAAACACAGCACCGAAGCTATCGCGACGGTAGCCACCATTTTGAATGTTGAATGTGTAAAACAATTTTGGCCGCTGACATAGTGATGAAGTGTTGCCTTGTCGCTGTTACCTTTCGTATTGCTTATATTCAAAATCTGTCCTTAACATGTTATTTGAGTGTAGATGAATGTGCCCAGGTATTTAACTCAGTCACAGCAATAACACATGTGCATGCTTAAGTCCGTTAAGTAGGAGCTAAATCTGTGGGTTAAAGACTCGTTGGCTATCTGAAGTTTGATGTAGTA